>NC_140997.1:48172051-48698608 GCF_052327205.1 Somniosus microcephalus
TTACATTATGTAATTTGAGACAGCTTAGTCTCTTGTTTTCGGAGTCGCTATCGCTCTTCTGGTCTTCGGAGCTATTGTCCGTCATCATTTGTACCGTTCTGTACTTTTCTTTATTGATTTTTCTTTCCCTGTCTGTGGATTTTTTTTGTCCAGATCGGCATGCCCGTGCAATGTGTCCAATCTTTCCGCATTGCCTGCATGCTTTGTCCTTGAACCAGCAGTCCCTCTGGTCATGGGTGGATCTGCCGCAGCGATAACATCTCTCGAAACCCTGTGTCATTTCATGGGTGCCGAAGTCCTGTGTCTTTTGTTGTATCTCTGCAGCTCCTCTTGTGGCTGCTTCGTATGATACAGCCATACTGAAAGCCTTGTCCAGTGTTAAATCTTTTTCAGAAAGCAGCCTTTTCTGTGTTCCTTCACTTAAGAGACCGCAGACGAATTTGTCTCGAAGATAATCTGCTAGTCCTGCCCCAAATTGGCAGTGTTTTGATAGCTTTCTTAATTCGGTGAGGTAATCAGCGTTACTTTCATTCTTGTGTTGATTTCTCTTGAAGAATTTGAATCGTTCCGCTATCAGCAGCGGTGTTGGGTTTAAGTGCTCCTGTAGGGTATCAACAATTTCTTTAAAATTCTTGTCCTTTGGTTTGGCTGGAGTGATTAAATTTCGTAACAGCCCGTATGTCTTTGCGCCCATTAGATTTAGCAGTACTGAAGCTTTTTTTTCATCTTCTATTCCATTTGCGGTGCAATATACCTCCACTCTTTCCACATATGTGGTCCAATCCTCTATCTCGTTATCAAAAGCATCAATATTGCCAGACTTAGGCATCCTAGAAATAAAATGGCGCTTCCCGCGCTTTTCTTTCTTTTCTGCAGAAAAGTTATGGTGCTTCCCGCGCTTCCCCGCCGCTGTTGCCGATGACAACGCTGTTTCCCGCGGTTTCCGTTCTTTTTATTTATTTATTTACAGTTGGAGACTCGTTCCCGCCGGACTCTCTCTCTAGGTCTGAACGCCGACCTGCTTGCAGCGCTGGCCGTCTCCCGAGTGCTCCCTCCCCGTCTGTTACTGCTTGCCTCCGATTTTGCTGCTTGGCCCAGCTGTAGAGACAGCCGCTGGAGCCCCAGCCCGACACCCAGGAAGGATTTTTGCAGTACCTGCCACCAGCTTGGCTAGCTGGTGAAACCACAGCTTTTTCTTTTTCTTGATTTTTCTTCAACTTTGGACGCCAGAGGAATTGATGTCCTTGAGGTGCTGCCGAATTGCAGGTAAGTCCGTTTCCAATTCGTCGTCACTGTTGTGTCTGTGTGTTGATAGAGACACTGAAGACAGGAGTTGGTTTCATAGGTGTTTACTAAACAAAGTCTGGAGGGGAACTAACTGATACAACACAATATACAGGCTTATATAGCCCGAGTGGCCATTACTGGCATTACAGTACACATGGGGCTCTTAAAGGCACATACACTACAGTAATTTAAGGGAAATGTTGCTAAGATTGTAAGATTAACATTGTAGCCATTTATCCCTCATTTTGCCACCTGCCTTCCCCTGTTAAGCAATTTTACCGTGATTACTTTGATCGTGTGGTGTAGTTTCTTTAGTTTTAATAAAATTAGACTTTCTTGCATCCAGACCATTTGTCCGTTTTTAATATATCATTAATTATAAGTTCCTCCAGTCAGAGCTGGAAGGAGGGTTTAGCAGTTCGAAACCGCCGATTGGAATTGGTCACAGTGCAGTGGCAAAAGGCTGCCTGACCAGGTAAATTACCGTAAACCAGGTAAAGGATGCCCCCCTACAAATCGGTGACCACGAAGGGACTGGAGGCAGTTTTTGATATGATAAGTGGTCTGGATCTGGAGAAATCATCAGCTCTTGCTTTTCTTGCTTTCAGTCTGTGGGTATCCCTGCAGAAGTTAGCGGCAGCATGTAAGCTGACCTATTATGGTATAGGTGGCTGGGTTAAGAAGGGTGAGATGAGGGTGCGGGAGGAGGTTACAGAGGCCAAGAATCGGGAGTCAGAGTTTGAAAAATGCCAGGCGGAGATAGAACACCTCATAAGAGAGGTGAATGAGGCCAGAGATAATGGGATGAGGGTGTGGGAAGAAAATGCACGCCTCACACTAGAGGTCACGAAATGCCAGGCAGAGATAGAGCGCCTTGTGCAGGAAGTCACAGAGGATAGGGACAGTGAGGTGAGGCTACAGGAGGAAAACGCACACCTCACGCGAGGCACAAGATAGAGTTCCTAAAGTGCCAAATTACAGAAACAAAGAGTAACGAGATGAGACTGCAGGAAGAGAATGCCCGCCTCACCTCAGAAGTAACAGAGCAGGAGGAAAAGGTTAGGGAGGTAAAGGCAGCTTATAAGCTGGCCTGCGACCAAAGGTTTAGTGGAGCAGATCATACCCCATGTAACAGAAAGATAGAGAGTTTGGATGTGGAGTTATTAAGGACTAAAGGGATGGTATGTCTCATAAGTCCGAAGGGAAGTCTGTCAGACAGTACCAGCAGCCCAAATCAAACCGCCCCACAGGCAGCACCCAGAACAGAGCTGGCTAGGGAATTAGAGATCCCAAGACTGCAGCCCACAGCTCCGAGTTTTGAGGAGCTCTGGCAGCAAGAAGGGGTGGACAATGGGGTGGTAGGAGAATGCCAGCAGGTCCCGCTAGGCAGGCGGGGACCAGAACCAGTGTACCCCCTCCGACAATGGAGGTACGGTCCGCCCGTGAACAATAATGACCCAGGGGCTGTTCAGCATACTTATCTGGTACCCTATGATGCCCAACAGCTCAGAGGCCTGGTGAAACATATTCCCCTGCTCTCTGAAAAGGGAGACCCCTCAACGCACTTCCAAGAGATAGAACAGGCAGCCTGCGTTAACGGCTGTGATGACGAAGAGAAATCCAGGACTCCCGCAGCCCCAACTCAGAAGGCAGAGACAGAAGCTCCACCCGATACATTCGAGTCCGTCATGGAGTCGATAAAATCTTTCCTCAGGGCCAATCAGGGAAAGGTAGCAGCCATCAGTGGTGCTGCAGCCCCCTCGCCCACCTCTGCCTCCCAACAATGACTGGAGCCTGTGCAGC
Source organism: Somniosus microcephalus (assembly GCF_052327205.1). Lineage (NCBI taxonomy): Eukaryota > Metazoa > Chordata > Chondrichthyes > Squaliformes > Somniosidae > Somniosus > Somniosus microcephalus. The sequence goes on from NC_140997.1 coordinate 48,175,142, forward strand.
CTGTCCGTCTGTGTAATCTCCGGTACGATGAATGGAAGAGATTGCTCGTACAGATGGAGGTAGAGAAGTTTACAGGGACTTATCCATTGGATACGGGGGCATCATGCACCGTGATCCATATGGATAATCCCACCACCTCACCTCTGTCTAATGGGGTTCCATACATACTATAGGGATTCATCGGTCAGGAGCAGGCGGGGGTATACTCCAGACCCCTCAAACTAATTTATGGGCAGGCAGCAGACAGCATGGGGAAGCAGCATCGGAATAATCGGCTGCTGCTCGAGCCTAGCAAGAGCCACCAGTGGGAGATAGGAGACCTAGTGATGGTAAGAAACTATGCCCGGGTGGGAAGTTTAGAGCCACTCTACATGGGACCCTATAGTATAGTTGATAGGGCCAGCCCCATGGTCTATGCAGTAAAACTACCCCGGTGCACAAAGTGGTTCCACGCCAACCAGTGTAAATTGTATGAAAGTGACCATACAAGTTCAAGTTCACAGGCTGTAAAGACAGGCACTGTGGCTTGCTTCAAGGGAAAAGTTGTCCGGCCCACCAATTGGGACACTTCCCCGCCCCCGTGGGACCTAAGTTTTGGTCAAAGTTTAAATTTGAACCAGTTATTTAGTTCAGAAACAGAGAAACCGCAGCCTGAGAGTAGAAATCTGCAGGTTGCTGCGAGTTCATTCACAGAAAATCGCTTGGGGGGCCCCAGGGAGGAGCCGCCCTGTGAAGAGACTGCCCGCGCATGCGTAGTCGTTGGTCTGGAGACAGGAATTCCCCAGTCTTTTGAATGGTCTGTTCATGCAGCCGCAGTTCCCCAGCCCGTGACCACAGCGGCTCCTCTTCAGTTTTCCCGCGCAGGCACAGTCGCCTGTTTGAATACAGAGGTTTCACAGCCTCTGCCGCGGGACTCCGGGGAGGAGGTTTGCGCAGGCACAGTCACCTGTTTAAAGGGACAAGCTTCCCAGCCCACTTCTAGAGTGGTTCCCCCTATGGTGTGGGACTCTGGGGAGGAAGGGATAGCAATTCCTCTTGCAGGGGACATATGGAAGGAGCCGGTACCAGGTTTTGGACCTGGAGAGGAAGATTTTCAGCCACCAGCAGCGGGTGGTGAGGGGATACCTGCCCCCAGTACAGGAGTGGGTAGGGAAAAGGAGACAAACCCGGATTACTGGCAGGCTGCCAGGTATATTAAACAGTGCGGGCTGTTTGCATCATGGGGAGAAGGTTCCCAGCCAGCTAGGGCTGTGACCCAGGCTCAGGGTCAGTCAGCCAAAGTTTCCCCCACAGAGACACCCCTCAGAAGGTCTCAGCGGGTCTGCAAGCCCAAGATAAGATGGTCACCAGAGTACCCGCCACAAAGAGCAATCTCCCGAGCCCGGGAGGAAACAGATCACAGAGGTCCCCAACTAGCAGCCATAAGCTGCCAGGGACAAGAAGCAGGAGGCAGTCCAGCTTCGCTGCAGGCAGCAATAATCTGCGACAGTGACACCAGAGATTAGCCTGGCCATCCGGAGACGGGCAGCATTTGTATTATAGCTTTGTGTTAAGTTACCAATGTTTATAGCTTGCTTTTAAGGTGTTTAAATGTTAAGTTTAGAATGTAACTAGAAGTTTAAAGTTTAAGTTTATAAGTGTGCCAATTGCTTGTATTTTGGTCCGAGGTCGAGGGACCCTACCATGTCTCCACCTAAGGCAGCAGGTCAGTGAGAGACCTGGCTGCATGTCCTTTTAAGTTCTTTTGCAGGAGAGTGGACAAAGGAGCAGCCCTATTCGCCCAGCCCGAGCTGGGCATCGAATGAAGATATACAGAATGTTGGGGAGCACCTCGCCACTGGACAAATCCAGGAGGAGACCCCGCAGCGACCTTCGGGAGAAACCGGACAGGGTCCAGAGGAACCTGCCTACTTATCCTACGCGGAAGAGATGGCCCCAGCACTATCCTGACCGAATTTCACTTGTGGGAGACCTCGCTATTGAGGAGTCATGGTGGGGAAGCGCGAGCGCCTTGTCAGATAGGGACGCGTTCCCCGGGAGTGGGTGGTGATGGCCCGGGAAAGATTGTAAAGGGGAGGGGGAGACCCAAGAGTTGCGTGGGTGCGTTCGGGGAAGGGAGGAGCTCACCCGGTGCCCACAGGCAAAGTTAGAGTGTAAGTGTGGCTGGGAAGGATGAGTGGGTGGCCGGATCTGGGATCCAAGTTTGAGTGTGGGGCCAGTGAGAGCCGCCACACAGGCACCCATCATTTTCTGCAGCCAGTCGAGGGAAGATGGGAGGGGGAGGGACTGGGAGTTGCGATCCCATACTCCCTGGTCTCGGTCTGTGAAACATGAGGGGTACCCTGCCTCCACAAAGGGACAAGGGAACAGCTCGGGGCTGGCGGATCAGACTGTTCTGTAAAATCCATTTTGTATGTTTTAAAAGTTTAAGACCATTAAAGGGGGAGGGTGGAAGAAACATTTACTGCCCGGGTGGGAGGAGCAATACCCACTCGAATTTTGCAACCCATCATTGGCACGTGATGGTCGGGGTTTATTTCAGCATTTTGTTTCAAATGTTTCAGCACTTTGTTTCAAATGTTTAATGTAGATTTTTGTATTTTGTTTTACAGTTCCAAGCGGTGCCGAGGCGTAGGACCCTCTCCGTGCTTGGAATCATTTTGATTACAATGTATAACCAAGATTGCAACATTTTGTAATATGTATAATATAACAAGTGGTGCAGGGGTATGAGACCCCTATTGTAACATTTTGTAGTTGATATATCTGAAGATGCCTACTGTACCATGGTTTTTCTCAGATTTGAGGGGAATAGATGGGTCGGGGGATCAGTGGTAGGTAGCTATAGATAAATACAGGGGATGATTGTTTGTGGGGGGTCAGAAAATGTTGCTCACTTCTTCAAGAGGATACTACAAGCAAGTTGGAAGTATCCAAGGGGGGAATGTAGTGGTCACAAAATCCCCTCAGCCCCCGAAGATTGGGAAATATTAATCCACATCGTGAATGAAGACTTGTGTGATTTAAATTGTCTCTGGGTTGGACAATGTTTTAAAACATACCCAGGACCGCAAAAAGGCTGCGTTAAAAAGCTCGTAAGCTAGGTGGCACTTGGACACTGCAGTCAAAGAACTTTGTGAAAATCGCACACTTTAAGATTGTACATTTTATTAAAAGATGTACTCTTGAGTTTTGGACTGTTAAAAATGGCTGAACAGACTTCATGGAAACAGAATTTCAAAAGGGCAGACAGGCTGTTAACATATGAATGGAGCCCGAGCTGTCAGTTACCCTGTGGTATTGGGCGGGTCCGGTAACCTACTAGCTGCTTGTTTGCACTGGGGAGTAGCCCGTTTGAATCTGCCAATCAAAGGCAGTTCGGGAAGTTAGATAATCGATTTGTTTACAGAAACTGCTACTTTGTGTACACAAGGAAGTAACCACTTGAGACTGCAGTCTCAGTTGACCACAGAGCAATGACTTTCTGTTTACAATACCTTCAAGGCTAGTTACTCAAGCAATCAAGGAAATAGCTTTATTCGATGGCCCATCACAGACAATCAAGAACACATTCAAACCACTTCAGCTTTATTCGAAAGCCCTCACAGACAATGGACACATTTAAACTGCAGCTTTATCCAAACCCATCCCAGACAAGTGGACAGTTTGGATCACTTTTGTTTTAGCCCAGAAACATCAGATCTGGGCGGGCCCCAAAAATAGGGGTATAAAAGATAGCTTCCCAGAAGCATCGCTCTCTTCTCTTTTACTCTTTGGACTGCAGGTGAGCAAGGCTTCTGACCTACTAGCAAGACAACCTAGTGAGAAGTAAAGGGGTGGTAATTTAAGGGAAATGTTGCTAAGATTGTAAGATTAACATTGTAGCCATTTATCCCTTGTTTTGCCGTCTGCCTTCCTCGGTTAAGGAATTTTACCGTGATTACTTTGATCATGTGATGTAGTTTCTTTAGTTTTAATAAAATTAGACTTTCTTGCATCCAGACCATTTGTCTGTTTTTAATATATCATTAATTATAAGTTCCTCCAGTCAGAACTGGAAGGAGGTTTTAGCGATTCGAAACCGCTGATTGGAATTGGTCACAGTGCAGTGGCAAAAGGCTGCCTGACCAGGTAAATTACCGTAAACCAGGTAAAGCATGCCCCCCTACACATCGGTACATGAGGTCAAATCCTCCCCAAGCGCAATAGCATAATTCCAATGCACTAGCACTAAAGCGTGACTGGAGAGATTGAAATTAACTAATGAATATTAATCTGATGATGCAAAATTGTGCTTTTTTAGCTGTGAAATAAAGAATAGATTTGCCTTTCTAATCTAGGCTTTATTAACTTTAAAAATCCAGTAGTACATCTTTCAACACCCAGTCTCCAAACATGACTGGAGAAAACTGAATTTAAGATGGCCACCACAAATCACCTGACATCAACTACCAATGAGTTTACAGCATATATCTCAAGGTAGAAACAAACAACCAATTACAATACTTCTTACTAACACAGAGAACAACCACCACATTCACCAATCACAATACTTCTTATTAAACATAGGAAATAATCACCACAAGCTGCCAGGTAGAATCGATGGCTGGAATTTTCATTACCTGGGCAGGTCGGGTGCGGGCGGTCAGTGTGGCGGGTCGGGACCCCGTTCCTCTTTTCATCCCGCTCCTCAGAGTGACTTTCCCTTAATGGCATCTATTAAGGCAGGCCTGAGAGTTTCCCAGCCTATTAAATGGTGCGGGTCTGATGACGCCATCGATGACTCATTTCCAGCCGGGATATTTAAAGGAGCCATGGCCACATTGCATTTGAATGTTCATCAAGGATTGTGCAGGCAGTTCATATCACCATCTGCTTACTGCTCAGCCTTGCACAGATGGCTTCACAGAGGCAGAGGGCTGCACCCAGGTTTTCCGATGAGCACTCAGGAAGGTCCTCTTCCCTGCTGATGGGCGGAAGAGACCTCCCCAGGAGACTAAAAGGGCCTGGCATGAGATAGCCAAGGAGGTGAACAGCAGGGATGTGGTGAGGAGGACGTGGGTGCAGTGCCGGAAGCGCTTCAATGATCTCATGAGATCAGGAAAGGTGAGTTCAAAGCCACACTCAACTTCATCCTGCTGCGCCTCTCATCACATCACCATCACTCTGCCTTCCCAAGCCTGCTCCTGCACATCATTATTCACACCAACTTACCTTGCACACCTGCCCATCCCTCTCAGTCTATCTATATACTCACATCTGCATCTGACTAACCACCCCTCCCACTCACCCTCATCCTAATGCAATCATACCAACTGACAACAAATAAGGAGGCCACTTTGCATTGGCACTTTGGCATTGGTACCCACTCTCTCATAATTACCCTCTACAGATGCAACCCATCCATTCCTTACACACAGTCCATCACTCTCACTCAAACTTCTCTTCTTTCCCTCCTTGCAGGAGAAGAGAACCCACAATAAGAGGGAGAGGGAGAGAACCAGAGGTGGCCCTCCATGATTCACCACATTGACTCCAGCAGAGGAGGTCGCCCTGGAGGTTCAGGAGTTGCAGAGCAGTTGGAGATGGGAGACGGAGAGAGGGAGACATCTCAGCAACCTGGTGACAGAATTACATATCATACAGCCACATGGCATACATCAGTCACTCATGTGGGGTCTGATGTCAACAGCCAGTGAATAGTCATCATGTGCATAATGGTATCTGTACCCATTCTTCATATGACATTCCTAACTCATCTCTTTACTCACCCACAGGTTAATCAAGAGCACCCCCCACCCCTCACTGTCCAGGTGGAAGAGGAAGACGACTCCTCAGAGGAGCCTCCAGCCTCTGAGGGTGCACCATCAGCAGACATAAGCGCACCCAGCACCAGCGCAGATACTCACACCTCGGTGGGTCCCACGCGAGATAGAGTAGTGTTGTCACCTGGTGTCTCACAAGTCACAAGTGAGCAATAGCAGATGGTGGAGACAGGGATAGCAGTGGCAACTGCTCGCCAGTTCCTAGCTCTGCTCAGCTGCATGCAGGCACTGAGCCTCAGGGGCCATCCAGAAAGAGGGCGATCCTGGAGGTACAGCAAGAAGTGCAGGAGACTCTGACAGGTTTTGCAACCGCGGTGTCTGCAAATGTGCAGAGAATGGAGGAGTCCATCTCCAACATGAGCATCACCGTGTTGCAGGCGATGGTGACTGTATGCATAGAGAAATAGAAGTTAGGAACAGGAGTAGGCCATTCAGCCCTTCAAGCCTGCTCCACCATTCAATGAGATCATGGCTGATCATCCAAATTCATACCCTGTCCCTGCTTTCTCCCCATATCCCTTGACCCCTTTAGCCTTAAGAACTATATCTAACTCCTTCTTGAATATATTTAATGATTTGGCCTCAAATGCCTTCTGTGGTAGGGAATTCCACAGGTTCACCACTCTCTGGGTGAAGAAATTCCTCCTCATCTCAGTTCTAAATAGCTTACCCCTTATCCTCAGACTGCGACCCCTGGTTCTGGACTCACCCGCCATCGGGAACATCCTTCCTGCATCTAGTCTGTCCAGTCCTGTTAGAATTTTATAACTTTCAAAGAGATCCCCACTCATTCTTTTAAACTCTAGCGAATATAAGCCTAATCGACCCAATCTCTCTTCATACGTCATCCCTGCCATCTCAGGTATCAGTCTGGTGAATCTTTGCTGCACTCTCTCTATGTCAGAACATCCTTCCTCAGATAAGGCGACCAAAACTGCACACAATTCATAAGGTGTGGTCTCACCAAGGCCCTGTACAACTGCAGCAAGACATCCCTGCTCCTGTACTTGAATCCTCTCGCTATGAAGGCCAACATACCATTTGCCTTCTTAACCGCCTGCTACACCTGCATAGAAACATAGAAACATAGAAGATAGGAGCAGGAGTAGGCCATTCGGCCCCTCGAGCCTGCTCTGCCATTCAATGAGATCATGGCTGATCATCCAAATTCAGTACCCTGTCCCTGCCTTCTCCCCATATCCCTTGATCCCTTTAGCCTTAAGAAATATATCTAACTCCTTCTTGAATATGTTTAATGAATTGGCCTCCACTGCCTTCTGTGGTAGAGAATTCCACAGGTTCACCACTCTCTCGGTGAAGTAATTCCTCCTCATCTCTGTCCTAAATGGCTTACCCCTTATCCTTAGACTGTGACTCCTGGTTCTGGACTCCCCGGCCATCGGGAACATCCTTCCTGCATCTAGTCTGTCTAGTCCTGTTAGAATTTTATAAGTTTCAATGAGATCCCCTCTCATTCTTCTAAACTCCAGCGAGTATAAGCTCAATCGACCCAATCTCTCCTCATACGTCAGTCCTGCCATCCCATGTATAAGTCTGGTGAATCTTTGCTGAACTCCTTCCATGGCAAGAACATCCTTCCTCAGATAAGGCGACCAAAACTGCACACAATAGTCAAGGCGTGGTCTCACCAAGGCCCTGTACAACTGCAGCAAGACATCCTTGTTCCTGTACTCAAACCCTCTCACTACGAAGGCCAACATACCATTTGTCTTCTTAACCGCCTGCTGCATCTGCATGCTTACCTTCAGCGACTGGTGCACAAGGACACCCAGGTCTCGTTGCACTTTTCCTTCTCCCAATCTATTGCCGTTCAGATAATAATCTGCCTTCCTGTTTTTGCCATCAAAGTGGATAACCTCGCCCACATTATACTGCATCTGCCATGCTTCTGCCCAATCACCCAACCTGTCCAAATCATACTGGAGTTTCTCGGCATCCTCCTCACAGCACACGTGCCCACCCAGCTTAGTGTCATCTGCAAACTTGGAGATATTACATCTAGTTCCCTCATCTAGATCATTAATATATATTGTGAATAGCTGGGGTCCTAGGACCAATCCCTGCGGTACCCCACTAGTCACTGCCTGCCACTCGGAAAAAGACCCGTTTATTCCAACTCTTTGCTTCCTGTCTGCCAACCAGTTCTCTATCCAAGTCAGTACCTTTCCCCCAATCCCATGTGCCTTAACTTTACATGCTAATCTCTTATGCGGGACCCTATCAAAAGCCTATTGAAAGTCCAAATACACCACATCCACTGGTTCTCCCTTTTCAATTCTACCAGTTACATCCTCAGTTACTTACTCTTCCATGGAAAGGATGGCCACCTGCATGGAGCAGCTAATGAGCCACTCACATGAGCACATGTTATCTTTGGCAACAGATGGCAAAGGCTCATAGACCTCCTCTCTAGGAGGGATGTAAACTTAGACTTGGGTCCTCATGGCCCCACTGATGTGCAGCAAGGTGCACTCCAGGTCCCTGCTAGCAGGAAAGTGCAGGTGGCCCATGAGAGGGATGATGGTGAGAGGGGACATGGAAGTGGGGACTCCTCTCATAGCGCTCACACTTCTCTCCCATTGCCTCCCCCTCAGTCAGAGTCCCAGATACCTCCTCGGATCCCGATGGCTGAGTCTGCCCCTGCACAGTCACAGGAGGAGCAGACTTTAGCAGGGCCATCAGAGGCTCCAAAACCCAGAGGACATCCGCCAAAAATGTCTACGCAGTCGCAGCAGGGAAGTGAGCAGCCTGCAACTGCCTCTGCTGAAGCCACAGGGGTTGCACCTCGTAGAGGCACACATAAACAAAAGATGACACAGGAGAAGATACACAAGGGTAAGCACATGGGTGTTTAAAGAAGTGTTTCTGTTAAGGTTCCGTTACTCTTATGTACAGGAAACTTTGTGCTATCCGGAGGCTGAATGTCCGGCAGCTTCGATCTAACGGCAGAAATCAGCAGCCGTTTTGGTTAGGTTTTTTTTCTTCTCCTAGCATTCTTTTCACAGGCAGGCTCTGGAAAGCATCTTTGTAGCTTAGCAACAGCTTCAGAGACGCTTCCAAACTACTGGGCCGAGTGTTTACAAGCTGTTGCTGAACAACAGTGTTTGTGGTCAGATACGGCAGGCTCTGGAAGGTGTCTCTGTATCTTAGCAACAGCTTCAGAGATGCTTCCAAGCCACGGGCCGAGTGTTGACAAGCTGTTGCTGAGCAACAGTCTTTGTTGTCAGATACGGAGATGAAAAGCTCCTATCTGATAACATTGACGCTGGTCGATCCGGAAGTTTTGAGGCAATGGCAGCAGCTCGGTCCCGTGGGTGCCGGATAGCACAAAGTTTCCTGTAGCATATAAATCTATTTATTTTCACCACTTTCCATTCATGCCCAATTTTGTCTGTTACTTTGGAAGTGGTTTAGTGAGTTGCAGTGAATGGTGAGGCATAACGTTACCTCCAGTGTGAAAGGAATGGCTAGGTCATTGTAGGGATGCTTTATGGTGTTGCTGAGGGGCAGGGGCTGGTTGGGGGAATCCTGGCTGGTGCTTACTGAAGGGCTCCTCCAGATCTGTCAAGGCATCTGAAGCACATTTTCAGCATGCCTATTGTTTGCTCTATGACACATCTGGTGGACATGTGGCTTTCATTATATCTCTCCTCGGCCTCATTACTTGGCATCCTCATGTCATGAGCCATATCTTCAGTGGATAGCCCTCGTCTCCAAGCAGCCAGCCCGAAAGTCTGTTTGGAGGTGTGAAGAGCTGAGGGAGGGTGGACTGGTGCACGACAAAAGTGTCAAGACAGCTGCCAGGGAATTTGGCACACGCATGCATGATGATCTTCCTATGGTTGAAGGAGTGGAAGCCCTTGCAGTTCACAAACACTCCTGGTTGATGATGGGGTGCCCTGATGACCACATGTGTGCAGTCGATGATGCCCTGCACCCATGGGAAGCCAGCCACAGCGGCAAAGCTGAGAGCCCGCTCAGTAACACTGGCGTCATCAGTGACACATTTGATATAATTGGCTGACTTGTTAAACAGGGCATCGGTGACATGTGTGATATATCTGTGGGTGGCCGACTGCGAGATGCCACAAATGTCTGCTGCAGTTCCCTGGAAGGAGCTTGAGGCAAAGGTGTTGAGGGTGCTGGTGACTTTGACAGCCACTGGTAAGACGTGTCCACCAGATCTTCTGGGCTGGAGGTCTTGCTCGATCAAGCTGCAAATGTTTGCGACAACCTGGTGCTGTAGCCTGAGCTTCCTTTGGCACTGCTGCTCAGACATGTTGAGGACGCTCATCCTCTGCCTGTATACCCTGTGTAGGGGGTATCGCCTCTGGCACAGTGCAGCCCTGTGCTGATGCCTTCAGTCCTGTGGAGCATCAGGTCATTGAGGAGAAGGTTTGTGGTGTTGTTGTTGCTGCTGGTGTTGGGGCTCACCCTGGTTCAATTCTGAGGACCAAGGTGAGACAGTATAAATGGCACCCATGTAATAGATGGCAGGTCAAGTTGAGATCAGAGAAGCAATCTGTCAATGGTGTGATAGGTAGTAGCAATGAGGTTTGAGTGGTTTTCGAATTTGCAGAAAAGACTTGCAAACTCTGGACACCTAAATCTGTGCTGAAAATGCACTCAGCAAGTGCATTTCCCTTAGGAAAGTAAGCAGGTATCATGTGGGAGTATTTATTGTGCTTTCCATGTTCTGCAGTAATGACCTCGATGACTGGCCACTGAACTTCCACCTCAGCTTGGCAGACATGGTTCCCGAGCTGTGTGATTCCCGTGGGCATCCAGTGAAATTCAAAAGGTCTGGTTAAAAGCATGGTTAAGGGTCTGACAACAAGGTAATATATATCTAAATTAGGTTGCCTGCCTCTGCCGTTTGGGTCGCTGCCGTGCTGGCAAACGGGCCCAAGTTAAAGGTGCGAAGAGGAGGGATGACGGCGGGTTCCCGACGCACTACAACTTATTTCCACTTTTACTACCGACCCGTCTGCAATCCCGCACGCACAGTAGCATGAAAATTCTGGCTGATATCTTGCATCGCAATGCATGCAACTGCACTCACATTATTGCTGCTGCCAGGGAGAATTGGTTTCTTGCATCGCAATACATGCAACTGCACCTCACGTTATTCTGCTGCCAACAGATGGGGATGAATAAAATTAAGCCCCATCAGTATTCCTATTTTTTTACTATAAAGTCAGTTACTAAAGAAATGACTCTTCAGTTTTTGGAATTGATCTGCGACACTTTTAGCCACCAATGTGATTAATATTCAGGCACATTACTGTTATTTAGTTGGGGTATCTGCATGGATAAGCACTTGGCAACTGAGAATGAAATCCACTCAATAAAATATTCCATTATTGATTTTATTGCATTACTGAGTTCTATCCTGGTAGATGAAACACTAATTGTCCTGTCAGCTCTAACTTTGAGAATCAGGCTTCCTTTGCCATTTATATAAATCATGCCAGTTGAGCTTAGGTTAAAAAGAAAAGAAAAATCGCCAAAAATGAACTTTGATACATTAGAATTTTTTTAAAAATTGAAAACATTGGAATCCCACTCCGTGGACTTGTGCACTAAATTTAGGCTGACACTCCAGTGCAGTGCTGAGGGAGTGCTGCCCTGTCGGAGGTGCCGTCTTTCAGATGAGACATTAAACCGAGGCCCCCGTCTGCTCTCTCAGGCGGACATAAAAGATCCCATGGCACTGTTTCGAAGAAGAGCAGTGGCAGTTCTCCCTCGGTGTCCTGGCCAAAATTTATCCCTCAACCAACATCACTAAAAAACAGATTATCTGGTCGTTATCTCATTGCTGTTTGTGGAAGCTTGCTGTGCACAAAGTGGCTGCCACGTTTCCCACATTACAACAGTGACTACACTTCAAAATGTACTTCATTGGCTGTAAAGTGCTTTAGGACGTCCTGAGGTCATGAAAGTTGTGATATAAAGGCAAGTTATTTCTTTTCTTTCTAAGTAGCTTTTGCAGTACTTCAGCCAGTGACACTCTAGCGTGTCGCTTTAAAAACAACCAGATTTTGGATGCTCCATCACTGTATCACACTGCTGTGGTCAGTCAGACTGTGGATGGAAACAGTGCCCATGTGTCCCATGTGTGTAGTCTCCAGAAACTTTGTCCATCGAGAAGTGACAAGTGGAGCTTTGTTGCTCTGATTCCTGCTGTGTTTCTCACTGCAACATGACTTCAGATTTTATCCAGAATTGATTTCGCTGCTGACTTCTATGTAGCAGCTGCTGCTTCACTTGCTGTCTCGTTCTACTAGTTTTCAGCTTTGATGGTCACTGGCTTGTGGTTTTACTTTTTCTCCGCCGCTTTGATCTACGGTGACCCCCAACTTGCGTCAATTTTGCCATCATCTTTCTACATCGCTACTGACTCTCATTCCTACAGCAACAACCTCCATCCTCGAACTCTCTACCCTTCAAATAGCTTCTGGACTTCACTCGCCTGCTTTGGACAGCAGTTCGTTGATGCTCCGTACCAGCCCCATCCTGCTTACGTTGGCTTGTCCATCCATGGAACCTTTGACTTTGACCCTGGTCTCCCTACTATTGTCCCCAACCTATTTCCTGCTACCAGGAAATATGTATTCCATTAATTATTATATTTAAACAGGCCTATGTAACCTGAGCTTTTTCTGTGTCCAGTCGCATGTGCATTTTGGCTGTCGCTCCAGACCCGAGCCATTCCATTTTTTCCCCCTGTTTTCCTTTTCTCTCTATCCCTCCCTGACCGCTCTCTCCTGTCGTCATGCCTCCTTTCATCTCTCCTCTCTCGGATACTTTGCCCTCCCAAATCTTTACCCCAATCCTTCATTACTCTTTGACCATCTTACTCACCTGCCGCCATCCCAGGCTTGACTTCCTCTTAGATAAGCCTACAGCTTCCCTCTGTGCCTCTCTTGGCATCCTACGAAGGGCCCATCGAGGCATTCGTCGCTGCCGCCTTATGAGCAGCAACCCCAACTGTCCCATCCAAGTCTCTCGCCGACCTTCCTGCCCAGCGTGCTTACTGGGGGCAAATCTTGCCAGTCTCCTCCCCATCTAACTCACCCCTCACAGCGCTGACCCTGTGGACGCAGAGAGTGGGGTAGCCATCACCAACCCTCTCCGCAACTCCCTCCAGAATGTCCGTTCACTTGCAAACAAGGCCCTTGCCATCCATGAGCTTATCGTGGATGATTGCATCGACATCATGGCCCTGATGGAAACTTGGCTGGGGGTGATGACACCTTACCCTTAAATGAAGCCTCCCTGCCTGGCTATACCTTCCACACCTTGGTCTGTCCTCCTACCCCTCCGGCACTTTCTCCTCCTTTGAGCATCTCACCTTACTCCACTCCTCTCATCACCCATTTAAAATTCTTGTTCTCTACCGCCCACCCAAGTACCATAAAAATTTTATTACTGAGATATCTTCACTGCTGTCCTCCCTCAGCCTCTGCACTGAATGACTTCTCATCATCAGTGATTTCAACCTCCATCTCAATTCATCATCCTCTCTCTCCTCTGAGTTAACTCACCTCCAATCCTCTCTTAATCTCCCACTATCAACATCCTGGGGGTTACCATTGATCAGAAACTGAACTGGACCAGCCATATAAATACTGTGGCTACAAGAGCAGGCCAGAGGCTGGGAATTCTGCGGCGAGTGCCTCACCTCCTGACTCCCCAAAGCCTTTCCACCATCTACAAGGCACAAGTCAGGAGTGTGATGGAATACTCTCCACTTGCCTGGATGAGTGCAGCTCCAACAACACTCAAGAAGCTCGACACCATTCAGGATAAAGCAGCCCGCTTGATTGGCACTCCATCCACCACCTTCAACATTCACTCCCTCCACCACCGGCGCACTGTGGCTGCAGTGTGTACCATCTACAAGATGCACTGCAGCAACTCGCCAAAGCTCCTTCAACAGCACCTTCCAAACCCGCGACCTCTACCACTTAGAAGGACAAGGGCAGCAGACGCATGGGAACATCACCACCTACAAGTTCCCCTCCAAGCCACACACCATCCTGACTTGGACCTGTATCGCCGTTCCTTCGCTGTCGCTGGGCCAAAATCCTGGAACTCCCTTCCTAACAGCATTGTGGGTGTACCTACACCATATGGACTGCAGCGGTTCAAGAAGGCGGCTCACCACCATCTTCTCAAGGGATGGGCACTAAATGAAGGCCTAGCCAGCGACGCCCACATCCCATCAATGAATAAAAATTTTTTTTTAAATCTCTCCCTCCATGTAAACTCCCCAGCCCATATTTACAGCCACCTCCTCGACCTTGCCATCTCTCGTGGCCTCGCTACTCCCATCGTGTCAATCGCAGATAAGGCCATCTCTGGCCACTTCCTCTTATCGCTCTCCACCCACATCCCCATTCCACGTTTCCCCCCCCTCCCAATGCCCCCCCCCCCAACCCTACTTACTTCTGTGTCCACCCCTGGAAAAACCTCTCTCCTAACTCTCTTACAACCGCATTTATGAAATCCCAACTGTCCAGCCTTCAGCCCTCCATTCACCATGACATTTCTGCAGCTACTGATCTGCTCAACCATACCCTCACCACCACCTCTGATGCCCTAGTCCTTATTAAAACAATTACTCTCTCTCACCCTGGCTGTTCCCCCTGGTATGGCTCTCATCTTTGCTCCCTTAAGTCCAAGGGACGCAGCATTGAATGGATATGGTGGACAAATGGTTTAGCCACTCACCGCCAGATCTGGCTGGACACATAAAGCATTATTGGGTCCTGCTCTTGTCTGCCAAAATTGCTCATTATTCAGAATCATTCTGGAATGCAAAGATAAATGCTGGCCCCTATTCTCTGCTGCTAACTGTCTTCTTAAACCCCTCTCTCCTATCTCCTCCACCCTCACCTCCGACAACAAGTGTGAGCAGCTCATGGACTTCTTTGTCTCTAAGATTGAGACCATCCGTTCAGCTGCCTCTGCCACTTCCCTTCCTTCTCCTAGCCCACCGGGCCAAACTTCCTCTAAGGATCCCCCCTGCCCTAGCCCTGAACTCACATCTTTCTCCAGTTTCTCTCTGATCGCCCCTCATGATCTCTCCATGCTCATCTTGTCCATGAGACCCACTTCCTGCTCCCTCGACCCTACTCCCATCAAACTGCTGACCACCCAACTTCCTTTCCTGGCTCCCATGTTAGCTGATATTGTTAACAGTTTTCTCTCCTCAGGTACTGTCCCCCTCTCCCTCAAATCTGCCGCCATCACCCCTCTCCTCAAAAAAACCTACCCTTGGCCCCTCTGCCCTTGCAAACTACCACCCCATCTCCAACCTCCCTTTCCTCTCCAAAGTTCTTGAACTATCTCTCCTTGTCCTTCTTGACTTGTCTACAGCTTTTGGCATGGTTGACCACTCCATCCTTCTCCAACGCCTCTCCAACGTCGTCCAGCTGGGTAGGACTGCACTCACCTGGTTCCATTCTTATCTACCTAATTGTAGCCAGAGAATCACCTGCAGCGGCTTCTCTTCCCACTCCCGAATTGTTACCTCTGGTGTCCCCCAAGGATCTATCCTTGGCCCCCTCCTATTTCTCATCTACATGTTGCCCCTTGCCGACACCATCCGAAAACACAGCATCAGTTTTCACATGTACGCTTTACCTCACTACCTCTTCTCTCAACCCCTCCACAGTCTCTAAATTGTCAGACTGCTGGTCCGACATACAGTTCTGGGTGAGCAGAAACTTTCTCCAATTAAATATTGGGAAGACCGAAGCCATTGTTTTCGGTCCCCGCCACAAACTCCATTCCCTAGCCACTGACTCCATCCCTCTCCCTAACATTTAGCTGAGGCTGAACCACACTGTTCACAACCTTGGTGTCATATTTGACCCTGAAATGAGCTTCTGGCCACATATCTGCAGCATAACAATGACCACCTATTTCCACCTCTGTAACATTGCCCGTCTCCGCCCTTGCCTCAGCTAATCTGCTGCTGAAAATCTCATCCATGCCTTTGTTACCTCTAGACTTGACTATTGCAACGCACTCCTGGCTGGCCTCCCACATTCTACCCGACGTAAACTTGAGGTCATCCAAAACTCAGCTGTCCGTGTCCTAACTCGCACCAAGTCCCGTTCGCCCATCACCCCTGTGCTCGCTGACCTACATTGGCTTACGGTTAAGCAGCATCTTGGTTTCAAAATTCTCATCCTTGTTTTCAAATTCCTCCATGGCCTCACCCCTCCCTAATTCTGTAATCTCCTTCAGCCCCACAACCCCCCGAGATATCTGCACTCCTCTAATTCTGCCCTCTTGAGCATCCCTGATTATAATCGCTCAAGCATTGGTGGCCTAGGCCCTAAGCTCTGGAATTCTCTGCCTAAATCTCTGCCTCTCTACCTCTCTTTCCTCCTTTAAGACGCTCCTTAAAACCTCCCTCTTTGACCAAGCTTTTCGTAACATGTGCTAATTTCTCCTTATGTGGCTCGGTGTCAAATATTTAGTCTTATAATACTTCTGTGCAGCGCCTTGGGACGTTTTACTACATTAAAGGCGCTATATAAATACAAGTTGTTGTTTTTGTTGTTACTCTATTGTTACCCTTTGCCAAATTTGCCAATGTATGTGGCCAATTATAATGATATGAAGAGCTTTCTGATACATTAATTAGTAGGTGCGTTTTCTAATATGGAACTGAGCCACATGGACAAGGAAGTAATCCAGTTTGATCCATTGTCTGTGCTGAGTTAGTTGTTTTAGCAAGGATGGTGGTAGGGACATTAGGATTTACCTCAGCACCCTGGATAGAGCAGGGGATATCCTGATTGCTATAAAGTGTGATGTGTGGAGGTCAGACGAGCACAGAATCCTGGCTTGATTATGATGCCCTTTGATGGATGAATAGCCAGTTGACATAACTGTTTAGGCTTACACCGGAAGAGTGGCCACTTGGGCCAAGTACCAGAGGGCAGCCGGCAACAACCCCAGCATGAGCCAGGGTCTTCAGGAAGATGAGAGAACCTACTCTTTCCTTTTGAAAGGTAAGGGAGTCAAGGGTTATGGAGAGCGGGCACTTTGTTATGTTGCGGATATGTGGTCGGAAGCTCATTTCAGGGTCAAATATGAAGTGGAGTTGAGGCCAAGATCAGATCAGCCATGATCTTATTGAATGGCAGAGCAGGCTCGAGGGGCCAAATGACCTACTGCTGCTCCTACGTCTTATGTTCTTATGTAACAATGTGCTCCCCCTCTTCTGCTTCACCACATTTGAATCAGGCCTCTTGGCAGGACATCATAATGCAACAATGATCGTGGTTGTGGATTAGCTTATAGCCTCGGGTGTACAATTCTCCAGGCTGGAGGAGAAAGTACAACAGTGCATGGATTGTGAAGGGGTAAAAATAATAGAATAAATAAAAAATCTTCTTAAAATGGGATAAAAAATGTCAATAGTCAGACATATGTCTTTTTACATTTGATTGGTGAACTGTCAGCCACATAAGGCAGGCACAAGGCTTTCCAGCCATTATGTCTGTCACCAGATTGTGTGCCTCTGCCAGTTATTCCCACCTCTTTGTGCTCTCTGCAGAGGCTTCTTATCCGTGAGATCCCTGGTCTACCACCTTCTCTTCTACGCTGGGGCTGCTAAATGAAAGCCTGAGGTGGAAGTCCCACTGTGACCTATTACAGCAGCTTTGCCATTGGCTTTGCCATTCCACCTCCTCCATTTGCAGTAATTTGCTGGCAGGAAATGTCTGGTTTCTATGAACTTGGTACTCATTATTTCATGTCTGCAGTTGCATTTTTAGCAAAATGCTGAAGGTTTCAGGTGTGAAAATGGAATCCATTGTTTGGTGAATCAGGAACGAGGGTAACAGATTCAAGATTATAACCAGAAGTGAGGAGGAAATTAGAATTTTTTCATACAGGTTATTATAACATGGCAATGCTTTACCAAAAGTGGCTATTGAGGCAGAGACTATAATATCATATATAAGAGAATTGAATAAGTATTTTAAAAGGAAGAGTGTAAAAGGATATGGGAAAGGGCCAAGAAATGGGATTGCAGTCTACACGTGTATGTTCAAAGTAATTTTTTGCTTGAAAAAAAATGGAACTGCTCAGTAGTATGGTGTAAGCAATTTTCATAAAACGTCTTTCTTTCACTGTTCTTTTTCGCAAAGCGACTTCAAATTTCTCTATACAGAACTGCTAACCTACCGATGTCCTTCTGTAGGGCCAAATGGCCTTCTTCCGTGCTGTAACCATTCTATGATTCTATGATGCTAACCTCCTATATTCTTCCTCAGTTGGTATCATCAGCAACTTTCAATATTATTCCTTTGTGCCTATTAGAAGAAGGAAGTGAGAACTTGCATTCATATGGGGCCTTTCACATCCACAGGATGTCCCAAAGTGCCTTACAGTCAATGAATTACTTTTGAAGTGTCATCACTGCTGATATGTAGGCTAAGGCAGCAGCCAATTTGCACACACAGGTCCCACAAACAGCAATGAGATAATAACCAGTTAATGTGTTTTTTAGCAATGTTGGTCTACATAAGAACATAAGACGTAGGAGCAGGAGTAGGTAATTTGGCCTCTCGAGCCTGCTCCGCAATTCAATAAGATCATGGCTGATCTGATCTTGGCCTCAACTCCACTTCCCTGCCTGCTCCCCATAACCCTTGACTCCCTTACCATTCAAAAATCTGTCTATGGATAAATATTGGCCAGGACTACGGGAGAACTCCCCTGCTCCTCTTCGAATAGTCCTGGGGGTCTTTTGCAACCACCTAAACCGGCAAATGGGGCCTCAGTTTAACATCTCATTTGAAAGGTTGCAGCTCCGACAGTGCAGAACTCCCTCAGTACTGCACTGAAGTATCAGCCTAATGAATGTGTTTAATTCCCTAGAAGTGGACTTAAACCCAAAACCTTCTGAGTCAGAAGTCAGAGTACAACTACTAAGCCAAGCTACATTCAAATGATTTACATAAATAGATAATAAAAAATTCACCCTGGGGCGCAACGCTGCCCACATCTGATCAATATGCAAAACATCCACCTACCCCTACGCTTTGCTTTCTTTCCCCATACAACAACAAGAACTACTTGCCTTTAATGCCGTAAAACGTCCCAAGGCACTTCACAGGAGCATTATCAAACAAAATTTCACACCGAGCCACATAAGGAGATATTAGGACAGATGGCCAAAAGCTTGGTCAAAGAGGTAGGTTTTAAGGAGCATCTTAAAGGAGGAGAGAGAGGTGGAGAGGCGGAGAGGTTTAGCCAGGGAAGTCCAGAGCTTAGGGCCTAGGCAGCTGAAGGCACGACCGCCAATGGTGGAGCAATTGAAACTGGACATGTGCAAGAGGCCGGAATTGGAGGAGAGCAGAGATCTCGGTGGGTTGCCATCTCTATACCCATGCAGCTACATTCTCTTTAATTCCAAGTGCCCTAACTTTTGTAACAAGTCTTAACATGTGACACCTTATGAAATGTCGTATGAGATTTGAAATATGCAGCATCCACTGCATTCCTTTTACCTATAAACTCTGGAGCTAAAAATCCATGATCCTACTCTGCTGCAGTAACTATAATGGTGAGGGAGACACACCTCTGATACCTATGGCTTCTTTAAAAATTCAATTAACTTCATCAAGCATAATGTGCCCTTTACAAATCCATACAAGCTCTCCTTAATTATCCCATGGCCTTTCTAAGTGTTTACTAATCTCATCCTGTATTATGAACTATAAAGTTATCCCACAACTGAGGTAAGACTACTGGCCTATAATTTCTTAGCTCCTTCCTTTCCCCTTTCTTCAACAGGGGTGTAACACATGAAACCTTTCTGTCCTTTGGCACAGTTACCCTTTTTAAAGGTTTTTTGGAAAATTAGGGTTGGTGCCCCCATCTCCTCTCCAACTTCTTTCATTATTCTGTGATGCATACCGTCTGGGCCTGGTGATCTTCCTATTTTTAGTCTCATTCATCTTTTTATCACAGTTTTCTTTTGAATATTTCTCTCCAATTGCGGCTCTTTCACAATCTTCTCAGGTACTCCTCCAGTCTTACATTCACTATCCTCTGTAAAAACAGAGGCAAATTACTTATTAAACATCTCTGCCGTTCACTTGCTCTCAAAAACAAGATGGTCCCCTTCACCTCTAAATGGTCCCATCCCTATCTTCTTACTTCTTTACGTACTTATAAAATTATTTGCTGTTTTCCTTCATGTGTTGAGAGAAAGAGTCCTGCCGGCACAAAGACTCAAATGACTCCAGGCCTCATGGAATGAAAAAGTGGAGGGGTGACCATGGGATAAATTTTCATCATCACTACCTGGACGGTAACTGGGGGGAGTGGTTCACCATTGTAATTAAATTTAAGGAATGAAGAACAGGCGGGTTCTATAATAGGTGGACTATCTGCTCCATCAGATTATTGCCCAGGATGTGAAGATGAAAATTTACCCTCACGTAGGTACGGTTGATACAAGTGAAGAGGGCCAGGGTGGAGGGAGAAATTTTAACTTCTGACGATAGTGTAAAATGGCCGATGTTGGATTTTACCACTTGTTATACACCCTGGCCAAGTGAAATCAATGAAAATGAAAATCGGGAGAGATGTATAATGTGCAGCCCACTTAACACTATCGCCAACAGATAAAATTGCCCCACTGTGATTAGAGCAGAACATCCTTTGCTAGACAAGAGTTGGAATTTACCCCAAGGTTGGAGAGCAGTCAAGTATCTGTGTGGAGTTTAAAGAGTGCAGCATCTCATAATCCAAAAGATATAAATTAGGTTAATATTTAATTAAAAAAAACATACTTCAAAGATATCTTTTTAAACTACTGATGTGCCACTAATCCCGTCCCTTTGATGAAGAGCAGAAACAATATGACTGTTAACCTTTAGGGCAGAGTTATTTCACATATCTGCATTCAATATCAAAATGCTGCAGTGTAAGTCCAGGATTACGCACAGGATTACAACAGCAGCCTAGCTACTTCTGTCTAAGGAAGAATATTTTCGGGCTGGGAAGGGTAAACAGGCAAATGAATTTGGAAACAGCTTCGAGCAATCAATGCTGCATCAGGAGAACTGATAGCACGAGATCGATGGAAGAGTGATGGGTGCAGCCTGAGGACAAAGAAGAAACGTTGGCAAGAATACAATCTAATGAAGAGAGTTTCAGTATCCATGTGGGATTCGTTTGACAATTATTTAACAATGAAATGCCGGTAAAACAAATAAACTTGTAATGAACGTGCGTACTTCCTAAACTTCGTAAGAATTCTAAAGATAAGATTTTTAATTAGAAAAAGGAACTGGTTAAGCTGTGCTGCAGGAGCTGTGTGCTTGCTCAGCAGTATCTGAAATGGTTGCAGGCTGTGTATGTACTGCATGTCTTTTAATAGCACTGCATATTGTGAAGAGCTTAAAAGCAAAAGTTAAATGGCAGACCGTTCCTTTATTAAAATCATAAGGTGCAGTTATCCAATCCGCAGTAATACTGCTGCCCATTTAACAGAATGGCTTGTTTGACATTAGGTTGATGTTGGGTACACCACAGACCTGATTTTTGCACAGTTGATTAATTACAGACGATAACAGTTAAAATAATTGTTAAGAATCAAACCCAACCAAAATAAGCCAGTCAGGCATTTTGCAAATCAAATACCAGCACACTACATGTATGCTTTGGGTTACAGTTGAACTACGGTTAAATAGCTACACACAAAACCTTTTAGCTGCTTAGCAGTAGTGGGGTTGATTTTGACTCTCTTCGCCTGTGCTAATGGTCTCAAAATGGGGTTGGTAGCCTTAGTGTCCCGTGAACACCGGCGATCCAGCCAACGCCATTTTAAAAGGGGCCTATGTCTGGGTGTTCAAAGCACTGCCTGATTCAGGCGTTCGGTCCCTTTTAATATGGAAATCGGGGTCCTATATTATAAATAGGAACCTGATTGCCATTTCAGGTAGGAACTGGTCAGAGCCTGCGCAGTGCACACTCTGGTCCTCTAAAGGGAAGTGCCTTTCTTGTGGGCCCCAGAGGAGTAGAAGTGAATCTCCAGGACTCACAAAAAGAATCTGGGCCGCTGCCTCCCTGAGACCCCCATTCTCCGAGATCACAAGCCCCCCTCCCCCCCACTTACCTTCCTGTCAGTAGCTCCGGCCCAGTTTCCCTTGCCAAATCTGGCGAGCTGTGTCGGGATGCACATTTGGCACCCTGTAGCTTGCTTGGTAAATGAGGCCGGGCCTCTAAATCACATGGGGCCTCTTTGTCTCCCAACTGGGTAGGTGACCAGCCGCCCAAAAGACGGACTAGACCCCATTGTCTCCACAAATGGTATGTTGCATTGAATAGAAACATAGAAACATAGGAGCAGGAGTAGGCCATTCGGCCCTTCGAGCCTGCTCCGCCATTCAATATGATCATGGCTGATCCTCGATCTCAATACCATATTCCCGCTCTCTCCCCATACCCCATGATGCCTTTTGTGTCTAATAGCTGCTGCTGAGGAACAACAATGGAAGGAGACTACGGAGGCCCAATCATTACCTTTTAAAAAGAATTCCCCAAAACAGTACTTTTTTTTGGCATAGCAGATCAGTAATGTCTGTGGCATTTTGCCTCAGTGGAGAAGTCCTAGCTGACATATGCTATTGACTGCATAGAGACCATGGAGATGAATTCCTGCATGGATTCTCCTGATCGTCCGCTGTAGCTTTGGTGGAAGATCCGCTGAAGCCCCCGGAGCAATGGCCTAGATGCCATTAATGCTGTTTCTCCAGGGGTTCCGCGGATATTCTGCTGAGGTCACGGTGGATGATTAGGAGTACCCCTGTGGAAGTTGACTTGAGACTTGAGCACAAAATCTTGACTGATGATTCAGTGCAGTACTGAGGGAGCGCTGCACTGTCGGAGGTGCTGTCTTTAGGATGTGACATTAAACCGAGGCCCCGTCTGCCCTCTCATGTAGACGTAAAAGATCCCATGGCACTATTTCGAAGAAGAGCAGGGGAGTTCTTGGTGTAGCTGTAGCTTTGAGGGGTATTTCTCTCATGTACTTCTGCATTGCTCTGGGTGTCATTTTAGAGGTATTGGGAGTAATTTTGTCTTTGGGTTATAGTGTAAAACGGGCGATATAGATTCAGCCGCCCATTGTACATCTCTCCCGCTTTTCAGTTCCATTGATGTCAATGGAAATAAAGATCGGGACAGATGTTAAACGGGCTAGCCCCCATTTGACACTATCACCCAAAGTCTAAATCTACCCCATTTAATTTTATTGAGTTACTAATGAAGGCTCCCAATATCATGAAGCCATAACTGTTTATAGCACAGAAGGCAAGTTGGCCCATCACGTCTGTGTCATTCCTTGCTAGAACAAGAAAATGGACATTTAAATCGGGAGTGATGTGCAACGGGCTGCCGACTCACTGTTACCTGTTTTGCACAAAGTCATGATCTACCCCACATTGTGCTTTTTGGTTGTCAAGTACTATTTTTATGTTGTGATATTCCAGAGTTTGTGCCTGTGCTTTTGGGACTTCATTTTATGTTTCCATCCATTTTATCCCTGGAAACCACAATCCAGCATAATATGACAGACCCTCTTTCTTTGTAATGGGATGGTGAACATCACACATCACTTAAGAAAGCTTTTTACTACAGGGAAAAGTCAACTTTAATTTAAAAACAAACTAACCAGTTTAAAAATAAATCAACCACCAAAAATTTCCAGCCCTAGTAAGAAATACAAAGAAATGTATCGACGGCATCAAAAAACACAACATGCGTCTGTCATTTCACAGTCCAGTCCAATATTTGACAACTGTTTAATTAATCCTGGTACAATAAGTGTTTTAGGAGAATATGGTCAACAATTCTATGGGAAGGGCTGATGGAGACTTCCTTGTATTCCTTGGTTATGAACACAATTTTTCAAAGTCATGTTATTTTTTTTCAATTGTTCTTAATTGGCTTTTTCCACTACTCAAAGACCTTTGAAATTAGAGGCTAGGGTATGATGATGTTTTACAGAATACTATAACTAAATGGGACAGAAATCCTTATTTTCATGAGAAAGGCCCATTGAGTGAAATACGAGGTCAAATCAAAGGTAGAATCTGTTGTAAACCCCAGCATATCAGATGAGTTGACTGAGATGTTAAATCATCTACCCACTCAAATGGACATCCCATGGCACTATTCGAAGAAGAGCAGGAGAGTTCGCCCCGGTGTTCTGGCCAATATTTATCCCTCAACCAACATCACTAAAAAACAGATTATCTGGTCATTATCACATTGCTATTTGTGGGGGCTTGTTGTGTGCAGTTGGCTGTCGTGTTTCCTACATTACAACAGTGACTACACTTCAAAAGTACTTCATTGGTTGTGATGCCCTTTGGGATATCCAGAGGTCGTAAAAGGCGCTACATGAATGTACATCTTTTGAGCCTTTCTTTTCTTTTACTCTAAACTTTAATACAGCCACCAAATATGCGTCCAAAGCCAACACTGGTTGGCTAATGAGCCACCCTATTAATACTAGTAACTGTAACTTGCTCTATTGATGCTGCCAGAATCCCAGGTGGTCTGACCTTGTGTGAATGAAAATTACCTTAATTAGATCTTTAAATATTACACATCTTGCTTCCATTGCATTGGTGCTAATGAAAAAGCTTGAAAAGGGTTCCGCAGTTAAATACAGACCATTTTGTGAAATGAAAAGGTGAAAGATTGTAATATAACCGCTGCTGATTTATATACAAGAATTGTTTGGTTTACTCTGGCTTACTATTGGAATAACAGGTAATTTTAATAGGTATGGCAATTAAACTGTTTCTGTAATTAATTATTCACAGTTTAAACATTAATAATATGATATTTGGAATGCTCAGAAAGAGGCACAATGCAATTAAATTCATAATTAAATAAAGAGCGCACAGGTCATGAAATGTACAACGCGTTTTGCTTTTCCATTTCCATGAGCATTCAGCATTGGTTTTAAATTAAACAAAGCAGAAGCGCACTACATTTTTTGAATTATTGCTGCACTCAAACACTAAGCAGCTTGCATTATACACCTGAGACTGCAGGGCCAAATCCTACTGGAGAAAGCTTGATTTTCTGCTATTAATGGGACCTTTTTACTTGCTTTCTTTCACTGCTGATATGCCTGACCTTATTTTTTTTCAACAAAGGATTCCACTTCCATGCACCATCCTTCAGTTTGAAGTGCTGCCATATTTGTTTTCCTGTCGCTTAAATGCCAGCCCCATTGTCTGTGAACAGGAGCTGTCTTTAATGTGAACTGGAAGCAATGCACCAGGCTGCTTGCTGCTAAGATGAGGGAGTGAGCGTTTGAAGAAGCAGTTCAGATAACAAATGCCCTCACAAGTGTGGATGGTTTCCATTGTTCAGCTAAATTCAAGCCTGAAATTATCCAAATTAGGTCAACATTTGTGGGAAAAGCCTGGAGATTGATCAATCTGGGTCCTTTTGAGGTCTGAATTAGTTTCAAGTCTTGTCCCTATCATATGTTGTAATCTATCCATTGAGATATACAAAATCATTTATTGCTTTGTATTTACTAAAATTTATGTTTATCATCCACATTCTTATGTCAGATAGTGTAGCTTATTGTTTTGTGATTTCTCACCTTGTGTCAGACATCCACAGTGGTGATGCTCCCTGGACATTACATGCCCAATGCTCTTTGTTACTAACAAGAAAATTTATATGCACAAATGTTGTTCATAAAATTAATCGCAAAGGGATGTGGAGCCTTTCAATGGCTTTGAACTTTTTAGCAGCTAAAGCACATACTGGCCTAATGAATGACTCGTAGGCCTGGAAATTCGTTGGTGCCGCGACTGCTTTTCAGGTGCTTAAGCATCCAAGATGGCAGGCGGGGTGCGTGTGCATATTCCGTGTGGAAGGTGTACCGCCCGCCATATTGGTAAAGGCAGAAAAAGAGGCGTCCAGGGCCTGCATCTGAAACAGGCATTCGGCCTTTACATATGAAAATAAGGGGCTTACCTCATGTTTGAGGCTCCCTTTGCAAAATTGGTCTGTCCTGAATGCAGCCAGTGCCGGGCTGGCTGTGTTCAGGAAAACATGATCT
The DNA here is from genome assembly GCF_052327205.1 of Somniosus microcephalus. NCBI lineage: Eukaryota > Metazoa > Chordata > Chondrichthyes > Squaliformes > Somniosidae > Somniosus > Somniosus microcephalus. The sequence goes on from NC_140997.1 coordinate 48,201,125, forward strand.
ACCTGTGGCATAACCAGCGATCCTTAAAGGCCACCAAAAGGTAAGTTTAAAAAAAATACTTACCTGAATGTGGAGCTGAGAGGAGCAGGAGTGCCCTTTCCCCAATCGTGCCCTTTCCCTGTCCCGATCACCTCCTTCCCTTTTGATTGCTCCTCCCATCAGATTGCTTCTCTCTTCCCCTGATCAAGCCCTTCCCTTCCTCCTACCCCCCTCGATCACACTCCTCTCTCCAGATCGCGGCCACGGAATCTAATTCCAATTCCCTGGTGAGCTGCCTGGGGACACCCAGCATGCGGTCTCAAGTAAATGAGGTCTAAGGTCCACTATCGAGTGTGCCTCGGGCCTACCCGTTTTGGCACCGGGATCGTTCCAATTTAAGAACATAAGAAGTAAGAGCCGGAGTAGGCCATACGGCCCCTCAAGCCTGCTCCGCCATTCAATAAGATCATGGCTGATCATCAACCTCAACTCCACTTTCCTGCCCAATCTCCATATCCCTTGATTCCCCTAGAGTCCAAAAATCTATCTATCTCAGCCTTTAATATACGCAAAGACTCAGCATTCACAGTCTTCTGGGGCAGAGAATTCCAAAGATTCACAACCCTCTGAGTGAAAAAATTTCCTCATCATCTCAGTCTTTAATGGCCTACCCCTTATCCTGAGACTATGCCCCCTAGTTCTAGACACTCCAGCTAAGGGAAACAACCTCTCAGCATCTACCCTGTCAATCCCCTTCAGAATCTGGTATGTTTCAATGAGATCACCTGCCATTCTTCTAAACTCCAGAGAGTATAGGCCCATTCTACACAATCTCTCATCATAGGACAGCCCTCTCATCCCAGGAATCAATCTAGTGAACCTTTGTTGCACCGCCTCCAAGGGAAGTATATCCTTGGTAGGGATTGTGGGTGCATTGGTAATAATTTTCCAAAACTCCCTGGACTCAGCAAAGGTCCCGGCAGACTGGAAAACTGCTAATGTAACACCCTTAATTAAAAAGGGCAGTAGACAGAAGGCTGGAAACTATAGACCGGTTAGCCTAACATCTGTGGTAGGTAAAATGTTGGAGTCCATTATTAAGGAGACAGTAACAGGACATTTGGATAATCATAATTTAATAGGACAAAGTCAGCATGGTTTTATGAAGGGGAAGTCATGTTTGACAAATTTGCTGGAGTTCTTTGAGGAAGTAACATATAGGGTGGATAAAGGGGAACTAGTGGACGTAGTGTATTTAGACTTCCAAAAGGCATTTGACAAGGTGCCACACAAAAGATTATTACTTAAGATAAAAATTCACGGGATTGGGGGTAATATTCTGGCATGGATAGAGGATTGGCTATCTAACAGAAGGCAGAGAGTTGGGATAAATGGTTCATTCTCAGACTGGCAATCAGTAACTAGTGGTGTTCCGCAGGGGTCAGTGCTGGGTCCCCAACTCTTTACAATCTATATTAACGATTTGGAGGAGGGGACCAAGTGTAACATATCAAAGTTTGCAGATGATACTAAAATGGGAGGGAAAGTAGTGAGTGAGGAGGACATAAAAAACCTGCAAGGGGACATAGACAGGCTAAGTAAGTGGGCAGAGATTTGGCAGATGGAATACAATACTGGAAAGTGTGAGGTTATGCACTTTGGCAGGAAAAATCATAGAGCAAGTTATTATCTTAATGGCAAGAAACTGGAAAGTACTGAAGTACAAAGGGATCTGGGGGTCCTGGTGCACAAAACTCAAAAGGTTAGTATGCAGGTGCAGCAAGTGATTAAGAAGGCCAATGGAATGTTGGCTTTCATTGCTAGGGGGATAGAATATAAAAATAGGGAGGTATTGCTTCAGTTGTACAAGGTATTGGTGAGACCGCACCTGGAATACTGCATACAGTTTTGGTGTCCATACTTAAGAAAAGAAATACTTGCTCTCGAGTCAGTACAAAGAAGGTTCACTCGGTTAATCCCGGAGATGAGGGGATGGACATATGAGGAGAGGGTGAGTAGATTGGGACTCTACTCATTGGAGTTCAGAAGAATGAGAGGCGATCTTATTGAAACATATAAGATTGTGAAGGGGTTGGATCGGGTGGATGTGGGGAGGATGTTCCCGATGATGGGTGAAACTAGAACTAGGGAGCATAGTCTTAGAATAAGGGGCTGCTCTTTCAAAACTGAGAGGAGGAGGAACTACTTCACTCAGAGGGTGGTAGGTCCATGGAATATGCTGCCCCAAAAAGCTGTAGAAGCTACATCATTACATAAATTTAAAAAAGAAATAGACAGTTTCCTAGAAGTAAAGGGAATTAAGGGTTACGGGGAGTGGGCAGGAATTTGGACATGCGTCTAGGTTCGGATCGGTCATGGCCCTGTGGGTAGCGGAGTGGGCCCAGGGGCCGTGTAGCCTGATCCTGCTCCTATTTCGTGTGTCTAATTCTGTTAGATTCAGGAGATGGTTCTGTGATAGTAGATTGGCGGTTAGGATCAGATCAGCCATGATCTTATTGAATGGCGGAGCAGGCTCGAGGGGCCGATTGGCCTACTCCTGCTCCTATTTCTTATGTTCTTATGTTCCTTAGATAAGGAGACCAGAGCTGTGCACAGTACTCCAGGTGTGGTCTCACCAAAGCCCTGTACAATTGTAGCAAGGCTTCCTTACTCTTATACTCCAACCCCCTTGCAATAAAGGCCAATATGCCATTTGCCTTCCTTATTGCTTGCTGTACCTGCATGCTAGCTTTCTGTTTCTTGCACGAAAACACCTACATTTCTCTGAACGCCAACATTTGAAAGTTTCTCACCATTTAAAAAATATTCTGCTTTTCTATTCTTCCTACCAAAGTGAATAACCTACATTATACTCCATCTGCCACCTTACTGCCCACTCACTCAGTCTATCTATATCCCTTTGCAGACTCTTTGGCCCCGATTTTCGGCTTGTGTGGGGAATGGTCGGATTTCCCCGAATGTGGGGTTTCTGACACACATAAAAAAGTGTCAGCCAGCTCCACGCAATTTTCCCTCAATTGGCCAATTAATTCCCAGCTTGTGGGAAGCCTTGCTAATTGTCCAATTCGAGTCAGAAATCCCCACAGTATGATGTCATCATTCGTGGTGCTTTCAAGGTCCACAGCAAGCACTGCATCCTCTGAAGGCATCCAAACGAACCATACAGGATGGCAGAGGAGCCTGCAGCAGCTGTGGCCAGTGCCAGACCCTGAGCTGCCTTCAAAGTCGACGAGGCTTCACTGCAGGCATTATTGGATGGGGTAAGGGCCCACAGGGAGGTCCTCTTCCCTAGGTCAGGGAGGAAGAGGCCTCCCACTGAGACCAATGCTGCATGGATGCAGGTGTCAGCAGATGCCAACTCGCTGGGAGTCACCAGAAGAACCTTGGCATTACATCTCTAACTCCTTCCTTAACTCCCCTACAGTACCATCCAGAGCCCCCGTCCTCACTGTGGAGGAGGAAGAGGCTGTGCAGCCAGACCCTTCAGAGGAAGCTCCAACCTCTGAGGGCGCAGCGTCAGCAGAATACAGCGCACCCAGCACCAGTGCAGACACTCACACCTCGGGGGGACCTTCGAGACATAGAGTAGTGTTGTCACCTGGTGTTTCACAGCTCACAAGTGAGCCTCAGCAGATTCTGGAGACAGGGACAGCAGTGGAGAGTCCTCGTCGGAGGGCACAGGACTCTGCCAGCTCAGCTCAGCTGCGCTGCATGTCGACCCTCTGCCTCTGGGTCCATCTGCAAGAGAAGAGGTGATGGATCTCCATGCACAGATGCAGGACTCTCTGGCAGGTGTTGTCTCCAGGGTCGCTGCAGGTGTGGAGTGAACGGAGGAGTCCATAGCAACCATGAGCAGAGCCTTTGTGGAGTCATTGGCGCATGAACGCATCACCATGGAAAGGTTGGCAACCTCCATGGAGGAGATAACTCGCCAGGGTACGGAAGACATGGTGAGTGCTTATAAGAGAATGACATCTCTTGAGGAGCGTTGGCCATCAGTTGAACAGAGAAACCAGATCTTCATGGAAGTCCTTCCGAGTAGGACTGCCAGTGCAGAAACGGGCCCCCATGGCCCCCTAAAGCGCAGCAAGGTGCTCTCAAGCCACTTCCAAGTGAGCAGCAGCCTGGTGCTCCTGGTGCTCATCATGCTGTTCCTGGTTCTACTGCTGCCACCTCTGCTGCTGGAGATACTCTAATGGCAAGAAGGGAAGGAAAAAAAGGCGTCCCATGCTTCTCGTAGATGCCTCCACTGAGGAAGTGCTGAGTGAGAGTGGCGAGAGGGGCTTCCCAGGAGATCACATTGGAGAAGTGTGTGAGGCTCCAACCTTCCACAGCTGTGCCTAAGCCTTGAAGAAGTAGCCCCAAGCCTTCAGCAACAAGGTCCTTCAACATACAAGTGCTGTCCCTTTAAATCGCAGCTTCTCCATTGACCTGCAGCTGACAGCTAGCAAGCCGGCAAGCTTCACGCCAGCTCTCAGCAGTGGGGTTCCCCGCAGGCGGGTTTCATGTGGGGAAAGCCCCAAAGTCGCAACGGCCCTGGAAAATCTACCTCAACGAGGTAATTATTGGTAATTAGTGTGCCGACGACCAGTCCCACCAGCAGCGGCCGGGACTGAAGTGGGGTGCGGGGAAATGGCGCTCCGAAAGTCGGACGGGGCGGGGAATCAGGCGGGGGGGGGTTCCCGACCCGCTTTTTCACCGATTTTCGGCCCCCGGCCGCATGAAAAGCCGCCCGACGGCGGCCAGAAAATTGGGGCCTTTGTGTTCTCCTCAAAGCTTACTGTCCCCCCAACTCTGTATCATCAGCAAACTTGGATACATTACACTTAGTCCCTTCATCTAGGTCATTAATATAGATTGTGAATAGCTGAGGCCCCAACACTGATCCTTGTGGCACCCCACTAGTTACAGCCTGTCAACCTGAAAAAGATCCGTTTATCCCTACTCTCTGTTTTCTGTCTGTTAACCAATCCTTTATCCATGCTATTATATTACCCCCAACCCCATGAGCCCTAATCTTGTGTAATAATCTTTTATGTGGCACCTTATCGAATGCCTTTTGGAAATCCAAATATGCTACATCCACTGGTTCCCCTTTATCTACCCTGTTAGTTACATTCTCAAAAAACTCTAATAAATTTGTCAAACATGATTTCCCTTTCATAAAACCATGTTGACTCTGCCTAATCATGTTATGATTTTCTAAGTGACTTGATATCCCTTCCTTAACAATGGATTCCAGCATTTTCCCAATGACTGATGTCAGGCTAACTGGCCTGTAGTTCCCTGTTTTTTCTCTCCCTCCTTTCTTGAATGTTGGTGTTACATTTGCAACTTTCCAATCCGCTGGGACCTCTCCAGAATCTAGGGAATTTTGGAAAATCAAAACCAATGCATCCACTATCTCTTCAGCCACCTCTTTTAGAACCCTAGGATGCAGGCCGTCAGGTCCAGGGGATTTGTTGGCTTTTAGTCCCATTAGTTTCTCTAGTACTTTTTCTCTACTTATATTAATTACGTTAAGTTCCTCACCTCATTAGACTCTTGGTTCCCCACCATTTTTGGTATGCTTTTTGTGTCTTCTACTGTGAAGAGAGATACAAAATATTTGTTTAACATTTCTGCCATTTCCTTATGCCCCATAATAATTTCTCCCGTCTCAGCCTCTAAGGTGTAGTGTATGTACCTTTAAGAGAGAACTACTTTTACAGCTCCTGTATACTGTAGTACCGGCAGTGACCACACCTGTATATAAGCCTTGAGCATGCCTCTGTACTGTTAGTCTTTAGACGACCCTCCTCCAGTAAACACCTATTGATTGTTAATTTACAGCCTCTGTCTAGTTATTGGAAAACATCATACTTTAAGAATCACGGATTCAACAGTGGCGACGAGGTCGATTTGAATCTACCTGCAACTCTGCATTTCCCTTCAAGGATTGGCTCCGGGAGGACGGTGGAAGAAAGTCGAGGCCAGAAGCACGGGCGTCGACCACGAGCAACTGCCCAGTCATCCGGCAGAGAGTGAACATCGCAGGGGAGGCTGTTGAGAGCTGGGCTTGGTTCTCCAGTCACGACGATCCAGCAACAGACTGGCAACAGGTACAGCACAGACCCTTCCTGGACAGCGGCGGCTGGAGCCGACCGATGGCACAGAAAAGGCCGAGCAGCATCGACGGGGTAAGAGAGAGGGTAAAGCGCACAGGGCGCAGCCGGGGGTTGAAGAACGAGCGGCGTTGACGGAAAACAAAAAGAGAGAGAGGGTAAAGCACAGCCGGGGTTCAGGACCGAACGGCGGCAACGAGAGAGGCGCACAGGAGAATGCGCAGAGCGCAGCCAGGGCTCAAGGGCTGAACATGTCTGCGGGGGAAAGAAAGGAAGCGCGGGAGACGCCATTGAGCCGTGAAGAAGAAGGGAGAGCGCGGGAGACGCCATTTTAGAAGCCACAGCGGAGAGGAAGGGTGAGCGCGGGAAGAAAGGAAAGCGCGGGAGACGCCATTTTAGACAGTTTAATCACACCCAGGGATGCCGAAGAGTGGCAGTATCACAGCGTTCGACAATGAAGTCGAAGATTGGGCGACATATGTGCAACGCATTGAGGTGTACTGCAAGGCGAATGAAGTGCCAGATGCTAGGAAAGCACTGGTTTTGTTAAATTCCATGGGTGCAAAAACTTATGGCTTACTGCGAAACCTAATAACCCCAGAGAAGCCAATGGATAAGAATTTCGAACGCATACTGGAAATCCTACAGGACCACTTAAACCCCACACCGCTGCTGATAGCAGAAAGATTTAAGTTCCACAAAAGGAACCAGCATAAAGACGAAAGTAATGCTGAGTACTTAACGGAACTGCGCAAGCTATCGAAACACTGCCAGTTTGGATTGGGACTAGCAGATACGTTAAGGGACAAGTTTGTGTGTGGGCTTCAAAGTGAAGGAACCCAGAAACGGCTTCTATCAGAAAAGGACCTTACGCTGGACAAGGCTTTCAGCATGGCAGTATCACACGAAGCAGCCACACGGGGCGCTGCAGAGATACAACGGAGACCGCAAGAATATGGCACCAATGAAATGTCATATGGAGCAGGGAAGTGTTATCGCTGCGGCAGAGCAACACACGATCAGAAGGATTGTTGGTTCAAGGACCAAGTGTGCAGACAGTGTGGAAAAGCAGGACACAGAGCAAGAGTCTGCAGGTCAGGGAAGAAAACCAGCAGCAAGAAATCTGCACAGGAGAAGTACAAAAAGGTACATAAGGTGATGGACAGTAGTTCAGACGAACAGAAAAGTGATACAGACTCCAGAAGCAAGGAGCTGGGTTGTCTGAAACTACATAAGGTAATCAAAATGGAGGATCACCAGACTATCTGGGTCACGCTCAAGATAGATGGAGTCCAAGTGAAAATGGAATTGGACACAGGATCAGCCCTAACAGTCATAAACCAAAGGGGCTACAAGCGGCTATACTCACATATACCCTTGAAAGCTACAGAGATTGTCTTGAAGATGTATACGGGGCAAAAAGTCTACCCCAAAGGAAAAATAAGGGTGAATGTGATATACAAAGGCCAGGAAATACCCAAAATGGATCTATATGTATTGCCAGATGGAGGACCACCACTACTAGGACGTGAATGGATCCGGAAGATACAATTAGATTGGCATTCCATACAGGCACTGAAGGTTGAGGCCAAAAAGGATGATGATGTCACACCTGGACGGCTGTCAAAAATGCTAACTGATGCACAAGAAGTGTTCCAGGAGGGACTCGGAACATTAAAAGGCATAACAGCGACGATTTAAATAGAGGAAAACGCAAGCCCAAAGTTTTTTAAGGCCAGACCGGTGCCTTATGCGATCTGACCAGCCGTCGAAGCAGAGCTGGAAGGGTTGGAACGTTCAGGAGTACTGTCCAAAGTGGACTGGAGCGAGTGGGCTACACCCATCGTTCCTGTAATGAAGAGGTCGTTGAGTAATACGCCTGGGGAACCAAAGAAGGTCCGCATCTGTGGGGATTTTAAGGTGACAGTGAACCCAATCCTTCACACGGTACAATATCCACTTCCACGGATTGAGGATATTTTCGCCTCACTATCTGGAGGTAAACGCTTCACCAAGATTGATCTGGCCCAGGCGTACCTGCAAATGGAGTTAGAAGAAGCCTCGAAACAATACCTCACGATCAACACTCATAAAGGTCTCTACCAATACAATCGGCTGGTGTTCGGGGTAGCATTGGCTCCGGCTATTTGAAAAAGGGCAATGGATCAAGTCCTGCAAGGGATTCCAGGGACCCAGTTATTTGGACGACATCCTGGTCACGGGCGAAAATGACAGTGATCACCTCGCCAACCTGGAGAAGGTGCTCACTAGATTAAAGGAATATGGGCTACGAGCTAATCGCCACAAGTGCGAGTTTTTCCAGAAGCAGATCTCGTATTGTGGCCACGTTATTGATGAAGAGGGGTTACATAAGTCCCCTGAAAAGATTGAGGCAGTAGTCAAGGCTCCAGCACCGGAAAATGTGTCACAACTGAGGACGTTCCTTGGGCTGGTGAACTACTACCATAAGTTCTTACCAAATTTGTCTACAGTATTACACCCACTGAACACCCTACTGCAAGCGGGGGTACCATGGAAGTGGAATGACGAATGTAAACGAGCTTTCCAGAAGTGCAAAGAATTGATCACATCAAAAGAGGTGTTGGCCCATTTCAACCCAGCACTACCAATTCGGTTGGCGTGTGATGCATCACCCTATGGTATTGGAGCGGTGCTGTCGCACAAATTCCCAGACGGGTTGGTGAGGCCAGTAGACTTTGTGTCTCGGTCACTAACCTCAGCCGAGCGCAACTACGCCCAGATAGACAGGGAGGCCCTCAGCCTGGTATGGGGAGTAAAAAAATTTAACCACTATCTGCATGGGCAGAAGTTCACCTTGCTGACTGACCACCAAACACTTGTCTCCATCTTTAATCCAAAGAAGGGCGTTCCGGTGATGACTGCACAACGGCTACAAAGGTGGTCCCTTTTTCTAGGGGCGAACCAATATGAAATAGAGTATAAGGGCACGAAACAGCATGGAAACGCTGATGGGCTATCACGCCTGCCACTGCCTATGGTAGAGGAAGCACCAGCAGTGGACTCTATCAAAATATTTTATTCGTCGATAATTGAACTATTGCCAGTAACTAACGCGGATATAGAGAAGGAGACCCGCAATGATCCGACACTGTCTTGGGTATATGATTTGACAGTGAAGGGATGGCCAACACATGGCGACTCACTGTTGCCAGCATTCTCATCCAGAAGAGAACAGCTGTCAGTATGCCTGGGGACAGTGATGTGTGGATCCCGAGTGGTAATTCCACCCAAGTTAAGGGAGAGAGTGCTGAATGAGCTTCACGAAGGCCATCTGGGAGGGGTGAAAATGAAAAGCCTTGCTAGGGCTTATGTGTGGTGGCCGGGGATCGATCAACAAATCGAGGACCTAACAAAGAGCTGCTCAGGATGCCAGAAGGTCCAAAATGCACCACCACATGCCCCTCTACACCCAAGGGAGTGGCCCTCATCTCCATGGCAACGGGTGCATATTGATTTTGCTGGTCCATTCATGGACTCAATGTTCTTAATAGCAATGGATGCGCACTCGAAATGGCCTGAGGTGATCAAAATGTCCTCCACCACTACAGAGAAAACGATTGCAGTCCTACGGACCATATTTGCCAGGAACGGCTTGCCAGAGCAGATTTGCTCTGATAACGGACCACAGTTTGTGTCCGAAGAGTTTCGGAAATTTATGAGAAGGAATGGGGTAAGGCATTACACATCCACCCCGTATCATCCAGCCACAAATGGATTGGCTGAGAGGTTCGTACAAACCTTTAAAAAGGCGATAACGGCCATGTGCGATGATGACATTCCACTACAGCATAAGGTGGACAACTTCCTGTTAGCCTACAGAAATGCGACACATGCAGTTACCAACCAGACCCCGGCCATGATGTTCTTTAACCGAAGGTTGAGATCTCGTCTGGATTTGCTCAGACCAAATGTGCGAAGAAATGTTGAGGATAAGCAATTCCAGCACATCAATGAGAAGCCGACAAGAAGCTTCAATGTAGGGCAACCAGTCTTGGCCCACGACTACCGAACAGAGAAATGGCAACCCGGAACGATATGCACACGGCAGGGGCCACTAATGTACACAGTGGATGTCAGGGAGAGCATTGTGAGATGCCACGTCGACCAGATCCTAGCGTCACAGGAACGAGTCAACCCCATGTCTTGCGTACCTGGGGATGAACCCGACATACCGGTAGCATCTACCCCAGAAACAGTAGCAGCGGAAACTGATGAACTAACCGACGAAAGGGGGCCAGAATCGCCTCCGCACCAAGAACAAGAACCTCAGGAAAGGCGCTATCCAGAAAGGATCAGGAAGCCGCCCCAAAGACTGAATCTATAAATGGACTATTTCAGTTTAATGTGCATGTTAAAGTGTTAACTGTTATTTGAATGTTATGGGTACTGTTAATCTAAAAGGGGAGGAATTGTATTGTATGTACCTTTAAGAGAGAACTACTTTTACAGCTCCTGTATACTGTAGTACCGGCAGTGACCACACCTGTATATAAGCCTTGAGCATGCCTCTGTACTGTTAGCCTTTAGACTACCCTCCTCCAGTAAACACCTGTTGATTGTTAATTTACAGCCTCCGTCTAGTTATTGGAAAACATCATACTTTAAGAATCATGGATTCAACATAAGGGACCAACATTTACTTTTGCTGCTCTTTTCCTTTTTACATACTTGTAGAAACTCTTACAATCTGCTTTTATATTTCTTGCTAGTTTTCTCTCATTCTATTTTTTCCCTTTTTATCAATTTTTTGGTCAACCTTTCCTGGTTTCTGAACCTCTCCCAATCCTCAGGCTTACTACTGTTCTTTGCAACATTATAAGCTTCTTCTTTTAATCTAATGCTGGCCTTAACTTCTTTAGTTAGCCACAGTTGGATCACTTTTCCCGTGGAGATTTTGTTTCTCAATGGAATGTATTTTTGTTGAGAATTATGAAATATTTCTAGGCCATAATCTATAAATCACCTCAGGCCATTGGTTATTTTATACGGCATCGTTACAAATTTAATATACAGCAATCCATCCCCAACCGCGGGGGATGCGTCCCTGAAACCACCCGTGGTTAGTAAAACCACAGTTGGCAAATACAGTATAAATGTTCAAATAACACAATAAAAAAGAATATAAAAGCAATTAAATCATGTTATTTACCTTAATCCTAAATTAAAAACCATGTATACGCAAAATTCACTGCCACGGTTGGCAAAAGTTGTCACAGAGAAGAAACCATGTATACTTAAAATCCGCGTATGGCAAAACTGCGGTTGGGGCGGGATTCCTGCACCTTGTTTCCAAAATGATGGGTGGTGTAGCATCAGGTTGAGTAGACTATAGGGATAAATGATGAGCTTGGAAGTGATTGCTTGGTTGAATTCAATGTGGACTCAAGCCAAGCCCATCGACTCCAAAGCTGGTCCAAGCTGATAGCAGTGCTGTTGCTTATCCCTTCTTTGTTTCAATGGCATTGTGAGAAATTGGCTCAATTAAAGGGTACTTTTTTTTCTTCCATGCTTTTATTGACAAAAACAATTTAAATCCTCTGTGCCCAAACCAAGGAGATCTTGCTTTAACTCATCCTGGCGGCACCAGATGGGGGAAGTGGTGGGAATGAGAATTGTTGACTCCATCCTGTGCTCAACACTATTAGACTACACATGCGAGATTGGAATTAGAAGCAATTGACGGATTATGCTGGCGATGCAAGACCCGAGATTTCTTTCATGCTTTCTTTGATATCGGAAAGTCCAAAAATACAAGAGGATTTAGAATGCTTCATGAAAGTTAAAAAGGAATTTGATGTTGAAAGTAAAGGTACAGTAACACATTCAGGTGATGTTTTTTCTCTCCACGACTCCAGTACGGCAGATAAGGCAACACTGTGGTTTTATAATTGGGCATGAAGCAGATGCACTGCTTAAGTGTGAGAATGAGAGATGGTGTAGCAATCAATGGGCACTATTCTGAGTCACATTGCTGGGGTAGATTAAATGATGTTTCACTCTATCTGATCTCTAGCTGAGCGTGCAGCGTTTGATGTTGACACCGGGAACCAGAAATGGGAAACTCAGCTCCAACGTCCCTCACTTAAAAAGCCCAAAACTTTTATCAAATCGTTTCTTAATGCCCGTTATTATTACAGCTTCCCCCAAAAGTGTAGGCATTTTTGATAGACTTGTATTTCCCACAATTATGGTGAATATCTAAAAGTATCACCGAGATTTTCCTCGGGGCCGCCTCCTAACCTCAGCAGAAACCCCATTTATATGCGTAAGTTATGAATTTCCCATGAAGTTATGGTGGCGGAACGGTAAAGAACAACTTGCTTTGAAAACAATACTGAATGTGTGAAACTAGGTTCCAATAAAATTGGAAGACAAGCACTCCTTTTATAATATCACCACTATATTCATTTATTACACTTCAAATCACTGTTTCAGCAGCACACAGTCATATAGGCCTAGAAATTCAGTAAGGCGCTGCAAGCTTTGCACCCAGTTACCGCCTAAAGAGGGCTTCTGCGCCAGTAGAGGAGGTTGCGCTGATATTGAGCTCGGCGGTAATGGCGGTGGTAGCCGGTAGCGCTGTGCCGGCACCGATGACGTCATCGGTGTGCGCAGTGCCCCGTTTCCGCCCCGATGCCGGCCCGACGCCCATATTCAGTTGCCGCCGCCTCCTCCGTGGCGGACGCTACTAACATCCGGAGACCAGGGCCTTACTGCAGCCTTAGTGGGGCGCATAAAGGTGGAGGTGCGGCCGGCCGCTTTTTCGGCGGCCGTCTGCCCGCACCTCCTTCCCCGGCCTCCTCCACCAACCCCCCCGCGGCATTGCCGGCTGCTTTCCGCGAGCCCGGCACTTCTCCGTGGTGCCGGGCTCGTTTGCCGGCACAATCCAGCGGCGATCTCCCCGTTGCAGGCACCTCCACCTTAAGAGAAGGAGGAGGCCTGCAGTACCGCAGCCTGCCGCACCGCATCGGGTGGCGCAGCGGCACTTAGAGCGCTGAAATTCAGTTTCAGCGCCCCAAGCGGGGGCGGGCACACCCTGGAATAGCGCCCGGTTCCGACTTGGGGCGCAAAAAGTGAATATTTGACGGTCGCACATGGCTCCGCGCCCAGCGCTAACTTTTGGCCGTTAGCCAGCTGGCGGGGCCATAGTGAATTTCTAGGCCATAGAGTCATAACGGCACAGAAGGAGGCCATTTGGCCCATCGAGTCCCTGCTGGCTCTCTGTAGAGCAATCCAGTCAGTCCCATTCCCCCACTCTATCCCCATAGCCCTGCAAGTTTATTTCCCTCAAGTGCCTATCCAGTCTCCCCTTGAAAACATCGAGTGTGTCCGCTTCCACCATCTTCGTCGGCAGCGAATTCCAGGTCATCACCACTCGCTGTGTAAAAAAGTTTCCCCTCATATCTCCCCTGTATCTCTTGCCCAAAACCTTAAATCTGTGTCCCCTAGTCCTTGCACCATCAACTAGTGGGAACAGTCTTTCTCTGTCTAGCCTATCCAAATCCATCATAATCTTCTACACCTCTAGCAAATCATGCCTCAACCTCCTTTGCGCTAACAAAAACAAATCCAGTTTCTCCAACCTGTCCTTGTAGCTAAGATCCTCCATCTCTGGAACCATTCTGGTAAATCTCCTCTGCACCCTCTCAAGGGCCTTCACAACCTTCCTAAAGTTTGGTGACCAGAACTGGACGCAATACTCCAGTTGTGGCCTAACCACCACTTTATAAAGGTTCAGCATAATTTCTCTACTTTTGTACTCAATACCTCTATTTATGAAGCCCAAGATCCCACATGCTTTGTTAACCACTCTCTCAATATGTCCTGCCACCTTCAGGGACCTATGCACATTAACTCCCAGGTCCCGCTTTAAAACTGTGCCATTAAGTGTATATTGCCTCTTCCTGTTCCTTCTGCCAAAATGCATCACCTCACACTTCTCTGTATTAAGTTCCATTTGCCACTTGTCTGCCCATTCTGCTAGCCTTTCTATGTCCTGTTGCAGTCGATTGATATCATCATCACTATTTGCCACACATCCAAGTTTGGTGTCATCAGCAAATTTAGAAATTCTACTCTGTACTCCAATATCCAGGTCATTTATATATATCAAAAAAAGCAGTGGCCCCAGCACTGACCCTTGGGGAACAACACTGTCTACCATCCTCCAGTCTGAAAAACAGCCATTTACCACAACTCGCTATTTTCTGTCCTTAAGCCAATTCTTTATCCAAACTGCCACTGACCAACCTTTTCCATGAGCCTCAATTTTGTTAACCAGCCTTCTATGTGGTACTTTGTCAAACACCTTCCGGAAATCCATGTAGACAACATCCCTTCATCAATCCTCTCTGTTACATAAGAACATAAGACATAGGTCATTTGGCCCCTTGAGCCTGCTCCGGCATTTAATAAGATCATGGCTGACCTGATCTTGGCCTCAACTCCACTTCCTTGCCTGCTCCCCATAATCCCTGACTCCCTTACCTTTCAAATATCTGTCTATTTCCAACTTAAATATATTCAATGACCCAGCCTCCACAGCTTTCTAGGGAAGAGAATTCCAAAGATTCACAACCCTCAGAGAAGAAATTCCTCCTCATTTCCGATTTAAAATGGTGCCCCCTTATTCTGAAATTATGCCTCCTAGTTCTAGATTCCCTGACGAGGGGAAACATACTCTCTGCATCTACCCTGTCAAGCCCCTTCAGAATCTTATATGTTTCAACAAGATCCCCTCTCATTCTTCTAAACTCCAATGAGTATAGGCCCAAGCAGTTCAACCTTTCTTCATAAGACAACCCCTTCATTTCCGGAATCAATCTCGTGAACCTTCTCTGAACTGCCTCCAATGCAAGCATATCCTTCCTTAAATAAGGAGACCAAAACTGTATGCAGTACTCCAGGTGTGGTCTCACCAACGCCCTGCACAGTCGTGACAGGACTTCCCTACTTTTTTACTCCATTCCTTTTGCAATAAAGGCCAACATTCCATTTGTCTTCCTAATTACTTGCTGTATCTGCATGCTACCTTTTTGTGATCCATGTACAAGGACCCCCAGATCACTCTGTACCTCAGCATTTTGTAATCTCTCCCCATTTAAAAAATAATTTGCTTTTTTATTTTTCCTACCAAAGTGGATAACCTCGCATTTTCCCACATTAAACTCCATCTGCCAGATTTTTGCCCACTCACTTAGCCTATCTATATCCCTTTGGAGATTCTTTGCGTCCTCCACACCATTTGCTTTCCCACCTATCTTTGTATCATCAAAAAATTCAATTAGATTAGCCAAGCACGATCTTCCTGTGTTGGCTTTGCTTAATTAGCTTAAACCTCTCCATATGCCTGTTAATTTTTTCCTTGATTATTGTCTCTAAAGCTTTACCCACCACTGATGTTAAACTGACCGGCCTGCAGTTACTAGGATTGTCCTTACACCCTTTCTTGAAAAATGGTGTCACATTTGCCACTTTCCAATCCTCAGGCACCTCCCCCGCATCTAGGCAAGATTGGAAAATTATGGCAAGCCCTTCCGCTATCTCCTCCCCCAATTCCCCTAGCAACCTGGGATGCAAGCCATCTGGGCCAGGCGACTTGTCCACTCTAAGCATACCCAGCCTTTCTAGTACATCCTGTCTATTAATTTTCACCCCTTCCATTGCTTCTACCTTTTCCACTTCTACTGATATTTTGTCAGCGTCCACCTCCTTAGTAAACACTGATACAAAGTACTCATTGAGTATTCTAGCCTTGCCCTGCACCTCTAAGCATATATCACCTTCTTTGTCTCAATAGGCCCCACCCCGCCTCTTACGACCCGTTTACTGTTTATATACCGGTAGAAGATTTTTGGGTTCGCTTTTATGTTAACTGCCATTCTACTCTCATATTCTCTCTTTGCCAATCTTATTTTCATCTTCACATCCCTTCTCAACTTATTGTATTTGGTCTGGTTCTCCCTTGAAGAATTCACCTGACATGCATCAAACACCCTCTTTTTTTGTTTCACCATCTTCTCTATCTCCCTCATCATCCAAGGAGCCATTGCTTTGGTTCCCTTACCCTTCCCTCTTGTTGGAATGTACCTAGCCTGTACTTGAAATATCTCCTCCTTAAAGATCACCCATTGTTCTGTTACAGTTTTTCCTGTCAGTCTTTGGTTCCATTTTACCTTGGCTAGGTCCTTTCGCATCCCATTGAAGTTAACCCTATTCCAGTTTTAGAAGTTCCAATCTAGATTGTTCCCTGCTCCTCTCCATTGCTAATCTAAATCTTATGATATGATGATCACTCGTACCCAAGTGTTCTCCCACAGACACCTGGTCGACCTGGCCCACCTCATTCCCCAGCACCAGATCCAGCAATGCCTTTTTCCTAGTTGGGCCAAGAACATATTGCTCAAGGAAATTCTCCTGAACACATTTCAGAAATTCCTCCCCCTCCTTTCCCTTTACCCTAGCAATATCCCAATTGATAGTTGGGTAATTAGAGTCCCCCACTATCACCACTCTATAGCTCTTGCATATCTCTGCGATTTCCCTGCAGATTTGCTCCTCTACCTCCCTCTCACTATTTGGAGGCCTATAGAATACCCCCAAAAGCTTGATCATACCCTTTTTGGTCCTCAACTCTAACCAAATGGATTCTGGTTCTCAAGAGAACATCCTCCCTTTCCAAAACTATAATATCTTCCTTAATCAGCACTGCCACCCCACCTCCCTTTCTTCCTTCTCTATCTTTTCTGAACACCTTGTACCCTTGAATATTAAGTGCCCAGTCCTCACTGTTCTCAAGCCACATTTCTGTTATTGCCACAGCATCATATTGCCACTTGTAGCTCACCAACCTTATTCACCACACTTTGTGCGTTTACGTACATGCATTCTAAACACATTTTTGAATTTTTTGTAGTCTTTATTAGTCTGCTCCTATCTAATATAGTACTACTACCGCCTCAAGTACCATCTTCTCTAGCACCTTATTCCTCTTTTCTACTCCTATATGCTGGTGCCCATCCCCCTGCCAAGTTAGTTTAAACCCTCCCCAACAGCACTAACAAACCTCCCCATGAGAATATTGGTCCCGGCTCTGTTGAGGTGTAACCCGTCCGGCTTGTACAGGCCCCACCTTCCCTAGAAATGTTTCCAATGCCTCAGGAATCTAAAGCCCTCCCTCCTGCACCATCTCTCCAGCCACACATTCATCTATTCTATCCTCCTGTTCTAACTATTGACACTCTATATTCCAACTAGGAACTTCCAGCACAGAAACGTTCCTAACCAAAGCCACAAATGACATCCTCTATGACTGTGACCATGGTGAACTATCACTCCTCGTCTTCTTCAACCTCTCTGCAGAGTTTGACTTGGTCAACCACACCATCCTCTTCCAATGTTTCTCCTCGGCTGTCCAGCTCAGTGGGACTGCCCTCGTTTGGTTCCACTCAGACTTATCCAATCGTAGCCAGAGCATCTGCTCTGATGGCTTCTCTACCCATCCCCGCACCACTATCTCTGGACTCACCTAGTCATTGAACAATGGGCTGCTTTTAAAGAGGAGATGGTTTGGCTACAGTCAAGGTACATTCCCATAAGGGGGAAAGGTAGGGCAACTAAAGTCAGAGCTCCCTGGATGACAAAAGAGATAGAGAGTAAGATGAAGCAGGAAAAGAGCGCATATGACAGATGTCACGTTGAGAATACAGGTGAGAATCAGGCTGAATATAGAAAGTTCAGAGGGGAAGTGAAAAAGAAAATAAGAGGGGCAAAGAGAGAGTATGAGAATAGAGTGGCAGCTAACATAAAAGGGAATTTAAAAGTCTTCTATAGGCATATAAAGAGTAAATGGGAAGTAAGAGGAGGGGTGGGGCTGATTAAGGACCAAAAAGGAGATCTACACATTGAGGCAGAGGGCATGGCTGAGGTACTAAATGAATACTTTACATCTGTCTTCACCAAGGATGAAAATGCTGCCAAAGTCATAGTGAAAGAGGAGGTAGCGGAGATACTGGATGAGATAAAAATTGATAAAGAGGAGGTACTAGAAAGGCTGTCTGTCCCTAAAGTTGATAAGTCACCAGGACTGGATGGGATGCATCCTAGGAAGCAAAGGGAAATTAAGGAGGAAATCACGGAGGTGCTGACCAAAATCTTCCAATCCTCCTTATATACGGTGGTGGTGCCAGAGGACTGGAGAATTGTAAATGTTACACCCTTGTTCAAAAATGGGTGTAAGGATAAACCCAGCAACTACAGGCCAGTCAGTTTAACCTCGGTAGTGGGGAAGCTTTTAGAAACGATAATCAGGGACAAAGTTAACAGTCACTTGGATAGGTGTGGATTAATTAAGGAAAGCCAGCACAGATTTGTTAAAGACAAATCATGTTTAACTAACTTGATTGAGTTTTTTGATGAGGTAACAGAGAAGGTTGATGAGGGCAATGTAGTTGACGTGGTGTACATAGACTTCTAAAAGGCGCTTGATAAAGTGCCATATAATAGGCTTGCCAGCAAAGTTGAAGTCCATGGAATAAAAATGACAGTGGCAGCATGGGTGCGAAATTGGTGAAGTGACAGGAAACAGAGTAATGGTGAATTGTTGTTTTTCAGACTGGAGGAAGGTATTCAGTGGTGTTCCCCAGGGGTCGGTACTAAGACTACTGCTTTTCTTGATATATATTAATGACTTGGACTTGGGTGTACAAGGCACAATTTCAAAATTTGCAGATGACACAAAACTTGGAAGTATAGTGAACAGTGAGGAGGATAGTGATAGACTTCAGGAGGACATAGACAGGCTGGGGAAATGGGCGAACTCGTGGCAGATGAAATTTAACTCAGAAAAGTGCAAAGTGATACATTTTGGTAGGAAGAACGAGGAGAGGCAATATAAACTAAAGGGTACAATCCTAATGGGGGTGCATGAACAGAGAGACCTGGGGGTTTATATGCACAAATCGTTGGAGGTGGCAGGACAGATTGAGAAAGTGATTAAAAAAGCATACGAGATCCTGGGCTTCATAAATAGAGGTATATAGTACAAAAGCAAGGAAGTTATGATGAACTTTTATAAAACACTGGTTCAGCCTCAACTGGAGTACTGTATCCAATTCTGGGCACCACACTTTAGGAAGGATGTGAAGGCCTTAGAGAGGGTGCAGAAAAGATTTATGAGAATGATTCCAGGGATGAGGGACTTTAGTTATGTGGATAGACTAGAGTAGCTGGGGTTGAGCTCCTTAGAGCAGAGAAGTTTGAGAGGAGATTTGATAGAGGTGTTCAAAATCATGAGGGTTCTAGACAGAGTAGATAGAGAGAAACTGTTTCCATTGGCGGAAGGGTCGAGAACCAGAGGACACAGATTTAAGGTGATTGGCAGAAGAACCAAAGGCGACATGAGGAAAAACTTTTTTATGCAGCGAGTGGTTATTATCTGGAATGCACTGCCTGAAAGGGTGGTGGAGGCAGATTCAATTGTGGCTTTCAAAAGGGAATTGGATAAATACCAGAAGGAAAAAAAATTGCAGGGCTACGGGGAAAGGGCAGGGGACTGGGACTAGCTGAAGTGCTCTTGCAGAGAGCTGGCACAGATTCGACGGGCTGAATGGCCTCTTTCTGTGCTGTAACCATTCTATGATTCAATGATTTTATGATCCTATAGGATCTATCCTTGTCTCCCTCCTCTTCCTCATCTACATGCTGTCCATTGGCAACATCATCTGCAGACATGGGGTCAACTTCCATGTGTATGCTGATGACAACGAGCTTTACCTCTCCACCATCTGTCTCAGCCCATCCACTGCCTCTATGCAGTCAGACTGCTTCTTCAACATCCAGTCTTGGATGAGCCACAATTTCCTCCAGTTAAACAATGCAAAGACTGAAGCCATCATCTTTGCCACCCCACCCCCCCCCAACAAACCCCGTTCCCTCACCACCAATTCCATCCCCCTCCCCAGACTGTTTGCAACTTCTGTGTCCTATTCAACCCAAGCTGAGCTTCTGACCCCATACCCTCTCCATCACAAGGCCCATCTACATCCATCACTGTATAATCACTTGCCTCAGCCCATTTGCTGCTGAAAGCCTCATCCATGGCTTTATCACCTCCAGACTCAACTATTCCAATGTTCTCCTGGTTGGCCTTCCATCCTCCAGTTTCCATCAGCTTCAGCTCACCTAAAACTCTGCTGCCCTTATCTTATCCCACATCAAGCCCTGCTCACCCATCACCCCATCCTCACTGATCTAAATTTGGCCTCGGTTCCCCAATGCCTCCAATTTAAAAATCTCATCCTCGTGTTTAAAGCCCCTTCATGGCCTCACCCCTCGTTATCTCCAGAGCCATATCCTGCCCTTTGATCTACCCAGAACGCTGTGTTCCCCCGCATCTGGCCTCTTGTGCATCGCTCCCACCTTTCGTCTCACTAATTGTGGCTGTTCTTCAGCCATCAAGGCCCCATGTCCTTGGAATTCCCTTCCTAAACCCCTCCGCCTCTCCACCTCTATTTCTTCCTTTAAAACCCACCTCTTTAACTAAGCTTTTGGTCGCCTCCACATATATCTTCTTCTTTGACTCGGAATCCATTATTGTCTGATTACGCTTCCGTGACGTGCCTTTAGATGTTTTTCTATGCTAAAGATACTATATAAATGCAAGTCGTTGTTACCAAATGAATGATAACATTACCTCCCTGACTAGGCTCCACTTGCTGAATATGAACACAATTGCACAATATAATTGTAAATGCTACAAGCAGAAATTCTCCAGCCTTTTCTACTTGAAGTTGGTACTCTAGGACTATAGCTATGTAATGTTCTGTAGATTATAGTAACTTCAGCTAATAATGGACGCTAACGTCATTCTCAGGTACTTTTTACTCTATTAGAAAATGCCATAGGGCTTCCTATTTTAACTTAGACAACATTGCTCTGCAATTGCATATGTTCAAAGTATTTCTGATAATGATAATTACTCTGATTTCTTTTTGAAAAAAAACCTCAAAGTTGATAATTAGATTTTGAACATGTTGTCTTAAATATTCAATCCTTTTAATTATAGAAGATAAGGCCCCTGGCAAAATATGCACCCTTTACAAAAGGTCTGCATAAATTCCATGTAAAGAGATAGGGTAGTCTACTGAGCTAGTCTATAACTGTAAATTTAATTTGGCATTAAGTGATGGAATTTCCCCTCGTATAACATCATGAAGTTGCAACATCATGAGTGGCAGCAATGGATTGTGGGCAAGTCTCTCAATTCACCTTTGCACACGAGGAGGAGTGCCACAAAAACTGCCTCCAGGAAGCCTGGAGCTCACTGGCACTTCTGAAATATAAGAGAAGATTTAACAAGGCTAAACAGGAGGCTATTTCCATGGCTCAGTGTGAAAAGCTATGTTCATTAAAACCAAGAAGCTTCCAAATTTAATTCCTGGAGTGAATTGGGTTCGGTGCTCTCAGCCAAGATGACAGGCAGAATCCCATGATTGGCCTTGGTACAGAAGAGCTACTGATGAAAAACAAATCAGTCAGGATTCCTGCTTTTAATTGTTATCCCATGAGTCCAGGCCGGCAGCACCCTGCAGTATTTTCATGGGGCTCAGAGGAACATTCCTGCTGCTTGTAGTTCCAGGAAAAATAAACACAAGGGGGGAAAAATTAATTCCCTTAGCGCCAGTAGATGGCGCTAATGGGGCGCTAGACCAGCATTGCTGGGGCGCGGTGAATCCAGCGCTGCACGCCAAATCCGCCCCTCCCCGTGTAGCGCCGCCGGTAAGAGGTATCGCTGGGAATCTCAACGCCAGGTATATCATGACATCAGTGACAGTGCAACGCTTACTGACCACCCAATTTGCTCAATTGATTCTCGCCACTTACCTCACTGCCTGGAGTAAACACTGACAGGGAGAGCTGGTATGCAGCACCAGGAAGCCAGCCCCAGGGATGTTATTTAAAGGGATCATCAGTAATCACTTGCAGCTGTCAGGTTAGTGCAGTTTCAGTGGTTTTTTGTTAGTTTCACCCACTGCAACAGTTTCATTCAGTAATTTCAAAGTTATTTTGTATCAGGAGTGTTGTGGCAACTAAAAAGTAGCTACATTTATTCTTCAAAGATTCAAACTGCTACACTTGGTAACATTAATGGGGGCTATACTGGAATGCCACCTTGCCATCCAGGATCTACAGTGGAGGGATCGTAGGCAGCAAGAAATACGGGAACATGTGCGCAGAGAGATGAGGAGGAACATCAGGGCTCTCACCAGGAGGTCTTACCCTCCGAGGGTATTCAGAGAGCACTTCTCCTACCTTCAGTTAAGCGAGGAGTAGTGTATTAGATGGCACCGCTTCACCAAGGAGATGGTCACAGAACTCTGCCACCTCCCACAAACAGACCTCCAGCCTCACACCAAGATGACTTAAACCCAAGATCCCCTTTGCTCACCACATCCCCATCATTCCATCCTTCTCACAGGCTATATCACAGCACAAAGCTGAAATGGGAGGCACCACAAAAGAATGGTAAATGAAGTAATACATTTATCAGAAAGTGGTTGACACATATTAACACCAAAAATATTTACTTTTCACCCTTGTACAATCCCTTAGTGCCTGTCGTTACTGTGCCTATTCCTACTCTAGTGCTCCTACGAAATGTTGGCCCAGTGGCTACAGCAGGGTTGGTGGAAGGCTGCTGAGTGTCCATGTGGGAGACTTCAGAAGGCCTTGCAGGACGCCCTCGAACAGCTCTGGACCTGGAAGGCCTGGCTGTAGACTGAACCACCTCAGGCTGGGTGGCAGCAGTCTGGGCTGGCTGGATGACTGGCAGAGACAAGGGCAATGGCGGAGTGGCAGTGGTGGGAGCAGGAATGCTGTCATCTTGAGAGAGGACAGCAGGTCCCGGCTCCACTGATCCACTGCCACTCCCCTGGGGCAGCACCTCAGCATCCCTACCAGTCCGCTGGAGCACAGATTGCTGGCCTGCTGCGGACAGTGGTTGACCCAGCCACGATGCCAGTCAGTGCTTGCATGGCATGAAGCTGAGACTGCATGAGAGCAGTTTGAGATTGAATGGCACCAACCATAGACTGCATTACAGCACTAAGACATAGCGTCGTTTCCTCCTGTGCAGCAATGTAAGCTGCCAGATCGCCCATCACACGCGGCATGAGGTCTGGGTCACCATGGTCTCTCTGGGAGTTTACCATCCTTTGCAGACTGGAAATGATGAGCTCCATGGAGTGCGCAGAGCCTTGTGCAATGTTGGAGGCGGACTCCACCATGCTCCTTACCAATGCTGAGAGGCTCTCAGGTACCCTTGCCATTGCACCTATCATCTCCGTGAGTATGCCCATCACCCTTCTAAAGGCCTCCCCATCGCTGTCCTCACCTGAGTCCTGTGCAGCAGAACTCGCATGCAAACTCGGCCTCTGGGGAGTTTGCCCCAGAGCTACCCTTTCCTCCTGGCCTTGCTGCAACCTGCTCGTCCCCGGTGCATCACCCTGTGTAGATCCCACTACTATACTAGCCTCTAAAGAACGCATAGTGGCAGTATCTGAGCAGGTGTCTGTGGGTGAGAGATGCAGTGACAAGGTGTGTTCTTCCGCCTCCTCTTCTCCCGCCTCACTCTCTACGGTGCCCTCAGGGACAGGCTGCTCAGGTGCTTGCTGATTATCTGAAAGCATAAAGGCACAAGAGTCGGGCTAAGGTGAGGGGAGGGGGGCAGGAAGGAAGAAATGCATGCATACAGCATGATTAGCTGGAAAGTGCGAAAGGCTTGTGGGGTGAGGGGGAAGTGGGATGTGAGAAGAAGGAGTAGGAAAGAGCATACCGTTTTTGTCCCCAATGATCTCCAGCACTCTATTTTCCAGCTCAGACAATGGTTGTGTGTTGGCTTGTCCCCTGCCTGTGCGCTCCTGCTCCCTCTTGTTGTGCACCACCTTGGCTTGCAAGGGAAAGGAAAGTGTGTGAGTGAGTGTGGGTGATGTGCCTGCCATAGCTGAATAGCTGTCATTGTGTGCAAGGTGTGAGATGTGGATGTGAGTATTGGTAGGTACAGATTGTTGGTGGGTGAGTGCTGGGGGTGTGGTGCTTTGGGCAGTGGGTGAAGATTGTGGTACAGATGGTGGTATGTAGCATTTGTTGAAGCGTTGACTCATCCTGACCACCTGAGTGAGGTCATTAAATATCTTTCTGCGCTGTGCGTGGGTGCTGGGGACCATATTGCTGCCCAAGACGTGTTGCGCTACATCCCTCCACATGGTGCAGAAGACTTGTGGCAAGGGCCTTATGCCACTTGTTGGGTAGAGCAGCGCCCTCCGTCTCTCCACAGCGAAAACCAATGCCTCCAATGCTTCATAATGCGCAGCTAAATCATCCACCTTCATAATAAGGTGGATGAATTAGCTGCGCAAATAGATGTAAACGGTTATGATATAATTGGGATTACGGAGACATGGCTCCAGGGTGACCAAGACTGGTAATTCAACATCCAGGGGTATTCAATATTCAGAAAGGACAGGAAAAAAGGAAAAGGAGGTGGGGCAGCATTGCTGGTTAAAGAGGAGATTAACACAATAGTAAGGAAGGATGTTAGCTCTGATGATGTGGAATCTGTGTGGGCAGAGCTGAGAAATACCAAGGGGCAGAAAATGTTAGTGGGAGTTGTATACAGATCCCCAAACAGTAATGCTGAGGTTGGGGATGGCATTAAATGGGATATTAGAGCCGCGTGCAATAAGGGCACAGCAGTTATCATGGGTGACTTTAATCTACATATAGATTGGGCTAACTAAATTAGTAACAATACCGTGGAGGAGGAATTCCTAGAGTGTATACAGGATGGTTTCCTGGACCAATATGTCGAGGAACCAACTAGAGATCAGGCCATCTTAGACTGGGTATTATGTAATGAGAAAGGATTAATTAGCAATCTTGTTGTGTAAGGCCCCTTGGGGAGGAGCAATCATAATATGATAGAATTCCTCATTAAAATGGAGAGTGAAGTAGTTGACTCAGAGACTAGGGTCCTGAATTTAAATAAAGGAAACTATGATGGTATGAGGCACGAGTTGGCTAGGATGGATTGGGGAACGTTACTTAAAGGGTTGACGGTGGATAGGAAATGGCAAACATTTAAAGACCGCATGGATGAACTACAGAATTTATTCTTCCCTGTTTGGCATAAAAATAAAACAAAAAAGGTGTCTCAACCATGGCTAACAAGGGAAATTAGGGATAGCATAAGATCCAAGGAGAGGACATATAATTTGGCCAGAAAAAGCAGCAAACTTGAGGATTGGGAGCAGTTTAGGATTCAGCAAAGGAGGACAAAGGGATTAAGAGGGGGAAAATAAATTATGAGAGTAAGCTTGCAGGGAACATAAAAACTGACTGTAAAAGCTTCTATAGATATGTGAAGAGAAAAAGATTGGTGAAGTCAAGCGTAGGTCCCTTGCAGTCAGAATCAGGGGAATTTATAATGGGAAACAAAGAAATGGGTAAATCATGCTTGACTAATCTACTGGAATTTTTTGAGGATGTAACTGATAGAATAGATAAGAGAGAACCAGTGGATGTGGTGTATTTGGACTTTCAGAAGGCTTTCGGTAAGGTCCCGCATAAGAGATTAGCGTACAAAGTTAAAGCACATGCGATTGTGGGTAAGGTACTGTCTTGGATAGAGAACTGTTTGGCTGACAGGAAGCAAAGAGTTGGAATAAATGGGTCTTTTTCCGAGTGGCAGGCAGTGACTAGTGGGGTACTGCAGGGATCGGTGCTAGGACCCCAGCTATTCACAATATATATAAATGATCTAGACGAGGGAACTAGATGTAATATCTCCAAGTTTGCAGATGACACAAAGCTGGGTGAGCATGTGTGCTGTGAGGAGGATGCCAAGAAACTCCAGTATGATTTGGACAGGTTGGCTGATTGGGCAGATGCATGGCAAATGCAGTACAGTGTGGATAATTGCAAGGTTATCCACTTCGGTGGCAAAAACAGGAAGACAGATTATTATCTGAATGGCAATAGATTGGGAAAAGGGGAAGTGCAACGAGTCCTGGGTGGCCTTGTGCACCAGTCGCTGAAGGTAATCATGCAGGTGCAGCAGGCGCTTAAGAAGGCCAATGGTATTTTGGCCTTCATAGCGAGAGGATTCGAGTACAGGAGCAAGGATGTCTTGCTGCAGTTTTACAGGGCCTTGGTGAGACCACACCTTGAGTATTGTGTGCAGTTTTGGTCACCTTATCTGAGGAAGGATGTTTTAGCCATGGAGAGAGTGCAGCGAAGATTCACTAGACTGATACCTGGGATGGCAGGAATGACGTATGAGGAGAGATTGGGTCGATTAGGCTTATATTCGCTAGAGTTTAGAAGAATGAGAGGGGATCTCATCGAAACTTATAAAATTCTAACAGGACTAGACAGACTAGATGCAGGAAGGATGTTCCCGATGGCGGTGGAGTCCAGAACCAGGGGTCACAGTCTAAGGATAAGGGGTAAGCCATTTAGGACAGAGATGAGGAGGAATTTCTTCACCCAGAGAGTGGTGAACCTGTGGAATTCTCTGCCACACAGGGCAGTTGAGGCCAATTCATTAAATATATTCAAGAAGGAGTTCAATATATTTCTTAAGGCTAAAGGGATCAAGGGATATGGGGAGAAGACAGGGACAGGGTACTGAATTTGGATGATCAGCCATGATCTCATTAAATGGCGGAGCGGGCTCGAGGGGCTGAATGGCCTACTCCTGCTCCTATCTTCTATGTTTCTATGTTTCATCGCAGAATCTGCCTGGGGTGTGGATCTGCCATGAGTACACTTGGTTCAGTCCTCTGGCACCTTCTCCTTGTTCTGCTTCTGCTTGCTGAGGCAGCTGCACAGCCAGCAATGCTGAGAATGAGGTTCTGCATCATCAATGAACCGCCCCTTTAAGTAGTGAAAAATGCCTGTGGCAATGATGAGTTGCGATTAGATTGCAGCTATTATTTGTCCAGCATTTAAGGGTAACGCCAATGAGCTTGGGTTTTAAGACTTGGTTTAGGGTTCCATCATTTTATTGCACAATGAGGACGAATTTTCCGCCTGGCGCTAATTCTCTAACTTTTCGACTGACACCGCATATTCCTTGGCTATAATGAATTTCTAGCCCCCTAGGCTTATCACAAAAGAAGGAATCCTCTTTGACTGGATGTGGGTCGTATGACCCCAATTTGCATTTTTAAATGGACCTAACATCTAACTCTGGTTGTGAATGGGCTTTTGACCTACACTGACTAAAGAAAGAAAGACTTGCTTTTATATAGCACCTTTCATGGCCACCGGACGTCTCAAAGCACTTTACAGCCAATGAAGAACTTTTGGAGTGTAGTAATTGTTGTAGTGTGGGAATCTAGGTCTGTCTATGAGTACACAGTGCACAGGCAATGACCATCTCTAACAAGTGGCAGTCTAACCACCTCCCCTTAACATTCAACAGCAATAGCATCATCACATCCCCCACCATCAACATCCTGGGGGTAACCATTGACCAGAAACTTAACTGGACCAGCCACAAAAATACTGTGGCTACAAGAGCACGTCAGAAGCTGGATATTCTGCAGCGAGTGACTCACCTCCTAACTCATCAAAGCCTTTTCACCATCTACAAGGCACAAGTCAGGAATGTGATGGAATACTCTCCACTTGCCTGGATGAGTGCAGCTCCAACAACACTCAAGAAGCTCGTCTCCATCCAGGACAAAGCAGCCCCCTTGATTGGCACCCCATCCACCACCTTAAACATTCATTCTCTCCACCACCGGCGTACTGTGGCTGCAGTGTGTACCATCTACAAGATGCATTGCAGGAACTCGTCAAGGCTCCTTCGACAGCACCTCCCAAATCCGCAACCTCTACCACCTAGAAGGACAAGGGCAGCAGGCGCATGGGAACACCACCACCTGCAAGTTCCCCTCCTCGTCACACACCATCCTGACTTGGAAATATATCATCATTCCTTTATCGTCGCTGGGTCAAAACCCTGGAACTTCCTACCTAACAGCACTATGGGAGTACCTTCACCACATGGACTGCAGCGGTTCAAGAAGGCAGCTCACCACCACCTTCTCAGGGGCAATTAGGGATGGACAATAAATGCTGTTCCTATCAGCGATGCCCACATCCCATGAATGAATAAAAAAAGTATTGGCCATTGAGTGAGGAGATTTCCAGTGCAGCCATACATCAGAATGAGGCAGCCACTGCAGGAAAACCCCAAAATTATAGAGATTCTAGGAGAAACTAGGAAGAAAAGTTGGTAATTGTAGGTAAAAAAAAAGCATAGGTAATGTTTGCGGCACACTAGATTTCTAATTTGTCCTTGGGATCTGGGCGACACTGGCAAGGCTGCATATGGTTTCCAAGTCTAGTTGCTCTGAGAAGGTGGTAGTGGGCCTTCTCTTTTATAACCATCGTAATTATGGGCAAGTTATAATTCATCCCTGGCTCCACTGTATAGACATTTGCATCTATTTACTATCTCTACGCTCCTCCAATTCTGGCCCCTTGCGCATCCTTGATCTTAATTGCTCCACCATTGGCAGCCGTGCCTTCAGCTGCCTAGGCCCTAACCTCAGGGATTCCCTCCCTAATCCTCTCCATCTCGCTATCTTTTTCTCCTCTGTTAAGATGCTCCTTAAAACCTACCTCTGTCCTAATATCTCCTTATGTGACTCGGTGTCAAATCTTGTTTGATAATCGCTCCTGTAAAGCCCCTTGAGATGTTTTACTACATTAAAGGCGCTATATCAATTCAAGTTGTTGTTGTTGATAAAATGAAGACACTTCTCTCGTAAGATTTTTTACACATGACATGTCTCAGTGCTTCAGTCTGACCTTGTATTTTATTCTGTGCGAGCTGCATCATTAGTGGAGGTAACTTTAGTGAGCTGATTGCTCAGTAACTGATGTTGATGTGGCTAGATTGAACTTTTCTTTGTCTATGAGATATAAGGATAAGAATTACAATTGGCCCTGTTCTTGTATGAAGACAACGTGCTCATCTGAAATTCCCGTGCTACTTTAATGCAGGCTTTAACTCATTTATTTGGTAGAGCAACACTTGTAATTCTAATTTCTACCCAATAATAGTGTGAAGTAGAGGAAGGATTCACAGGCTGATCAACAGTCTGACAGGCCGTGATGTGAGCACTCCATGGCCATAACCAACTTTATACCAGCCGATTGGGTGGTTAGTCCTATATGGCAGTAGGGTTTTATAGGTTCCCACAACCCCATATGATTACCCTACATGAGTATAAACCAGAGGGGAGAAATGTGTTATAATGATAGTTAGAATAAAAGCAAGCATGAGCCAAGGGGGTAGCATGTTTTGAAGTAGTAATTTGCACTCATTGGAGTAATTTTCACCTTCACCACTTTGGCAGTAATCTGGTGGAGCAGGCCGCCCACGAACATCGGGTAATCAATATCAGGCAGGTTCTATAAAGGCAATCCGACAATTTTGTCGTCCAAGCGTTGAGTTGATTTATATAATGGAACATGTTCCCATTTTCTGCTCCCGTTATTGGAACATGAAGAAAGAAAGGTATTGTATTTAAACTAATTTGGCAGGGGTTGGTCACCAGGCTGAAACATTAGAGAGGAGAAACAAGCTGCACAGAGCACTGGGAGAGGCAAATAGCACTAACGTAAAGAATAGTTCAGAAATAGGACGGATCAGACGGGGCAAATGCGAAGCAGTCTAAGATAGGTTTGGAATGCATGTACGTAAATGCACGGAGCATGGCAAATAAGGATGGTGAGCTACAGGCACAAGTCGCTACATGGGACTATGATATAATGGCAATAACAGAAACCTGCCTCAAAGAAGGGGAGGATTGGGAACTTAATATTCTTGGCTACAAGGTATTCAGGAAAGATAGGGAAGGGGAAAAAAGGAGGGTCGGGGGCAGGTGGCAGTATTGATCAAAGAAACTATTATTGCACTGGAGAGAGATGATGTAGTTGAGGGGCCAAAGACAGAGGTCGGAATTTTTCGGGGTCGTCGCGGACGTGATCAGAAGCGGGTCGGGTGGGAAAGTTGATATTTTTGGGAGCGGATCAGGAAACTGACGTCAGCCCGCCCCCATGTGCCTTTCCCTCGGGTTCGTTTGTCAGTGCAGCAGCAACCTGACCAGCAGAGGCAGGTGACCTATTTTAAAAGATTATTAGCTTGTTGTCAGACCCTTAAGGGTTTTTCTAACCTTACCTTTTAAATTTACCTGGATGGCCACGGGAACCACGCTGCTCAGGAACCGCATCTGTCAACCTGAGGCAGGAGTTCAGTGGCCAATGGTCCAGCTGATTACTTGACAACATCAAATGTACAGTAAAAGCTCCCACCTGACAGCTGATCACTTTCCTCAGGCAGAAGCTGTTGCTCACTGCATTCCGAGCACAGATTCTGCAGGCTGCAAGTCTTTCCAGCAAAGTCTCCATCCAGTGTCACCTCATTGGAAGAACCTCTCTCACGATTGAGAGATTGCTTCTGTCATCTCTACTTCACCTGCCATCTATTCCATCAACATGGGTGCCATTTCTACTGTCTCAACTTGGTCCTCAGAATCCAACCATGATCAGCCCCAATACCAGCAGCACCAGGCACACCAGCAGCACCAACAACAGCAACACCACCAACCTTCTATGCAATCACCTGATGCTGCACAGGACAGAGGGCATCAGCAACCAAGCACATTGCTGCCCGGGAGGCCAGGGATGACCCCATTATGGCCAGATTTACTTCACTTGATGCTGTACACCCATATGGCTGCCACATAATGCGCCAGGTTGGCACCACCTGTAGAAATGGGGGGGGGGGTTACTGGGGTTATTGTCTCTGGACCGTCAGAAGTATCTGAGCTGCTCCAGAGCCCCGTGCGGTTTTGAATCGCTCCCCTTTTCTGGTTCTGACCGCCGGACTTATTTCAGTAGCGATGTAGACATAACGAGACTCATGGTTGTGTGCAAAGAAGACCAGTATTTATTGAAAATAAGAATAAATTGAAAATAATGATGAATACAGTACACTTTACTTAATACAGCACACCTTTGCTTAATATAGCACACCTTTGCTTAATACAGCACACCTTTGCTTAATACAGCACACCTTTGCTTAATGCAGAACACCTTTGCTTAATACAGCGCACTTTTGCTTAAAACAGCACTTTTGCTTAATAGGGGAGGAGAAACGGACACATCGAGGGAAAATTGACTAAAATTACAATTTAACAAAACCCCCCTTTAATTCCCACCCCTAATACCTATCTAGGTTGCCTTGTAAAGGGCCAGAAAGTTTTATGCTCACCAGTAAATGCCTGCTCTATGCCCCTGTGGTCTGTCTTGGATTCTTCACTGCCCCAAAGTAGAGATACCCCAGTAATTCAAAAGTAACTGCTGGTATTCCACTTCTTTGGGCGGGCTGTTGAGCTGTTCCCCTTTGTAGGCAGGGCACGGAGGCGAGGTGGCAGAGAGAGAGAATGGCTTCCTGAGGGGCTATCTTTATACCCCATTGGGAGCCATTGTCTTCACACCCAAATCTGGATGTATCTGGGCTATACAAAAGGGATTGATCTGTCCCCATTGACTGTAATGGGTTTGAATGTGTTACCCATTCATTTTAACTGGTTTGTGCTTAATACAAAATGTCTCAGGCATCCTTAAGTGTTCAGTCAACATCACTCAAGTGGTTTGTAAACAAACCATTGTCCTGCGGTCGCAGTCCAACCGCAATTGATTGACAGCTTTAAGTAGTTAAGCCTTTGAGTCAACACTGTAGAGAGTTCTGTAAACAAACATCCTTTGTCCTGTGGGTGAAACTTCCTAAACTGCAGTTGATTGACAGTTTCAAGTACTTCAACATTCGCGCAGGCTGGTGTTTTTTTCAAATACTTTGTCAGCCCGTGATTGAAGGTATACAGCCAAGCTGTCTTTTGTCTTCTGTCACGAGGTTTGACAGCCATTTTGATGCCCTGGGTTTTTAAGGTATATTCCACCCAGGTTTTCTTTAATCAAAAATAATCTTCGGGAGCTGTAGGAATCCTCTGAAATTTTTGCGAACCTTACAGTCCCCCCATCGGATACTAAAACTTGCTTGTAGTATCCTGTTTAAAGGTGAGCAATAATTTCTGACCCCCCACAAACAACCTTCCCTTATACTTATCTATATCTATCTTTGATCCCCCGACACCTCCATCCCCCTTACCCAGGGAGAATCGCAGTACACGGTAGGCATCTATTGACAGAAAAAACATGATTAGTTACAATAATTCAAACACGGAGGGGGTCCAATGCCCCTGCACCACTGAGTACTTACAATAATTCAAGCATGGAGGGGGTCCAATGCCGCTGCACCACTTGTGACATAGTTTTAACATGATACACACCAAGCCAAAACATATCTGTTAATAATACAATCGGAAGAAAACAAACTTCCTTTTTTTTTATAATGCAATTGCCTGACACTTTAATAAATGGCACCATTCTTCAGCCATAAATGTATTTCAAACTTTCACAATCTATGGACACAACAATTCACAGGCATATGCAAATTTTCAATTGACTCCAAACAAATAGTACAATCTCACAGTTAGGAACTAAATTCACACATTATTTCCTTTGGAGTTGGGACCAGTACATAATACAAAAGATAAAATAATTAACAAGCTTTTTGTAAACTCTTAATCTTAATTGGGATTTCCAATAACAGTTTAATTGCTGTGGGCATCTGTCTCCTGCAGACCCCTCCCTTCGTGGGCTAGGGGTGCTCCCTTCCTCGAGCATCCAAAGACACAATGGTCCTCTGTACCTTCCAGAACTCTGAAAAAGAGTTTAAAATAAAAACATCTAGCTAGGTCCCCTGTCTCGGGGGAGTGTGATTGGGTCCCGTGACCTCGACTCACATAGACAACACTCTGGAACGGTACCATGCTTAGAACTTATACTCTAATAATTAACACTACCGAATTGCAATATAAAATTAAAATTAACACGTTCTAACTTAATCCTCTATACACATTACTTGAACAAAGCTATATACAAGCGCCGCCTGTCTCCGGGCGGCCAGCCTAATCCCTGTTTGGGCTGCCACAGGCTGCTCACTGTGGCGTGGCTGGATTGATCCCAACTTCTAGTCCCTCGCAGCTTATGGCTGCTGGTTGGGGACTTCTGTCTTTTGGCTTCTCCCTGACTTGGGAGGCCGCCCTATTCCAATGGAACGTGGGTGACCATACTTTCTTGGGCTGGGGTACCCGAAGAGACCACCTAGGGAGTGGCGCTGATGGGGCTACCCTGGCGAGTGGACCCTTAGCTCAGGTCACAGTCCTTGCTGGCTGGGGACCTTCTCCCTCGGGTCCCTCCCTTCCCAAACCTGGGCTGGGGACAGGCAATCCCTTGCCACCGGCTGCCGGTGGCTGAGAGTCTTCCCCTTCAGGTCTAAAACCTGGTTCAGGCTCCTCCCCAGAGTCCCATAAGAGAGGGGAATCGCTCGGGCCAAGTGCTGGGGAACTTTCCCTCTCACGCACGCGACTGCGCCTGCGTGTGCAGTCTGTGTGAGTGTACGCGCTGCAGGCTGAGGATTTCTATTCTCAGGTTCAATCCCAGCTGCCCGTTTCCCTGCCTCTGGCTTAAACAACCTGCATTGTTTAATATAACTGGCAGCCTGCCAGTAACCCTGTTCTAAATCCTTTTCCCTTACCAGGGCAGCCTTAAAGGCAGAATCTTGGGCTTGAACCTGCTTTTGGTCCAGGGCCAAAGCTATCCCCTGTGTGCCTCCCTTGTCCCGGATTGCTGCTACCGGGCCTGCTCTACAGGGGTCCCAGAACTCTCCTTCCCTGTCCCCCTGCTTAAACAACTTACACTGGTCATGAATGGCTCCTCCCCTAACACAAGCCACAGCGCCTGCCTGTGCAGCCTGTGAGCTTGTACCCGCTGCGGGCTGAGGATTTCTGACCTCAGGTTCAATCCCAGCTGCCTGTTTCCCTGTGGGTCCCATTAAGCTAAATGGGATCTTGTTAGACCGGGGTGAATTGGTCAGATCTTCCGAGTGGACCACCGTGCTGGAAGCCCCAGTGTCCACTGAATATCTACCCTGCCCTGTCTTCACCCCCATCTTAACATAGGGCCTGCTCCCCTCTGCATTTTCGCGGGGACACAGGTCGACAGGCTGCGCTGGCTCTAGTCATTGTGGGGTGGCAGAGGGGGCCGAGGGAACTACAGCACCGGTGGTGGCTGCTACTCTCCCCTGGCCAGTCAGAAGAGACCGTAGGGACTGTAAAAATGACTCGATCGCAGCGGGAGGGATATCTGGCCCTGCCTTTTGGGCCTGGGCTGTGGGATCCTTTCCCTTGTTCTCCTTCCAGGGATTCTTACAGTCTTTTCTCCAGTGACCGTCTTTCCCGTACCCATAACAATTTAACCTAGCCTGGGAGGGACAGTTCCCCTCCTGGTGCCACTCTTTCTTACTCTGGCTCCCAGGTTTAACCTCATGGACTTTTCCCTTGGGTTGGGGCGCCTTGATACACCTCATGTTTCTAAAGGCTACTGTGAGCCGGCGGATCACCACTTCTTCGGTGGTCTGGGGGTATCTGGGGTCAAACCAAGCTGCGACCTGGGCTTGGATCTGGGGTAGGCTGTTTGTCATAAGACAACGGAGCCAGTGAGTCAATTGGACTGGGTTCAGTGCTGCCCACCCTGGCATTCCCGGGCATGTGCTCCGGTAGACTGGCCACAGCCTGTCTGCGAACGCCTGCGGGGACTCCCCTGGGAGCTGCACCGTTCTTTCTACCCGGGCAAACGGACTACCATCATTGATTCCCATGGCCTCCAATATCTCACTCTTCGGATCCTCATAATCCTTCTGCCCCCTTTTGCACTCGCCAGATAGGGCCTGGAGGAGATCACCTCCCAGGGAAAACAGCAGCATTTTTGCTTGCTCTGCGTCATTGCAGTCATTAACACAAGCTGCCTGTTCTATCTCCCTGAAGTGCAGTGAGGGGTCTCCCTTTTTAGTGAGCTTGGGGATGTGGCTAACCATGTCCCTGAGCTGGTGGGTGCCATACGGCACCACAAACTGATTCTGTATGGCCATATGGTCATCTTCATCAACGGGTGGACCGTACCTCCGTTGTCGGAGGGGGTACACTGGTCCTGGTCCCGGCCTATCTAGCAGGGCCTGCTGTGCTTCCTCTACCACCTCATCCTCCACCCCCCTTTGCTGCCAGAGCTCCTGAAAGCTCGGAGCTGTGGGTGGTGGTCGTGGGACCTCTGAATCCCTGACCAACCTTGTTCTGGGTGTTGCCTGTGGGACGGTTCTATTAGGGTTGTCGGTAAAATCCGACTGACCTGCCTTCGGGCTGATAAGACATATCATCCCCTTTGCCCTCTTTAAAGCCATATTCAAGCTTTCTACCTCTTCCCTACAGGGGCCATGATCTGCTTCCTCAAACCCTTGGTCGCAGGCCAGCTTATACGCTGCCTTTACCTCCCTAACCTTTTCCTCCTGCTCTTTTACTTCTTGTATGAGGCGGGCGTTCTCCTCCTGCACCCTCATCTCATTGCTCTTGGCCTCTGCAACTAGGCACTTCAGGTACTCTAATTCGTACCTCGTGTGGCTTTTGCCCTCACTAAACTGGACCACCAGGTGCTCTATCTTGGCCTGGTATTCTTCAATCTCCCTTTCCTTATCCCAACTCTCTGCTCTAACTTCCCTAAGCCTGCGAGAACCTTACCACAAACAGATCAGTGGGATAAAAAGAAACCCAATAACTGCTGCTCTCTCCAGACCCAAACCACCGTCTGCTACATCGCATACTGTTGCCGATGGTCCTGCCGCGGTCGCCATTTTGTAGAAATAGGGGGGTTACTCGGGTTATTTTCTCTGGCCAGTCAGAAGTATCTGAGCTTCTCCAGAGCCCCGTGCAGTTTCGAATCGCTCCCCTTTTCTGGTTCTGGCCGCCGGACTTATTTAAGTAGCGATGTAGACAAAACGAGACTCGTGGTTGGGTGCAAAGAAGACCAGTATTTATTGAAAATAAGAATAAATTGAAAATAATGATGTATACAGCACACTTTGCTTAATACAGCACACCTTTGCTTAATACAGCACCTTTGCTTAATACAGCACACCTTTGCTTAATGCAGCACACTTTTGCTTAATGCAGCACACCTTTGCTTAATGCAGCACACGTTTGCTTAATACAGTGCTTTTACTTACTAGGGGAGGAGAAATGGACACATCAAGGGAAAATTGACTAAAATTACAATTTAACAAAATCCCCCTTTAATTCTCACCCCTAATACCTATCTAGGTTGCCTTGTAAAGGGCCAAAAAGTTTTATGCTCACCAGTAAATGCCTGCTCCGTGCCCCTGCGGTCTGTCTTGGATTCTTCACCGCCCCGAAGTAGAGATACCCCAGTAATTCAAAAGTAACTGCTGGTATTCCACTTCTTTGGGCGGGCTGTTGAGCTGTTCCCCTTTGTAGGCAGGGCACGGAGGCGAGGCGGCAGAGAGAGAGAATGGCTTCCTGAGGGGCTATCTTTATACCCCATTGGGAGCCATTGTCTTCGCGCCCAAATCTGGATGTATCTGGGCTATACAAAAAGGATTGATCTGTCCCCATTGATTGTAATGGGTTTGAATATGTTACCCATTCATTTTAACTGGTTTGTGCTTAATACAAAATGTCTCAGACACCCTTAAGTGTTCAGTCAACATCACTCAAGTGGTTTGTAAACAAACCATTGTCCTGCGGTCGCAGTCCAACCACAATTGATTGACAGCTTTAGTACTTAAGCCTTTGAGTCAACATTGTAGAGAGTTCTGTAAACAAACATCCTTTGTCCTGTGGGTGAAACTTCCTAAACTGCAGTTGATTGGCAGTTTCAAGTACTTCAACATTCGCGCAGGCTGGTGTTTTTTTCAAATCCTTTGTCAGCCCGTGATTGAAGGTATACAGCCAAGCTGTCTTTTGTCTTCTGCCACGAGGTCTGACAGCCATTTTGATGCCCTGGGTTTTTAAGGTATATTCCACCCAGGTTTTCTTTAATCAAAAATAATCTTCGGGAGCTGTAGGAATCCTCCAAAATTTTTGTGAACCTTACACACCCCACACCAACACCATAAAGCATCGCTACAATGACCAAGCCATTCCATTCACACTCACCACCATTGCTGGAGGTACTATTATGTCTCAACATTCACTGCAACTCACCAAGTCGCTTTCAAACGTGCACACAAATCTGTCCAAGACCAGAAAGTGTTGAAAATAAAGATTTTTATGTTTGACAACACATTAACGGAAACGTTACATAAATATTGGATAAAACACCCAAGTGCCTACCCTTGTGAATCTACTTGTGTGTCATCTTTCTCTTTCGCATGCTTCTACGAGGTGCTACCCCTGTGGCTTCAGCAGAGGTAGAGGCAGCCTGCTCACTTCCCTGCTGCCAAGGAGCTGGAGAGCACCTTGCTGCACATCAGTGGGGCCATGAGGACCCACGTCTACATTGACATCCCTCCTAGAGAGGAAGTATATGAGCCTCTGCCATCTATTCTCCATACACAGCCATCTATCCTCCATAGAGACCATGTGCTCCTGTGAGTGGTGCATTAGCTGCTCCATATAGGTGGCCATCCTATCCATGGAGGAGCCTAGTCACCATCACCTGCGACACAGTGGTGCTCATTTTGGAGATGGACTCTTCCATTCTCTGAACATTTGCAGACATCATGCTCACAAAACCTGTCAGAGCCCCCTGCACTTCTTGCTGCAACTCCAGGATCGCCCTCTTTCTGGATGGCCCCCGAGGTTCAGTGTCTGCATGCAGCTGAGCAGAGCTGGGAGTGGCCTGCGCCCTCTGACGAGGAGTTTTGTAGGGTTCTCAATATTCCCACATTCCCTGAAAGTTATGGATAAAGGGACCCTGCATGGACAAGTTATTAAAAAGGGTACCCAAAATGGCTCCTGAAACCTCGTGACCAAGGCCTGCAGGATTTTAAAAGCAAGGCCCTGCAAAAGGCAGGCCCATTCAAATCCTGAAACGAAACCTAACATGCATGGATCTGTGAAAGACTTCATCATTTTCTAAAGCCAGACAGCTAGGTAAACACAGAATATGCATTCTTCATCTTGAAACAGATCAACTCAGGATAGGCCTAATCTTGTGGCCATTAACTTTGTGCATAAATAATCGGTAACAGCTCAAAGGAGCCACCAAGCCAGGAAAAACCCGATTAAACTTCATAAATAACAAACAGCCAGGATATTGAAGCCATTAAAACAAGGAGGCAACCACCCCAAAACCCGTTAAAGTGGATGACTGTAATCACTTTAGACGAGCCCGCCAAAATTAGACAAAGAACTGACCTGATTTGGCGCGCAGATAAGGGCTGAAGAACTGGGTATAATTGTAGGCCCACCGGTAGCCAAGGTCTCTTGCCTCTTGCCTCTTTGCTGGCTCTCTTCTTCCTCTCCTCCCTCCCCGTGCTGCTCGACACTGAGGATGCCCATTACAACACCTGGGGCCAAACGCGGGAGGAGAACGGGACCCGAATTCGAACACGCACAGGACACACGGGGCCGCAACCGGGCAGACGAGATGAGATGAATGGCAAAAAACGATAAGCAGAGAAGGGCAGCGAGAAGAAGCGTTGGGGACGAGCGGGCACACAGCCCGGCCTAGTTATCAGCTGGCATTTGAAGCATGGGTAGGAAAATCAAACTAACAATATAAACCTCCAACCGAACCCCAACCGCAACAAAACCGTTGGCGACCAAACCACCACCAGAAGAACAACCATTTCTGCAAGGTAAAGTACCCAACAAAGACTTTACTCCCTATCTCTAATAGAGGAAAAGGAGTGTACTTTACACAGATGACTCCACCGCCGCGCCCTGGGACCACATGACGACGGCAGTCCCCAAAGGACAACAAGAGCGAACCCCAAAAACCACAACCGGCTTAATCAACAGGTTTTGAACTGTCCAAGGAACCCCATTGGTGAGCATAAATCCCTGGCCCCTCGTAGCTTAATCTAGTTAGGCATTGGGGGTGGGACAATTGTCGGGGGATTTTTAATGTGTTTGTTCCCTCGATGTGCCGTGTGTTCCCCATTCCCAAATAAGTGTAATTTTATATGACTGTAATTATTCTAGTAATTTTCAGTGTTGTAACTTTATTGTGCCTTTAATTAAAATTACGGTTTTCTTGTACTAAACCAGTTGCCTACTCTATTTTCTGTATCGCCGCCTGTAGCTAAGTCCAATGTCTAGAACCCAGGGGTGTGGGAGCGATTCGAACCGCTCAGAGACAGTCAGGGGCAGAGCTGACTGGGCACATGCCACCCACTACAGTTTCCACTGCTGTCCCTGTCTCCACCATACTCTTGCTCACTTGTGAGTTGTGAGACACCAGGTGACAACACTACTCTATTTCGCCTGGGACCCATCCAGGTGAGTGCATCTGCGCTGGTGCGGGGTGCGCTTATGTCTGGCGATGGTGCGCCCTCAGAGGCTGGAAGCTCCTCTGAGGAGTCGTCTTGCTCTTCCTCCTGGGGAGGGGGGGCTCTTGATGGATCTGTGGGTGAGTAAAGAGATGAGTTAGATATGTCATATGAAGAATGGGTACAGATACCATTATGCACATGATGACCATTCACTGGCTGCTGACATCAGTCCCCATATGAGTGACTGATGTATGCCATGTAGCTGTATGATATATAATTCTGTCACCAGGTTGCTGAGATGTCCCCCTCTCTCTGTCTTCCACCTTCAGCTGCTCGGCGACTCCAGATATTTCTAAAGCAGCCTCCACTATTGTTGTAAGGTTTGCAAATGATGGAGGGCCACCACCGGTTCTCTCTCCCTCTCCCTCTTATTTTGGGCTCTCTTTTCCTGCAAGGAGGGAAAGAAGAGAAGGTTGAGTGAGTGTGATGGAATAAGTGTATGAAATGGATGGGTTATATCTTTAGAGAGAGACTATGATGGAGTGTGGTGTCAAAGCCAAGTGGCCTCCTTGTGTGCTGTTAGCTGGTATGATTGCATTAGGATGAGGCTAAGTGTGAGGGGTGGTTAGTCAGATG
Organism: Somniosus microcephalus; assembly: GCF_052327205.1. NCBI lineage: Eukaryota > Metazoa > Chordata > Chondrichthyes > Squaliformes > Somniosidae > Somniosus > Somniosus microcephalus. The sequence continues at coordinate 48,241,394 of NC_140997.1, forward strand.
GAGATGTGATCATGTAGATAGAGAGAGGGATGAGTGGACATGCAAGGTATTTTGGTGTGAGTAAGGATGTATAGCAGCAGGGTTGGGAAGGAAGAGTGATGGGGATTTGATGAGAGGCACAGCAGGATGAAGTTGAGTGTGGCTTTGTACTCACATTTCCTGATCTAATAAGATAATTGAAATGTTTGTGGCACTGCACCCAGGTCCACCCGACTACATCCCTGCTTGTGACCTCCTCTGCAATCTGCAACCAGGCTGTGTTGATCTCCTGGGGAGGTCTCTTCCACCCATTGGAAGGGACGAGGACCTCCCTGCATGCTGTGACTCACTCCATAAGCATATGAAGGGAGTCATCGGAGAACCTGGGTGCAGCCCTCTGCCTCTGTGCAGTCATTGCCAAAGTGTTTGCAGCACTCCAATGCTGCAGTGCACTGACAGCACTATGTTACATTAACCTCCAAATGTATTGTGGCCACGGTCCCTTTATATATCCCAGCTGAAAACATGTCATAAATGACGTCACCAAACCTGCACCATTTAATTGGCCCGGGTAACGTGCAGGGCGGGCTTAATAGGCCCTATTAACGGAAAGTTGTTCTGTGGAGCGGGATGGAGCCAGCAACGGGGTTGCGACCCGCCATGGTGACTGCCCGCACCGGACCCACCCAGGTAGGGAAAGATCCGGCCAGAGTCTATTTGGTTAAAATTAAGGAATGGAAGAGGAGCTATTACACTACTAGGTGCATACTATAGGCAACAAAATGTGGGAAGGACATAGAGGAGCAAATTTGCAGGAAAATTACAGAAAGATGCAAGAACACCAGAGTAGTGATAATGGGGGACTTTAGTTATCCTAATATAGACTGGGAGAATAACAGTGTAAAGAACAAAGAATGGGAGGAATTCCTGAAATGTGTACAACTGAACTTTGTTGATCAGTGTGTTTCCAGCCTAATGAGGAAGGGGCAGTGCTGGATCTAGTTCTGGGGAATGAAGTGGGGTACATGGAGCATGTTTCAGTGGGAGAGCATTTAGGGAACAGTGATCACAATATCATCAGGTTTAGAATAGCTATGGAAAAGGACAGGATACAATCAAGCGTAGAACTACTTAACTGGAGGGGGGCTAACTTTAGTGAGTTGAAAAGGGATCTGGCCCAGTTGGATTAGAATCAAAAATTGATAGGCAACATAGTAATAGGGTACAATCCTAAAGTGGGTGCATGAACAGAGAGACTTGGGGGTATATGTGCACAAATCGTTGAAGGTGGCAAGGCAGGTTGAGAAAGCGATTAAAAAAGCATATGGGATACTGGGCTTCATAAATAGAGGCATAGAGTACAAAATCAAGGAAGTTATTATGAACTTTACGACCTCAACTGGAGTATTGTGTCCAATTCTGGGCACCACACTTTAGGAAGGATGTGAACGCCTTAGAGAGGGTGCAGAAAAGATTTATGAGAATGATTCAAGGGATGAGCAACTTCGGTTACGTGGATAGACTAGAGAAGCTGGTGTTGTTCTCCTTAGAGCAGAGAAGGTTGAGAGGAGATTTGATAGAGGCATTCAAAATCATGAGGGGTCTAGACAGAGTAGATGGAGAGAAACTGTTCCCATGGGCAGAAGGGTCGAGAATCAGAGGACACAGATTTAAGGTGATTGGCAGAAGAACCAAAGGCGACGTGAGGAAAAACTTTCTTACGCAGCGAGTGGTTACGATCTGGAATGCACTGCCTGAAAGGGTGGTGGAGGCAGATTTAATTGTATCATTCAAAAGGGAATTGGATAAGCAAAAGCTGAAGGAAAACAATTTGCAGGGCGATGGGGAAAGGGCGAGGGTGGGACTAGCTGAAGTGCTCTTGCAGAGAGCCGGCACGGGCTCGACGGGCCGAATGGCCTCCTTCTGTGCTGTAACCATTCTATGATTCAGTGGGAGGCCTTCAAAGAGGAGATGGTTTGGGTACAGAGTAGGCGCATTTCAAGAGGGGGAAAGGAATTACATCTAAAGCTAGATCACCGTGGATGACTAGAGGTTAAAATGAAACAGAATGGAGGCTTACGACAATTGTAAGGTTCATAATACAGTAGAGAACCAAGCTGAATATAGAAAGTACAGAGGAGATCTAAAAAAAAGGAAATAAGAGGGGCAAAGAGAGAGCATGAGAATAGATTAGCGGCTAACATAAAAATCTTTTATGAGCACATAAATAGTAAAAGGGTAGTCAAAGGAAGGGTGGGGCCAATTAGGGACCAAAAAGGAGATCTTCTTGTGGAGGCAGAGGACATGGCTGAGGGTCTAAATGAGTACTTTGCATCTGTCTTCACTAGAGAAGAGGATGCTGCCTATGTAGCAGTAAAGGAGGTGGTAGTAGTGATAGTGGATAGGATAATAAAAATAGATAAAGAGGAGGTACTTAAAAGGTTGCCAGTCCTCAAAGTAGAAAAGTCACCCAGTCCAGATGGGATGCATCCTAGGTTACTGAAGGAAATAAGAATGGAAATTGCGGAGGCTCTGTCCACAACCTTCCAATCCTCCTTGGATATGGGGGTGGTGCCAGAGGACTAGAGGATTGTATATATTACACCCCTGTTCAAAAAAGGGGAAAGGAATAAATTGACAACTACAGGCCAGTCAGCCTAATGCTGGTGGTGGGAAACTTTTAGAGACAATAATCCAGGACAAAATTAATTGGCATTTGGAAAAGTATGGGCTAATAAATGAACGTCAGCACGGATTTGTTAAAGACAAATCATGTTTGACTAACTTGATCGAGTTCTTTGATGAAGTAACGGATTGGGTTGATGAAGGTAGTGCAGTTGATGTTATGTATATGGACTTTCAAAAGACTTTTGCCAAAGTACCACACAATAGACTTGTTAGCAAAATTAAAGCCCATTGGATTAAAGGGATAGTGGCAGCATGGATACAAAATTGGCTAAGGGACAGAAAGCAGAGAGTAGTGGTGAATGGTTGTTTTTCAGACTGGAGGGAAATATACAGTGGTGTTCCCCAGGTGTCGGTATTAGGACCACCGCTCTCTTTGATATATATACTAATGACCTGGACTTGGGTATACAAGGCATAATTTCAAAGTTTGCAGATGATATGAAACTCGGGAATGTAATAAACAATGAGGAGGATAGTAACAAACTTCAGGAGGCTGGTAAAATGGGCAGACATATGGCACATGAAATTTAACGCAGAGAAATGTGAAGTTTTAAAGGGGGTGCAGGAACAGAGAGACCTGGGGGTGTATGTACACAAATCTTTGAAGGTGACAGGACAAGCTGAGAATGCTGTTTAAAAGGCATATGGGATCCTTGGCTTTATTAATAGAAGAATAAAGTACAAAACCTAGCCAGTTATGCTAAACCTTTATAAAACACTGATTAGGCCTCAGCTGGAGTATTGTGTTCAATTCTGGGCACTGCACTTTAGGAAGGATGCCAAGGCTTTGGAGAGGGTGCAGAAGAGATTTACTAGAATGGTATCAGGGATGAGGGGCTTCAGTTATGTGGAGTGAGTGGAGCAGAGAAGGTTAAGAGGAGATTTGATAGAGGGGTTCAAAATCATGAATGGTTTTGATTGAGTAAATAAGGAGAAACTGTTTCCAGTGACTGAAGGGTCAGTAACCAGAGGGCACAGATTTAAGGTGATTGGCAAAAGAACCAGAGGCGACATGAGGAAATGTTATTTTACACGGTGGGCTGTTGTGATCTGGAATTTACTGCCTGAAAGGGCGGTGGAAGCAGATTCAGTAGTAACGTTCCAAAGAGAATTGGATAAATACTTGAAGGGAAAAAAATTACAGGGCTATGGGGAAAGGGCACGGGAGTGGGATTAGTTGGCTAGCTCTACCAAAGAGAAATGTCTGGCAAAATCTGATTGGCACAGTAAATACTGCTTCTGTTGCCTGTCAATACCTTCTGGGAGAAAGCAAGACCTAGTTAAAATTTCAATTTCAAATTCAGTCTCTGTGTTTCCAAGTTCCATCATGGGAGTAAGAGATCGAGTCTGGAGAGTCACAACAATACCTCTGGCTATAGGCTGCAGGAACAATGCCTGACTACATCTGATCTTTGTCTGGTGTGTATGAATCATAATGTGGCAACAATATGTCATGGTTTATATTAAGAGGAAAGCAGTGCAGTGACTGTATTTGATGTAACGTCAGAATTAGCCCTAGGTACTTGTGCATGAAGACGATGTTTAGTTACAAGCTGTATAATTGACCCAAAGGGACTGTTGGAGCTTGTTATATATTGTGCCATACAAATTGTTTGTCTCTGCCTTGCATCAAGTCTGAGCAGATATGGGCCGAGAAACTCGTGGCCACCACAAAAGCTGCCGGTGCCACTGCGGCAGTGGGGTTAACGGTCACCGAAAATGATGGCGCTAGCAGGACTGAAAAATTGGTGCTGGGGACTAATTATCATTAGCCCAGCGCTAAACTCACAGTGTAATGCCGTCCTGGTGCCGTTGGCCTTGACAGCAGGCCCCAATGTGGTGTGGCCCAAGCGGCGCTGCTGCTTCAACAGTCTCTGAAAGCGAGGCTGTGATTTCACAATTAATTGTGGGATTTTTAAAAGGGCAATGTATTGTCATTTTCTTAAAAGGGCAATGCCTTCTGAAATGATAAAAATTAAAATAATGTAAAAATATGCAGTTTTTAGCTCTTTCAGCACAAATGCCTTCTGAAAAAAAAAATAACATTAAAAAGTATTCCAAAATGGCAGTCTTCAGCTCTTAAAGCTGAATTACTTTCCATAGCTAAATAAATGGGTAAAGTGCTTCAGCACTAACACAAATGGCTCAGCAAGCCAGGGAAGGGGCACCCAGGGTCTTGCACGCAGCTTTGTGCAGGGGATCAGCACTGCAAGAGAGGTCCTCCAGCCACGGGCCAGGAGGTCCTCCAGAAAGAAGGATGTGGGACCAGATCACCGAGGTATCACTGCCTGCAGTGTCACCCACTGACTCTAGTGCCCAAAGAAGCTTTGTGACCTCAGACCACTGGTCAAGGTCAGTGAATGCATCTTCAAAAGCCGTCTCCTACCAACTGCACCACTGGTCTCACACGCTGCTCAATGCACGACCGCCCCCCCCACCCCAATCACTCACCTACCAACAATCTCTACCAATCACAAGGCACACCACCCATTCCTAGCTTCACCTTACCCCTTTGAAGGAGACGGTGCTGGCTATTCTTATCCTTTCAGCCCTTGGCCAGCGGCAGGGCTGAAAGGATAAAAGATGCTGGTATCCTCATACATTATCCTCCTTCTGGCATGCACCTTTTGCTTTCCCGCCCTCCCGTCACCACAGCTCCACCCTTGTGCCTTCCTCATTTCACACACCCAAGAAATGCAGCCTGCCCAGCCAGTGGTTGACCAAGAAGAGGGAGCAGAGAGTGAAGAAGAAGAAGCAGAATCAGAAACACCGTCATTTGATTCGACACTCCCAGCCACCAGCTCCTCAAGGTCAACCAGCAAGGCCATTTGCAGTGTTCCCCACTGAAAGTCAGCAGCCTTCCACCAGCCATGCTGCAGCCACTGGGGAAGCACTGTATGACATCAGTCGGTTAGGCAAAGGCACACACAAGACAGTCACTAAGAGAACGCATAAGGGTGATTAGTTAATTTCTTGATGTCATATTGGGTGGATAGATGTATAAAGTTGGATCGGAAAGTTTGCTTTGTGGTGGCTTTTATTTTGGCTTGTGGCCAAGAAAACGCTGTGATGGTCAGTAACAGAGGGAAGGTAAAATGTAGAACAAATGTTGAAAGGGGAATTGGGGTTATGGTCACTGGTACCACAGGCAGATGATTCCATTGCAGATATCCCAGGTCAGAAAGGGCCTGTCTGGGTTGCATCCTTCCTTCTGCATCTTCCTCTACTGCGTCTTCCTCTTCTGCATCTTCCTCTTCCATCTGTGAGCAGACACTGTAAATCTGAAATAAAAGCATAAAATGCTGAAAATACTCAGCAGTTAGGCAGCATCTTGACCTGAGACATGAACTCCATTTCTCTCTCTATGGATGTTGCCTGACCTGCTGAGTATTTTCAGCATTTTCTGTCTTCTCAGAGGCCTTCCTTTACCATCTGAGATCTTGCAAGCATTCAGCAGCACACTTAAAAAACTTTTAGCATGTTTTGCACAAAGCCACTACTTCAATAAAATTTTTAAAAATCCAGTCCAAAAGCATAAATGTAAACTTACCTGAAAGATGTATCTGTCAGTCTGCTGAATGTTGGGTTTTCATGGCGTGCTTAGGACCCAGAGCTGAACTCAGTGCAAAGGTCCAAGTTCGCAGAGTGTGATGTTAAGTTGGCGCTGCATGCCGATTGATGTCACCCTCTCTTAATTTAAATTTCCAGGGCCAGCGTTGCTATCGGCAGCGCTAAGGCACGCACCAAAATGGTGGCTGCTGAGTCCCATGCTAGAGAAGGGCGCTAGAGTGGCGGCCGCCATTTTTAGACCGGATCACGGTGAAAGCACATGGCAGTAAGTGGGCCAATTTCTAGGCCATGGGCCTTAGCCTTGTGTTACCATCAGTAAATTGATCTGGCTAAGACGTTACTAATATAGGCTGTGTTTGGGGACTAGTGAATTGTTGAAATGGACATAACTCCATGCAAAATGTTAAACCATGAGTCTCAGTGTGGACACTGATGAAACAGAAAGAGACTTGGGGCTGGATTTTGTCATTGGGGGTGGGTTGGGGGCAGGTCAGTTGGTCAGCGGGTCCCGTCCCCACCTCTGATGTGAGGCGGGATAATTTAGCGATTTTGCCTTAATTGGGCAATTGATTTCCAGCATGTGGGAACCCCTGGCTCAATGAGTCTTTTGGTCCTGAAACTCGCCTCTGATGATGTCATTTATGCAGCTACATTTAAGGCCTGCAAGCAGCCTTGGATCATTTTCTGCTTTACAGCTTTTTTTGGAGAGACTTCTGAGGGATTTGTTTTGCACAGATGTCAAGCTTAAGGTCCAAGTGCGCACCCCGCTTTGCTGAGGACTCCCTCCAAGCTCTGGTGGAGGGAGCCAGAGCTCAGAACGAAGTGCTGTTTCCTTCCTCTGGGAGGGAAAAGCCTCCCCAGCAGGCCAAAGCTGGGTGGTTGCAAATGGCACAGGAGGTCAGTGCCATCTAAATGTGCAGCAGAACCTGGCTGCAGTGCAGAAAGAGGTTTCATGACCTTCTCCGCACAGGAAAAATGTGTATGACATCACCATGACACTCAATCTGCTCCCCATCGCCTCTCATCACCAGCACTCTTCATTGTCAACCTCATCCTTCACATCCCATTTGACCCTTACATCCTTGCACCATTAACCATTCCCTCTCTCTCTATGTACACATTCACTTAACTATTCATGCTGTGGAGATGCGGTGTTGGACTGGGGTGGACAAATGTAAGAAGTCACACAACACCAGGTTATAGTCCAACAGTTTTATTTGAAATCACAAACTTTCGGAGCGCTGCTCCTTCGTCAGGTGAAGTGGAGAGATGCATAAAGACACAGCTTATATAGTCAGAGAATAATGCCAGATGATTACAGGTAACCTTTCTAACTGCCATTTATCACACCTCGGCAGAGAGATAATCACAGCAATCAAAGGTGTGAATGGTGTCCAAACAGGAAAGTCAGCACCTCAGAAACTCCGCACCCACGGACTAGTTGAACCAGGAACACTCCTCGCCACGATGGACATCTCGGCACTCTACACCAGTATCCCCCACGATGACGGCATTGCTGCAACAGCCTCAGTACTCAACACCAACAACAGCCAATCTCCAGAGGCCATCCTACAACTCATCCGCTTCATCCTTGACCACAATGTCTTCACCTTCGACAACCAGTTCTTTACCCAAACACACAGAACAGCCATGGGGACCAAATTCGCACCCCAATACACCAACATCTTCATGCACAAGTTTGAGCAAGACTTCTTCACTGCACAGGACCTCCAACCAATGCTATACACCAGATACATCGATGACATTTTCTTCCTATGGACCCACGGCAAAGAATCACTGAAAAGACTACACGATAACATCAACAAGTTCCATCCCACCATCAAACTCACCATGGACTACCCCTCAGAATCAGTTTCATTCTTGGACACACGTATCTCCATCAAAGACGGACACCTCAGCACTTCACTCTACCGCAAGCCCACGGACAACCTCAGGATGCTCCACTTCTTCAGCTTCCACCCTAACCACATTAAAGAAGCCATCCCCTATTGACAAGCCCTGCGAATACACAGGATCTGCTCAGACGAGGAGGAACGCGATGGACACCTATGGACGCTGAAAATGCCCTCGTAAGAACGGGATATGACGCTCGACTCGTCGATCGACAGTTCCGATGGTCCACAGCAAAAAATCGCATAGACCTCTTCAGAAGACAAACACGGGACACAACCAACAGAGTACCCTTCGTCGTCCAGTACTTCCCCGGAGCGGAGAAACTACGCCATGTTCTTCGCAGCCTTCAACATGTCATCGATGATGACGAACACCTTGCTAAGGCCATCCCCACGCCTCCACTACTCGCCTTCAAACAGCTGCCTAACCTCAAACAGACCATCGCTCGCAGCAAATTACCCAGCTTTCAGGAGAACAGCGACCACGACACCACACAACCCTGCCAGGGCAACCTCTGCAAGACATGCCAGATCATCAACACAGATACCATCATCACACGTGAGGACACCACCCACCAGATACATGGTACATACTCATGTGACTCGGCCAACATTGTCTACCTCATACGTTGCAGGAAAGGATGCCCCGGAGCATGGTACATCGGCGAGACCATGCAGACACTGCGACAACGGATGAACGGACACCATGCAACAATCACCAGGCAGGAGTGTTCCCTCCCAGTCAGGGAACACTTCAGCAGTCAAGGACATTCAGCCTCCGATCTTCGGGTAAGCATTCTCCAAGGCGGCCTTCGAGACACACGACAACGCAAAATCGTAGAGCAGAAACTGATAGCCAAGTTCCGCACTCATGAGGACGGCCTCAACCGGGATCTTGGGTTCATGTCACGCTACATGTAATCCCACCAGACTCGAGTCATCATTGGCTTGTTCTCTCTACACAGATGCGGCCGGACCTGCTGTGATTTCCAGCAAAAAAAATGTTTTTCTGTCTGTTTTTTGTTTTTCATACAGACCCCAGCATCTGCAACATTTGACCCCTGGTGACCCCGCCTCATTGTTCCTTGATGTAATGTTTCCCTGACTTTCCTGTTTGGACACCATTCACACCTTTGATTGCTGTGATTATCTCTCTGCCGAGGTGTGATAAATGGCAGTTAGAAAGATTACCTGTATTCATCTGGCATTATTCTCTGACTACATAAGCTGTGTCTTTATGCATCTCTCCACTTCACCTGATGAAGGAGCAGCGCTCCAAAAGCTTGTGATTTCAAATAAAACTGTTGGACTATAACCTGGTGTTGTGTGACTTCTTACACTTAACTATTCAACTATGCAGCCCTCATACTCCCTATCACTGTGATGCTATGACAACAACTTACAACACACAGGGAGGGCCCTTGGTCTTGGGACCTCACTCCTCTTTGTGTCCTTCTAAGCATCTATGCTATGGATTCTCTACACTCACTCCTTTATCCTCACTCAAACTCCACTTGTGTCCCTCATTGCAGGAAAAGAGAGCTCACAATAAGAGGGAAAGAGCAAAGGCAGGAGGAGGGCCACCCTCAATAGCCCAGCTCACCAGTGCAGAGGAGGCAGCCCTCGAGATCATGGGAGCCGAGGAGGATGCGCAAGTTCGGGACGGTCAGACGGGCGCATCAGAGCAAGCTGGTGACAGAATAGTTTTACATCTCTCTCATTGACATTGCATGCGTGAATGATATTGATTCTGATGCTCTAACAGATTGACTTATGATCATCTACACAATTCCATGTGTATGCAATGTTTATATCACATGTTTAACTCTTTCCTTTACTCCCCCACAGGACCATCGACAACCCACCTCCCCACTGTCCAGGAGGAACAGCCTGAGCCAACGGACTCCTCAGAGGAAGCTGCAACCTCTGAGGGTGCAGTGTCACCAGAATTAAGCGCACCCAGCACCAGCGCAGACACTCACACCTTGGTGGGACCTTCAGAAGATAAAGTAGAGTTGTCCCCTGGTGTATCACAGCTCACAAGTGAGCATCAGCAGATGGTGGAGACAGGGACAGCAGTGGAGAGTCCTTGTCGGTGTGTGCAGGGCGCTCCCAGCTCGGCTCAGCTGCATGTCGACCCTGTGCCTCCGGGTCCATCCAGAAGAGCGGTGCTGGAACTCCAGGAAGAGGTGCAGGAGTCTCTGGCAGGTTTTGTCTCCAGGGTCGCTGCGAGTGTGGAGCGGATGGAGGATTCCATAGCTAACTTGAGCAGAGCCTTTGCGGAGGCATTGGCGCATGAACGCATCACCACGGAAAGGATGACAACCTCCGTGGAAAGGATGGCTACCGTAGAGGAGAGGATAGCTACCGTAGAGGAGAGGATGGCTATGGCCATGGAGGAGCTAAGTCGCCAGAGTGTTGAAAACATGGTCATTGTTCAGAATAGACTGACATCTCTGGAGGAGCTGTGGACAGCTATTGAGCATAGAAACCAGAGCTTCATGGAAGTCCTTTGGAGTAGGACTGCCAGTGCAGAAACAGGTCCTCATGGCCCCCCTGAAGTGCAGCAAGGTGCTGTCAAGCCACTTGCTAGCTCTGAAGTGGGCCTGACCCATAAGAGGGATGTTGTTGGCAGACAACAAAGAAGTGGGGGCTCCTCTCCAAGCGCTCACACTCCCATGCCACTGTGGAGACCTCGGTCAGAGCCCCACCAGAGTCCTCACCCAACTGAGATGGGCGTCTCATCCCCTGCACAGCCACAAGAGCAGCAGACTGTTGACAAGCCCTCACAGGCTCGCAACCCCAGAGGATGCCTGCCAAAGGTGTCGAGGCAGGAGCAGCATGAAAGTGAGCAAGGAGCCGCCACATCTGCTGAAGCCACAGGGGAAGCACCACGAAGGAGCACACATAAGAGGAAGCTAAGGCACAAGTAGCCACAAGGGTAGTCACTTGGGTGTTCTGTTGTGTTTAATTTTGAAATGCCATCCGTGAATTAATGTTATAAAATGACTTGATGGCAGACTGTTCAAGTTGTGGGCTGTGTCATTTCGCAAATGTGACTTCCACATTGAGGGCTCAGGCTGACTTGGAATTGTCAGTATGGTGGTCATAGTGATAGGAAGCCACATAGGTTCTTGTCCATTGTCGATGGTGTGGTAAGAAGGTGCGAGCCAAATGTGGTTGATTGGGCAGCCTAAGCAAATCTGGCCAAGAACAATGCATCCCTTGCATCCCGGGCAGCAATGTTCTCGTGTGCTGATGCCGCTGGTTGATCCGCCTCTGCAAACTGCTCGTTGTCGCTCTCTTCCTCCTTTTCCTCCTCCTCCTCCTCCTCATCCTCATCTGAGGAGGCTATGTGATGAGCCACTTGTACCTCAGCCAGCTGCAAGCCACGATGTTGTGCCATTTTGTCAAGTTCACAGCAGACCACAACAATTCTGGAGACCCTGGCTGCTGAGTACTGCAGGGCTCCACCTGATCTATCAAGGCATCGGAATTGCATCTTCAGCAAGCCGATGGTTTGCTCAATAATGGATCTGGTAGAAATGTGGCTGAGGTTGTTGCGCTCCTCAGCTTCGTTGGATGGCCTCCTCAACGGCGTCATTAGCCACGTCTTCAGGGGATAGCCCTTGTCTCCAAGTAGCCATCCGCAAAGTTGGTCTGGCGGACTGAAGAGCAGAGGCACACTAGACTGCCGCAGAATGAATGAGTCATGGCAATTGCCAGCGTACTTGGCGCGAACATGCAAAATGTCCTTATTGTGGATACACACCAGCTGCACGTTGAGGGAGTGGAAGCCCTTGCGGTTGACATAAATACCTGGATTGTGATGGGGTGCCTTACGGGCCACATGTGTGCAGTCTACGACGCCCTGCACCCTTTAAAAGTCTGCCAGATTGTCAAACCCAAACACACGTGCAGTTACACTTGCTTAATCCTTGGAAAAGTTGATGTAATTGTGCGCGTTGGCAAAGAGGGCATCGGTAACCTGCGTGATGCAAGTGTGTGCGGCCACCTGGAAGATGCCGCTGATGTCTGCTGTTGATCCCTGGAATGAGCCTGAAGCAAAAAAGTTGAGTGCGGTGGTGACTTTGACGGCCACTGGTAAGGGGTGTCCACCTGGTTCTCTGGGCTGCAGGTCTTGTTGCAGCAATGCTCAGATGTCACCCACTACCTCTCACAAAAGTCTGAGCCTCCTTTGGCACTGCTGCTCACTCATGTTGAGGTAACTCATCCACTGTCTGTAAACCCTGTTTTGGGGGTATCTCCTGCAGCAACATGCTTCCATGCGCTGCTGCCTTCTGGCCTGTGCAGCTTCAGGTGGGTGAGCAGCAGCTTGGCGCTCCTGTTGTTGCTCCTGCTGTTGGTGCTGCTGTTGTTCAGGTTCTGCTGCTGCCGCGGTGGCTGGTCTTCGTCAGAATCTGAGGTCCAGGAGGAAAGGAAATAAATGGTTCCCATGCTGCAGGTATATACCTCAGTTGAGGAAGTGCTCAGTCAAGGTGGGGAGAGGGGTTTCCCAGGAGGTCACAGTGGAGATGGATCTCAGCTTCAAAACATCCAACATCAGTAGATCTGCAAAAAGTTCTCCCAGACCTGAGAAAAGAAAGTTCTGCCACCTGCAAATGATCATTGAGGAAAACTCCTTTTTTATGATGGAGCTGCAGCTGTTAGTAAGCCATCCACTTGTGAGCCCACCAGGATTAACTGGCGTGTTCCAGGGGAGACGTGCAGCACGGGGGAAATGTGTTAAACTCTGAAAGGCCTCTCAAAATGGCATTATACAGGTACTTAAGTGGTTGTTAAGTGCCTTAAGAGCCTATCCCGCTTCTTGGAGGCAGGACCGAAACGAGGTCTGCAAGCCCGCATTTGGGAAAGTTGCTCAGAGGCGGGTCGGAGGCGGGATCGGAGCCCAACGCCATTTTTGGCTACTTTCCCACCTGACCCACCTTCAAACCCGCCTCCTCGGGCCTGGCAAAATCCAGCCCTTGGGGTCATTTCGACTTGTGTACAACGAACAACGCCGGATCAGATTCCCATTATACATCTCTCCCATTTTCATTTCCATTGGCTTCAATGATGTATAATGGATGGCTGCCACCTCGCTATCACCCGTGTTACACTATTGCACGGAGATTGATCCTCTTGTGTTTTACATGTACCACCCAGTTTTTGTGAACTTGTGAATGAAGAGGCACAATGGTGTGCATGCAACCATAGCAGACCTTGAACTGCTTTGATATTGATTGTCAGCGTCAGGCTCCAGTAGCTCAGGCCTCTCCCTCAGCCACTGGCTGGCCTGACTGTTGAATCCGTGTTTTCCAATAACTAGACGGAGGCTGTAAATTAACAATCAACAGGTGTTTACTGGAGGAGGGTAGTCTAAAGACTAACAGTACAGACGCCTGCTCAAGGCTTATATACAGGTGTGGTCACTGCCGGTACTACAGTATACAGGAGCTGTAAAAGTAGTTCTCTCTTAAAGGTACATACACTACAATTCCTCCCCTTTTAGATTAACAGTACCCACAACATTCAAATAACAGTTAACACTTGAACATGCACATTTAACTGAAATAGTCCATTTATAGATTCAGTCTTTGGGGCAGCTTCCTGATCCTTTCTGGATAGCGCCTTTCCTGAGTGTCTTGTTCTTGGTGCAGAGGCGATTCTGGCCCCCTGTCGTCGGTTAGTTCATCAGTTTCCACTGCTACTGTTTCTGGGGTAGATGCTACCGGTATGTCGGGTTCATCCCCAGGTACGCGAGACATGGGGTTGACTCGTTCCTGTGACGCTAGGATCTGGTCGATATGGTGTCTCACAATGTTCTCCCCGACATCCACTGTGTACATTAGTGGCCCCTGCCGTGTGCATATCATTCCGGGTTGCCATTTCTGTTCGGTAGTCGCGGGCCAAGACTGGTTGTCCTACATTGAAGCTCCTTGTCGGCTTCTCATTGATGTGTTGGAATTGCTTATCCTCAACATTTCTTCACACATTTGGTCTGAGCAAATCCAGACGAGATCTCAACCTTTGGTTAAAGAACATCATGGCCGGGGTCTGGTTGGTAACTGCATGTGTCGCATTTCTGTAGGCTAAGAGGAAATTGTCCACCTTATGCTGTAGTGGAATGTCATCATTGCACATGGCCCTTACTGCCTTTTTAAAGGTTTGTACGAACCTCTCAGCCAATCCATTTGTGGCTGGATGACACGGGGTGGATGTGTAATGCCTTACCCCATTCCTTCTCATAAATTTCCGAAACTCTTCGGACACAAACTATGGTCCGTTATCGGAGCAAATCTGCTCTGGCGAGCCGTTCCTGGCAAATATGGTCCGTAGGACTGCAATCGTTTTCTCTGTAGTGGTGGAAGACATTTTGATCACCTCAGGCCATTTCGAGTGCACATCCACTGCTATTAAGAACATTGAGTCCATGAATGGACCAGCAAAATCAATATACACCCGTTGCCATGGAGAGGAGGGCCACTCCCATGGGTGTAGAGGGGCATGTAGTGGTGCATTTTGGACCTTCTGGTATCCTGAGCAGCTCTTTGTGAGGTCCTCGATTTGTTGATCGATCCCCGGCCACCACACATAAGCCCTAGCAAGGCTTTTCATTATCACCCCTCCCAGATGGCTTTCGTGAAGCTTATTGAGCACTCTCTCCCTTAACTTGGGTGGAATTACCACTCGGGATCCACACATCACTGTCCCCTGGCATCCTGACAGCTGTTCTCTTCTGGATGAGAATGCTGGCAACAGTGAGTCGCCAAGTGTTGGCCATCCCTTCACTGTCAAATCATATACCCGAGACAGTGTCGGATCATTTCGGGTCTATATCTGTGTTAGTTACTGGCAAGCGTTCACTTATTGACAAATAAAATATTTCAATAGGGTCCACTGCTGGTGCTTCCTCCGCAGTAGGCAGTGGCAGGCGTGATAGCCCATTAGCGTTTCCATGCTGTTTCGTGCCCTTATACTCTATTTCATATTTGTCCGCCCCTAGAAAAAGGGACCATCTTTGTAGCCGTTGTGCAGTCATCACCGGAACGCCCTTCTTTGGATTAAAGATGGAGACAAGTGGTTGGTGGTCAGTCAGCAAGGTGAACTTCTGCCCATGCAGATAGTGGTTGAATTTTTTTACTCCTCATACTAGGCTGAGGGCCTCCCTGTCAATCTGGGCGTAGTTGCTCTTGGCTGAGTTTAGTGACCGAGACACAAAGGCTACTGGCCTCTCCAACCCGTCTGGGAATCTGTGCGATAGCACCGCTCCAATACCATAGGGTGATGCATCACACGCCAACTGAATTGGTAGTGATGGGTTGAAATGGGCCAACACCTCTTTTGATGTGATCAATTCTTTGCACTTCTGGAAAGTTCGTTTACATTCGTCATTCCACTTCCATGGTACCCCCGCTTGCAGGAGGGTGTTCAGTGGGTGTAATACTGTAGACAAATTTGGTAAGAACTTATGGTAGTTGTTCACCAGCCCGAGGAACGACCTCAGTTGTGACACATTTTCCGGTGCTGGAGCCTTGACTACTGCCTCAATCTTTTCAGGGGACTTATGTAACCCCTCTTCATCAATGACGTGGCCACAATACGAGATCTGCTTCTGGAAAAACTCGCACTTGTGGCGATTAGCTCATAGCCCTTATTCCTTTAATCTAGTGAGCACCTTCTCCAGGTTGGCGAGGTGGTCACTGTCATTTTCGCCCATGACCAGGGTGCCGTCCAAATAACACTGGGTCCCTGGAATCCCTTGCAGGACTTGATCCATTGCCCTTTGCCAAATAGCCGGAGCCGATGCTACCCCGAACACCAGCCGGTTGTATTGGTAGAGACATTTATGAGTGTTGATCGTGAGGTATTGTTTCGAGGCTTCTTCTACCTCCATTTGCAGGTACGCCTGGGCCAGATCAATCTTAGTGAAGCGTTTACCTCCAGATAGTGAGGCGAAAATATCCTCAATCCGTGGAAGCGGATATTATACCGTGTGAAGGACTGTGTTCACTGTCACCTTAAAGTCCCCACAGATGCGGACCTTCTTTGGTTCCCCAGGCGTATTACTCAACGACCTCTTCATTACAGGAACGATGGGTGTAGCCCACTCACTCCAGTCCACTTTGGACAGTACTCCTGAACATTCCAAACCTTCCAGCTCTGCTTCGGCGGCTTGTCGGATCGCATAAGGCAGCGGTCTGGCCTTAAAAAACTTTGGGCTTGCATTTTCCTCTATTTTAATCATCGCTGTTATGCCTTTTAGTGTTCAGAGTCCCTCCTGGAACACTTCTTGTGCGTCAGTTAGCATTTTTGACAGTCGTCCAGGTGTGACGTCGTCATCCTTTTTGGCCTCAACCTTCAGTGCCTGTATGGAATGCCAATCTAATTGTATCTTCCGGATCCATTCACGTCTTAGTAGTGGTGGTCCTCCACCTGGCAATACATATAGGTCCATTTTGGGTATTTCCTGGCCTTTGTATATCACATTCACCCTTATTTTTCCTTTGGGGTAGACTTTTTGCCCCGTATACGTCTTCAAGACAATCTCTGTAGCTTTCAAGGGTATATGTTGTTAGATCCTTGATTCTGAGAGTATGATGTTTTCCAATAACTACACGGATGCTGTAACTTAACAATCAACAGGTATTTACTGGAGTAGGGTAGTCTCAAGACTGGGGGTACAGAGGCATGCTCAAGGCTTATATACAGGTGTGGTCACTGCCGGTACTACAGTATACAGGAGCTGTAAAAGTAGTTCTCTCTTAAAGGTACATACACTACAATTCCTCCCCTTTTAGCTTAGCAGTACCCATAATATTCAAATAACAATTAACACTTTAACATGCACATTAAACAACAATAGTCCATTTATAGATTCAGTCTTTGGGGCGGCTTCCTGATCCTTTCGGGATAGCGCCTTTCCTGAGGTTCTTGTTCTTGGTGTGGAGGCGATTCTGGCCCCTTTTCGTCGGTTAGTTCATCAGTTTCCACTGCTACTGGTTCTGAGGTAGATGCTACCGGTATGTCGGGTTCATCCCCAGGTACGCGAGACATGGGGTTGACTCGTTCCTGTGACGCTAAGATCTGATCGACGTGGCGTCTCACAATGTTCTCCCCGACATCCACTGTGCACATTAATGGCCCCTGCCTTGTGCATATCGTTCCGGGTTGCCATTTCTCTGTTCGGTAGTCACGGGCCAAGACTGGTTGTCCTACATTGAAGCTCCTTGTCGGCTTCTCATTGATGTGCTGGAATTGTTTATCCTCAACATTTCGTCACACATTTGGTCTGAGCAAATCCAGACGAGATCTTCACCTTTGGTTAAAGAACATCATGGCCGGGGTCTGGTTGGTAACTGCATGTGTCGCATTTCTGTAGGCTAATAGGAAATTGTTCACCTGATGCTGTAGTGGAATTTCATCGTCGCACATGGCCTTTTTATCACCTTTTTAAAGGTTTGTACGAACATCTCAGCCAATCCATTTGTGGCTGGATGATACGGGGCGGATGTGTAATGCCTTACCCCATTCCTTCTCATAAATTTCCAAAACTCTTCGGGCACAAACTGTGGTCCATTATCAGAGCAAATCTGCTCTGGCAAGCCGTTCCTGGCAAATATTGTCCGTAGGACTGCAATCGTTTTCTCTGTATTGGCATTTTTATCACCTCAGGCCATTTTGAGTGAGCATCCACTGCTATTAAGAACATTGAGTCCATGAATGGACCAGCAAAATCAATATGCACCCGTTGCCATGGAGAGGAGGGCCACTCCCATGGGTGTAGAGGGGCATGTGGTGGTGCATTTTGGACCTTCTGGCATCCTGAGCAGCTCTTGGTTAGATCCTCGATTTGTTGATCGATCCCCAGCCACCACACATAAGCCCTAGCAAGGCTTTTCATTTTCACCCCTCCCAGATGACCTTCATGAAGCTCATTTAGCATTCTCTCCCATAACTTGGGTGGAATCACCACTCTGGATCCACACATCACTGTCCCCTGGCATACTGACAGCTGTTCTCTTCTGGATGAGAATGCTGGTAACAGAGAGTCGCCATGTGTTGGCCATCCCCTCACCGTCAAATCATATACCCGAGACAGCGTCGGATCATTGCGGGTCTCCTTCTTTATATCCGCGTTAGTTACTAGCAATCGTTCAATTATTGACGAATAAAATATCTCGATAGGGTCCACTGCTGGTGCTTCCTCCACAGTAGGCAGTGGCAGGCATGATAGCCCATCAGCGTTTCCATGCTGTTTCGTGCCTTTATATTCTATTTCATATTGGTTCGCCCCTAGAAAAAGGGACCGTCTTTGTAACCGTTGTGCAGTCATCACCGGAACGCCCTTCATTGGATTAAAGATGGAGACAAGTGGTTGGTGGTCAGTCAGCAAGGTGAACTTCTGCCCATACAGATAGTGGTTGAATTTTTTTACTCCCCATACTAGGCTGAGGGCCTCCCTCTCAATCTGGGCGTAGTTGTGCTCGGCTGAGGTTAGTGACCGAGACGCAAAGGCTACTGGCCTCTCCGACCCGTCTGGGAATTTGTGCGACAGCACCGCTCCAATACCATAGGGTGATGCATCACATGCCAAACGAATTGGTAGTGCTGGGTTGAAATGGGCCAACACCTCTTTTGATGTGATCAATTCTTTGCACTTCTGGAAAGCTCGTTTACGTTCGTCATTCCACTTCCATGGTACCCCCGTTTGCAGTAGGGTGTTCAGTGGGTGTAATACTGTAGACAAATTTGGTAAGAACTTATAGTAGTAGTTCACCAGCCCAAGGAACGACCTCAGTTGTGACACATTTTCCGCTGCTGGAGCCTTGACTACTGCCTCAATCTTTTCAGGGGACTTATGTAACCCCTCTTCATCGATAACGTGGCCACAATACGAGATCTGCTTCTGGAAATACTCGCACTTGTGGCGATTAGCTCGTAGCCCATATTCCTTTAATCTAGTGAGCACCTTCTCCAAGTTGGAGAGGTGATCACTGTCATTTTCGCCCGTGACCAGGATGTCGTCCAAATAACACTGGGTCCCTGGACTCCCTTGCAGGACTTGATCCATCGCCCTTTGCCAAATAGCCGGAGCTGATGCTACCCCGAACACCAGCCGGCTGTATTGGTAGAGACCTTTATGAGTGTTGATCGTGAGGTATTGTTTTGAGGCTTCTTCTACCTCCATTTGCAAGTACGCCTGGGCTAGATCCATTTTGGTGAAGTGTTTACCGCCAGATAGCGAGGCGAAAATATCCTCAATTCGTGGAAGCGGATATTG
The DNA here is from genome assembly GCF_052327205.1 of Somniosus microcephalus. Taxonomy (NCBI): domain Eukaryota; kingdom Metazoa; phylum Chordata; class Chondrichthyes; order Squaliformes; family Somniosidae; genus Somniosus; species Somniosus microcephalus. The sequence goes on from NC_140997.1 coordinate 48,260,828, forward strand.
TACCGTGTGTAGGACTGGGTTCACTGTCACCTTAAAATCCCCACAGATGCGGACCTTCTTTTGTTCCCCAGGCATATTACTCAACGACTGCTTCATTACAGGAACGATGGGTGTAGCCCACTCGCTCCAGTCTACTTTGGAGAGTACTCCTGAACGTCCCAACCCTTCCAGCTCTGCTTTGACGGCAGGTCGGATCGCATAAGGCACTGGTCTGGCCTTAAGAAACTTTGGGCTTGCATTTTCCTCTATTTTAATCGTTGCTGTTATGCCTTTTAGTGTTCCGAGTCCCTCCTGGAACACTTCTTTTGCGTCAGTTAGCATTTTTGACAGTCGTCCAGGTGTGACGTCGTCATCCTTTTTGGCCTCAACCTTCAGTGCCTGTATGGAATGCCAATCTAATTGTATCTTCCGGATCCATTCACGTCCTAGTAGTGGTGGTCCTCCATCTGGCAATACATATAGGTCCATTTTAGGTATTTCCTGGCCTTTGTATATCACTTTCACCCTTATTTTTCCTTTGGGGTAGACTTTTTGCCCCGTGTACATCTTCAAGACAATCTCTGTAGCTTTCAAGGGTATGTGTGAAAATAGCCGCTTGTAGTCCCTTTGGTTTATGACTGTTAGGGCTGATCCTGTGTCCAATTCCATTTTCACTTGGACTCCGTCTATCTTGAGTGTAACCCAGATAGTCTGGAGATCCTCCATTTTGGTTACCTTATGTAGTTTCAGAAAACCCAGCTCCTTGCTTCCGGAGTCTGTATCACTTTTCTGTTCGTCTGAACTACTGTCCATCACTTTATGTACCTTTTTGTACTTCTTCTGTGGAGATTTCTTGCTGTTGGTTTTCTTCCCAGACCTGCAGACTCTTGCTATGTGTCCTGCTTTTCCACACTGTCTGCACACTTGGTCCTTGAACCAACAATCCTTCTGGTCGTGTGTTGTTCTGCCGCAGCGATAACACTTCCCTGTTCCATATGACATTTCATTGATGCCATATTCTTGCGGTCTCCATTGTATCTCTGCAGCGCCCCGTGCGGCTGCTTCGTGTGATACTGCCATGCTGAAAGCCTTGTCCAGCGTAAGATCCTTTTCTGATAGAAGCCGTTTCTGGGTTCCTTCACTTTGAAGCCCACACACAAACTTGTCCCTTAACGTATCTGCTAGTCCCACTCCAAACTGGCAGTGTTTCGATAGCTTGCGCAGTTCCGTTAAGTACTCAGCATTACTTTCATCTTTATGTTGGTTTCTTTTGTGGAACTTAAATCTTTCTGCTATCAGCAGTGGTGTGGGGTTTAAGTGGTCCTGTAGGATTTCTACTATGCTTTCGAAATTCTTATTCACGGGCTTCTCTGGGGTTATTAGTTTCGCAGTAAGCCATAAGTTTTTGCACCCATGGAATTTAACAAAACCAGTGCTTTCCTAGCATCTGGCACTTCATTCGCGCTGCAGTACACCTCAATACGTTCCACATATGTCGCCCAATCTTCGACTTCATTGTCGAATGTAGAGATACTGCCACTCTTCGGCATCCCTGGGTGTGATTTAACTATCAAAAATGGTGTCTCCTGCGCTCTCCCTTCTTCTCCGCTGGCACAAAATGGCATCTCCCGCGCTTTCCTTTCTTCCCGCGCTCGCCCTTCTTCTCCGCTGCGGCTTCTAAAAATGGCGTCTCCCGCGCTCTTCCTTCTTCTCCACGGCTCAATGGCGTCTCCCGCGCTCTCCCTTCTTCTCCCCGCGGACACTGTTCAGCCATTGAGCCCTGGCTGTGATCTGTGCTTTTTTTCTGTGCGCCTTTCCCGTTTCCGCCGCTCGGTCCTGAACCCGGCTGCTGCTTTACCCTCTCTCTCTCTGTTTGGTTTTTCCTCGACGCCGCTCGGTTTTCAACCCCCAGCTGCGCCCTGTGCGCTTCACCCTCTCTCTTACCCCATCGACGCTGCTCAGCTTTTTCTCTGCCGTCGGTCGTCTCCAGCCGCCGCTGTCCGGGAAGTGTCTGCGCTGTACCTTTTGTCAGTCTGTTGCTGATCGTCATGGCTGGGGAACCAAGCCCGGCTCTCAACAACCTCCCCTGCGATGTTCACTCTCTGCCGGACGACTAGGCGGTTGCTCGTGGTCGACGCCCGTGCTTCTGGTCTCGACTTTCTTCCACCGCCCTCCCAGAGTGAATGCTCGAAGGGAAATGTAGAGTTGCAGGTAGATTCGAATTGACACTCGTCGCCACTGTTAGATCCGTGATTCTGAGAGTATGATGTTTTCCAATAACTACACGGATGCTGTAACTTAATCAACAGGTATTTACTGGAGTAGGTTAGTCTCAAGACTGGGGGTACAGAGGCATGCTCAAGGCTTATATACAGGTGTGGTCACTGCCGGTACTACAGTATACAGGAGCTGTAAAAGTAGTTCTCTCTTAAAGGTACATACACTACATATGTGAGAATAGCCGCTTGTCGCTTGTAGTCCCTTCGGTTTATGACTGTTAGGGCTGATCCTGTGTCCAATTCCATTTTCACTTGGACTCCGTCTATCTTGAGCGTGACCCAGATAGTCTGGTGATCCTCCATTTTGATTACCTTATGTAGTTTCAGACAACCCAGCTCCTTGCTTCCGGAGTCTCTATCACTTTTCTGTTCGTCTGAACTACTGTCTGTAATGTCCGTGTGTAATTGAGACACGGACTGCAGAAGTTGGTTATAACAGGTGTTTACTGAATGGAGACAAAACTGGAACTACTATACAAAGTTACTACACAGGCTTATATACAGGGGTGGTCACTACTGGTACTGCAGTATACAGGGGCTGCAGAAAATAGTTCCTTCTTCAAGGTACATACACTACAATACCTCCCCTTTTAGCTAAACAGTACATAACATTCGATTAATAATTAAATAACATATTTACAATTACAGTTGCTATATACATTAGCTGAAATTAATCAATTATAAATTCAGTCTTTGTGGAGGCTTCCTGATTCTCTCTGGATAACGCCTCTTTTGGGTATCAGGTTCTTCTGGCAAAGTTGATTCGGGATCAACGTCGTTGTTTGGTTCGTCTGCTTCCAATATCACCGATTCTGAGGTAGATACAATTGGTACTTCGGTTTCATCACCAGGTGTATAGGATCGTGGTGTAGATTTGACGTTTTCCAGTGACTCTAGAATCTGGTCAGCATGGCGTCTTACAATGCTCTCTCCAACGTCCACGGTATACATTAGAGGTCCTTGCCGTGTGCAGATCATTCCTGGCTGCCATTTCTCTGTGCGGTAGTCCCGGGCCAAAACTGGTTGACCTATCTTGAAACTCCTGGTTGGCCTTTCATTCATATTCTGAAACTGCCTGCTCTCCACATCTCTTCTGATGTTTGGCTTAACCAAATCCAAGCGGCATCTTAGTCTTCGATTGAAGAACATCATGGCTGGAGTTTGGTTGGTAACCACATGTGTCGCATTCCGGTAGGCAAACAAGAAGTTATCCACCTTGTGTTGTAGGGGTATGTCTTCATTACACATTGCCTTGATAGCCTTCTTGAATGTTTGAATGAACCTCTCAGCCAATCCATTGGTGGCTGGATGATATGGGGCGGATGTGTAATGCTTAACACCATTGTTCTTTAAGAACCCCCGGAACTCTTCAGACACAAACTGTGGTCCATTGTCGGAGCAAATCTGTTCAGGCAGCCCATTTCTGGCGAATATGGTTCGGAAGACTGTGATAGTTTTTTCTGTGGTGGTTGAGGACATTTTTATTACCTCTGGCCACTTTGAATGTGCATCCACCGCAATTAAAAACATCGAGTCCATAAAAGGACCAGCAAAATCAATATGTACCCTTTGCCATGGAGATGAGGGCCACTCCCATGGATGTAGAGGGGCTTGTGGTGGGGCGTTTTGGACCTTCTGGCATCCTGTACAGCTCTTGGTCATCTCTTCGATTTCTCTATCGATTCCCGGCCACCACACAAACGCTCTGGCTAAGTTCTTCATTTTTACCCCTCCCAGATGACCCTCATGAAGCTCATTGAGCACTCTATCCTTCAATTTGGGTGGAATTACTACTCTGGAACCACACATCAAGGTTCCTCGGCACACTGACAGCTGTTCTCTTCTCGGTGAGAACGCTGGCAACAGTGGTTCGCCATGTGCTGGCCATCCCTTCACCGTTAAATCATAGACCCTGGAGAGTGTCGGGTCATTTCGTGTTTCCTTTTCTATGTTTGCATTCATCACAGGTAGACATTCGACTATGGTCGAGTGGAATATCTCCACAGGATCCACTGCAGGTGCTTCTTCCAGCGTCGGCAACGGTAGGCGCGACAATCCATCAGCATTCCCATGCTGTTTAGTTCCTTTGTACTCTATGTCATATTGGTGTGCCCCTAGTAAAAGGGACCACCTCTGTAGCCGTTGTGCTGTCATTATCGGGACGCCCTTCTTAGGGTTGAAAATGGAGACAAGAGGTTGATGATCAGTTAGTAGAGTAAATTTCTGTCCGTGCAGGTAGTGATTGAACTTCTTCACCTCCCACACCAGGCTGAGGGCCTCTCTGTCAATCTGGGTGTAGTTACGCTCGGCTGAAGTTAACGAGCGTGATGCAAAAGCTATCGGCCTCTCTGAACCATCAAGGAATTTATGTGACAGTACCACTCCAACGCCGTAGGAGACGCATCACACGCCAGTCTTATCGGTAGTGATGGTTTGTAGTGAGCCAATACTTCTCTTGAAGTGATCAGGTCTTTACACTTCTGAAAGGCCCGCTCACATTCATCGCTCCATTTCCATGCTACTCCAGTTTGTAGCAGGGCGTTCAGTGGGTGCAGAATTGTGGACCAATTCGGCAAAAACTTATGGTAGTAATTCACCAATCTGAGGAATGACCTCAGTTGCGACACATTTTCAGGCGCTGGAGCCTTAACTACCGCTTCAATTTTGTCAGGGGACTTATGTAACTCCTCTTCATCAATCACGTGGCCACAATACGATATTTGTTTCTTAAAAAACTCGCACTTGGGGCGATTGGCTCATAGCCCATGTTCTCTTAGTCTAGTGAGCACCTGCTCTAGGTTGGCAAGGTGTTCACTGTCATTTTCACCTGTCATTAGGATGTCGTCCAAGTAACACTGAGTACCCGGAATCCCTTGCAGGACTTGTTCCATCGCTCTTTGCCATATAGCCGGAGCTGATGCTACTCCGAATACCAGTCGATTATACTGGTAAAGACCTTTGTGAGTGTTTATCGTGAGATATTTCCGAGAGGATTCTTCAACCTCCATCTGCAAATATGCTTGCGCTAGGTCAATTTTTGTAAAACGTTTCCCTCCAGATAGTGAGGCGAAAATATCTTCTATCCTCGGAAGAGGATACTGTACTGTGTGAAGGACTGGGTTAGAGTCATAGAGTCATAGAGTTTTACAGCACAGAAAGAGGCCCTTCGGCCCATCGTGTCTGCGCCGACCATCAATCCCTGTCCAGTCTAATCCCATTTTCCAGCATTTGGTCCATAGCCTTATATGCAATGGCATTTCAAGTGCTCATCCAAATGCTTCTTGAATGTTGTGAGGGTTCCTGCCTCTACCACCCTTTCAGGCATTGAATTCCACATTCCAACCACCCTCTGGGTGAAGAAGTTCCTCCTCAAATCCCCTCTAAATCTCCTGCCCCTTACCCTGAATCTATGCCCCCTTGTTATTGACCCCCCCACTAAGGGGAAAAGTTCCTCTTTATCTACCCTATCTATGCCCCTCATCATTTTGTACACCTCAATCAGGTCCCCCCTCAGCCTTCCCTGCTCCAAGGAAAACAACCCCAGCCTGTCCAGCCTCTCTTCATAGCTGAGGCGCTCCATCCCAGGTAACATCCTGGTGAATCTTCTCTGCACCCTCTCCAAAGCAATCACATCCTTCCTATAGTGAGGCGACCAGAACTGCACACAGTACTCCAGCTGTGGCCTCACCAGCATTTTGTACAGCTCCATCATAACCTCCCTGCTCTTATATTCTATGCCTCGGCTAATGAAGGCAAGTATCCCATATGCCTTTTTAACCACCTTATCTACCTGCTCCGCTGCCTTCAGGGATCTATGTACATGTACACCAAGGTCCCTCTGACCCTCTGTACTTCCTAGGGTCCTACCACTCATTGTGTATTCCCTTGCCTTATTTGTCCGTCCAAAATGCATCACCTCGCACTTTTCAGGGTTAAATTCCATTTGCCACTTTTCCGCCCATCTGACCAACCCGTTTATATCGTCCTGTAGCCTGAGGCTTTCCTCCTCACAATTTACCACCCCACCAATTTTCGTGTCATCTGCGAACTTACTGATCATGCCTTTTACATTCTCATCCAAATCATTTATGTAGATCACAAACAACAAGGGACCCAGCACCGATCCCTGAGGTACCCCACTGGACACAGGCTTCCAGTCACAAAAGCAACCTTCGACCATCACCCTCTGCCTCCTGCCACTCATCCAGTTTAGGATCCAACGCGCCAAGGCACCCTGGATCCCATGGGCTCTTACCTTCTTGACCAGTCTCCTATGCGGGACGTTGTCAAAAGCTTTACTGAAGTCCATGTAAACCACATCCACAGCATTTCCCTCATCCACCCCCGTAGTCACCCCCTCGAAAAATTCAATCAGATTTGTCAGACATGATTTACCCTTGACAAAGCCATGCTGACTATCCCCGATTAATCCTTGCCTCTCCAAGTGGAGATTAATTTTGTCCCTCAGAATTTTTTCCAATAATTTCCCCACCACAGATGTTAGACTCACTGGCCTGTAATTCCCTGGTTTATCCCTGCTACCCTTCTTGAATAATGGTACTACATTAGCTGTTCTCCAGTCCTCTGGTACATCCCCTGTGGCCAGAGAGGTTCTGAAAATTTGTGTCAGAGCCCCTGCAATCTCCTCCTTTGCCTCCCACAGCAGCCTGGGATACATCTCGTCCGGGCCTGGGGATTTATCCACTTTTTGGCCTGCTAAAACCGCTAGCACCTCCTCCCTCTCGATGCTAATATGTTCAAGTATGTCACAGTCCCCTTGCCCGATTTCTATGTCTGCATCGTCTTTCTCCATAGTGAACACAGATGCAAAAAATTCATTTAAAACCCCGCCTACATCCTCTGGCTCTACACACAGATTGCCACTTTGGTCCCTAATGGGCCCTACCCTTTCCCTGGTTATCCTCTTGCCCTTAATATACTTATAAAACATCTTCGGATTTTCCTTTATTTTGCTCGCCAGTGTTATTTCATGGCCCCTCCTCGCCCTCCTAATTTCTTTTTTAAGTATGCCCCTGCACTTTTTATACTCCTCTAGGGCTTCCTCCGTCTTTAGTCTTTTGTAACTGCCAAAAGCCCCCCTTTTATTTCTAATGCATTTTTGTATATCCCTTGTCATCCAAGGTTCCCTTTGCTTGTTGGTCCCACCCTTGACCTTTACAGGAACATGTTGGCGTTGTACTCTCTCAATTTCCCTTCTGAAAGTCTCCCACTGTTTTGATGTGGATTTTCCAAAAAGCAGCTGCTCCCAGTCCACTTTGGCCAGATCCTGCCTTATCATATTAAAATCGGCCTTCCCCCAATTTAGAACCCTTATTTCCGGGCCGTCTTTGTCTTTTTCCATGACCACCTTAAATCTCACCGAATTATGGTCACTGTTGCCAAAATGCTCTCCTACTGACACTTCCACCACTTGCCCGGCTACATTCCCCAGAATTAGGTCCAGTACCGCCCCCTCTCTTGTAGGACTTTCTACGGGGACTTCACAGTCACCTTGAAGTCCCCACGGATGCGAACCTTCCTTGGCTCCTCAGACTTATTGTTTAACGTTTTCTTCATGAAAGGAACGATGGTTGTCACCCACTCGCTCCAGTCTACCTTAGATAACACGCCTGCATTCTCCAGATTCTCCAGCTCTGCCTCGACGGCTGGGCGAATTGCATACGGTGCCGGTCTTACTTTGAAAAACTTGGGAATTGCATTCTCTTCTATTTTTATCGAGGCGGTTACACCTTTAAGAGTTCCCAGTCCTTGTTGAAATACCTCTTTAGCATTAGCTAAGATTTTTGACAATCGTCCAGGTGTGACGTCGTCATCCTTTTTACCAGCCACAGTCAGTGCCTGAATGGAGTGCCAGTCTAAACTTATCTTTCTGATCCATTCACGTCCCAATAACGGTGGTCCACCATCTTGCAGTATGTACAGATACAATTTCTGTATTTCCTTGCCGTTGTATTCGACAGGCACCCTTATTTTCCCTCTGGGGTATACTTTCTGCCCCGTATATGTCTTCAAGACAATGGATGTGTCTTTCAAGGGTATGTGTGAGAATAGCCGCTCATAGTCTCATCGATTCATGACGGTCAGGGCTGATCCTGTATCCAATTCCATTTTGACTTGGGACCCTGCTATCGTGAGGGTGACCCAAATGGTTTGGTGATCCTCTTTTGCGATTACGTTGTGTAGTTTGAGACAGCATAGTCTCTTGTTCCCGGATTCACAATCGCTCTTCTGGTCTTCGGAACTACTGTCCGTCATCTTTTGTACTTTCCTGTACTTTTCCTCATTGTCTTTTTGTTGTCGTTAGTCTTCTTCCCGGACCTGCAAATTCGTGCAATGTGCCCCATCTTTCCGCATTGCCTGCATGTTTTGTCCTTGAACCAGCAGTCCTTCTGGTCATGGGTTGTTCTGCCGCAGCGATAACATTTTTCAAATCTCCGTGTCATTTCATGGGTGCCGTATTCCTGTGGCTTTTGCTGTACTTCCGCAGCTCCCCTTGCTGCTGCTTCGTACGATACTGCCATGCTGAAAGCCTTATCTAGCGTCAGCTCTTTCTCTGAGAGTAACCTCTTCTGGGTTCCTTCACTCAGGAGTCCACAGACAAATTTGTCCCGTAGGGTATCTGCCAGTCCTGCTCCGAACTGGCAGTGCTTTGATAGCTTGCATAGTTCCGTAAGGTAATCAGCATTGCTCTCATCTTTATGCTGATTTCTCTTGTGGAATTTAAATCTTTCTGCTATCAGCAGCGGTGTAGGATTTAGGTGTTCCTGTAGGATATCAACAATTTCGTTAAAACTCTTCTCCATCGGTTTGACTGGAGTGATCAGGTTCCGCAATAGGCCGTACGTTCTTGCGCCCATTAAGTTTAGTAGTACCGATGTCTTTTTTTCATCGGCTACTTCATTTGCCTTGCAATATACTTCGACTCTTTCCACATACGTGGTCCAGTCTTCTGTTGCATTATCGAAGGCAGTGATATTGCCAGTCTTCGGCATCTTGGAGATCTAAGATGGTGCCTCCCGTGCTTTGCCTTCTTCCCCGATTGAACAAAATGGCACCTCCCGTGCTTTGCCTTCTTCCCCGATTGAACAAAATGGCGCCTCCCGCGCTTTTCCTTCTTCCCCGCTGGATTAAGATGGCGCCTCCCGCGCTTTCTGTCTTTTCCGCTGCTGCCAACGCTGTTGCTGGCGTTTTTATGCCTTGATGGCGACACCCTATGGTTTTTGCGCGCTTCCCCCCGCGCTGCTGCCAACGCCGCTCTTCGCGGTCCCCGTGGCAAACTGCAGCTCCTCGCGGCTTTCTGCGCTTCTAATTTCTTTTTCTTTTATTTTAAGTACTGTTCCCGTTGTCAGAGCAGACCCTATGGGACACTTTCCTCCCTCTTCTCGGGTCTGTACGCTGCCCGGCTTCGTAGCACCGGCCGCGCCCTGTGTGCTCCACCCTCTCTCTCTCTCTCCTCTTCCCGGCAACGCTGCTCGGCCCCGTTGAAAAGCCACCCAATCGAGCTCTAGCCTGCCGCAGGCCAGGAAGGATCAGTGTACTACCTGCCACCAGCCCGGTTAGCTGGAACACCATAGACTGGAGAACCAAGCCCAGCTCTCGAAAGCCTCTCCTGCAAATCTTCAAATTCGATGAATCAGAGGGCGGTTGCCCACGGTCGATGCCCGTTTCTTCTGTTTGTTTTTTCTTTTTGGATTTCTTCCTTCTGGCTTCGACCTCTAATAACTTTGCTTCAGGGATGGATCCCCGTGAGGTGGTGCAGAACTGTAGGTAAGTTCGGACCTGTTCGTCGCCAATGTAATGTCCGTGTGCAATTGAGACACGGACTGCAGAAGTTGGTTATAACAGGTGTTTACTGAATGGAGACAAAGCTGGAACTACTATACAAAGTTACTACACAGGCTTATATACAGGGGTGGTCACTACTGGTACTGCAGTATACAGGGGCTGCAAAATATAGTTCCTTCTTCAAGGTACATACACTACACTGTCCATCACCTTATGTACCTTTTTGTACTTCTCCTGTGGAGATTGCTTGCTGCTGGTTTTCTTCCCTGACCTGCAGACTCTTGCTATGTGTCCTGCTTTTCCACACTGTCTGCACACTTGGTCCTTGAACCAACAATCCTTCTGGTCATGTGTTGTTCTGCCGCAGCGATAACACTTCCCTGCTCCATATGACATTTCATTGGTGCCATATTCTTGCGGTCTCCGTTGTATCTCTGCAGTGCCCCGTGCGGCTGCTTCGTGTGATACTGCCATGCTGAAAGCCTTGTCCAGCGTAAGATCCTTTTCTGATAGAAGCCGTTTCTGTGTTCCTTCACTTTGAAGCCCACACACAAACTTGTCCCTTAACGTATCTGCTAGTCCCATTCCAAACTGGCAGTGTTTCGATAGCTTGCGCAGTTCCGTTAAATACTCAGCATTACTTTCGTCTTTATGCTGGTTCCTTTTGTGGAACTTAAATCTTTCTGCTATCAGCAGTGGTGTGGGGTTTAAGTGGTCCTGTAGGATTTCCACTATGCTTTCGAAATCCTTATCCACTGGCTTCTCTGGGGTTATTAGGTTTCGCAGTAAGCCATAAGTTTTTGCACCCATGGAATTCAACAAAACCAGTGCTTTCCTAGCATCTGGTACTTCATTCGCCTTGCAGTACACCTCAATGCGTTCCACATATGTCGCCCAATCTTCGACTTCATTGTCGAACGCAGTGACACTGCCACTCTTCGGCATCCCTGGGTGTGGTTAAACTGTCTAAAATGGCGTCTCCCACACTCTCCCTTCTTCTCCACTGGCTCAAAATGGCGTCTCCCACACTTTCCTTTCTTCCTGCGCTCACCCTTCTTCTCCGCTGCAGCTTCTAAAATGGCGTCTCCCGCACTCTCCCTTCTTCTCCGCGGCTCAAATGGCATCTCCCGCACTTCCTTTCTTTCCCCGCAGACTCTGCTCAGCCCTTGAGCCCTGGCTGCGCTCTGTGCGTTCTCCTGTGCGCCTCTCTCGTTGCCGCCGCTCGGTCTTGAACCCCGGCTGTGCTTTACCCTCTCTCTCTTTTTGTTTTCCATCGACGCCGCTCGGTCTTCAACCCCCGGCTGCGCCCTGTGCACTTTACCCTCTCTCTTACCCCGTCGACGCTGCTCGGCCTTTTCTGTGCCGTCAGTCGGCTCCAGCCGCCGCTGTCCGGGAAGGGTCTGCGCTGTACCTGTTGCAAGTCTGTTGCTGGATCATCGTGGCTGGAGAACCAAGCCCAGCTCTCAACAGTCTCCCCTGTGATGTTCACTCTCTGCCGGATGGCTGGGCGGTTGCTCGTGGTCGACGCCCGTGCTTCTGGCCTCGACTTTCTTCCACCGTCCTCCCGGAGTGAATCCTTGAAAGGGAATGCAGAGTTGCAAGTATATTCGAATCGACTTCATCGCCACTGTTGAATCCATGAATCATAAAGTATGGTGTTTTTCAATAACTAGACGGAGGCTGTAAAGTAACAATCAACAGGTGTTTACTGGAGGAGGGTAGTCTAAAGACTAACAGTGCCTGCTCAAGGCTTATATACAGGTGTGTTTACTGCCGGTACTACAGTATACAGGAGCTGTAAAAGTAGTTCTCTCTTAAAGGTGCATACACTACACTGACCTCTGCCAGTTATCGTGGGACCAGTGAATATGGCAGCAACAGTGTATGTCAGTGATGCAACATTATGATGTTATCATGCGCATATGCCACTATTCTCTCTGCAGGCGTGACTCCATGCATGCACACTGTCCAAAAGGTCAGTCAGTCTGTGCACGCATGGGATGGTGGTTCCCCCACAGTGCAGCCAATTTACAGCCAGACCGACTGCACATTGGAAAGGTAAATGTGGAAGATGTCAGCCATGGCTCAGTGGGTAGCACTCTCACCTCTGAGTCAGAAAGTTGTGGATTCAAGCACCCACTCCAGATACTTGAGCACATAATCCAGGCTGACACTCCCAGTGCAGTACTGAGAGAGTGCTGCACTGTCGGATGAGATGTTATCCAAGGCCCCATCTTCCCTCTCAGTTGGACTTAAAAGATCCCATGACACTATTTTACAGGAGAGCAGGGCGTTCTCCCTGGTGTCCTGGTCGATATTTATCCCTCAACGAACATCACTAAAAAACAAATGACCTTGTCATCATCACATTGCTATTTGTGGGAGCTTCCTGTGTTCAAATTGGTTGCTACTTTTCTCCACATTACAATAGTGACTACATTTCAAAAATACTTCATTGCCTGTGAAGCGCTTTGTGAGACCTCATGAAAGAAGGGGTTCAGAGGTCGAACACGTACGCCGGAGAGGCTGCACGTGCACATCGAACTTATGTTTTTTTTGCAGGTTTTCCCAGGAGGGTAAGTCTCCAGGAGTTAGACATTTAAAAATCAGTTGCAAGGCCTGCTTTTTACAAGGTAAGTGGTGAATTAATTAAAATTAAAACATTTTTTTCCACAGGTTTATTATTTTTAAATACTTTAAAGAAAGGTAAGTTTATTTTTAGCCCCGTTAGAAAATGTAATTATTTTTTTCAAAAATTAAAATTATTGTTAAAAATAGTTATTTCATGTAATTTATAGTTTATTTAAAAAATGTGTTTTAAAAAAAATGTATTTGAAGATTTAGTGATGTTTTGGGGCTCGTAGTGTAAGATTTCGCAAGAATTTCCAAAATTTCTACAGCCCCGAAGATTATATTTTTGATTAAGGAAAACCTGGGTGGATTATACCTTTAAAAATCCAGGGCATCAAAATGGCTGTCAGACCTCGTGGCAAGAGGAAAAGGCAGCCCGTGTGTGTGTGGAAAGGAAAATCAAAGATGGCTGTCCGACCTCGTGGCAAAAGACACAACACAACCTGTGTACGTGAAAAAGGAAAATCAAAGATGGCTGTCAGACCTCGTGGCAGGAGACAAAAGGACAGCCTGCTTGTGTGTCTGCAAAGGATTTGAGGAAAAAACCAAGCCTCTGAAGTAATGAGGTATTCAAACTGTCAATCAAAGAACTCTGTTTACATGAACAAAGCTACAATGTTGACTCAGGAGATTAAGCACTTGAGACTGCCAATCAATTGCGATTGGACTGACCACAGGACAATGGATTTGTTTACACTAACATCCAAGGACTGTTTGCTCAGCAATTAAGGAAACAGACATGCTTTTTTCAAACAGAGACAGCTTTATTGAAACCAGTCAATGAATGGGGATACATTCAAAAACCCATCACAATGAATCGGGACAGATCAATTCCCTTTTGTATAGCCCAGATACATCCGAATTTGGCCGCGAAGATTTTGGGTCCAAATGGGGTATAAAGATAGCGAGTCAGGGAGAAGCCAAAAGACAGAAGTCCCCAACCAGCAGCCATAAGCTGCGAGGGACTAGAAGTTGAAATCAGTCCAGCCAGGCCACAGGGAGCAGCCTGTGGCAGCCCAAACAGGGATTAGGCTGGCCACCCAGAGACAGGCGGTGCTTGTATATAGCTTTGTTCAAGTAATGTGTATAAAGGTTTAAGGTAGAACGTGTTAATTTAAATTTTATATTGCAATTCGGTAGTGTTAATTATTAGAGCATAAGTTTTAAGTATGGAACCGTTCCAGAGTGTCCATGTGAGTCGAGGTCGCTGGACCTGATCACAGCCCCCCCGAGCCAGGGGACCAGGCTAGATGTTTTTTTAAAAGTTTTTTCAGAGATCCGGAAGGTACAGAGGACCATCGTGTTTTTGGGTGTTCGGGAAAGGAAGCACCCCTAGCCCACGAAGGAAGGGGTCTGTAGGAGGCAGATGCCCACAGCATTTAAACTGTTATTGGAAGTTCGAGTAAGAGTTTACAAAAGCTTGTTAATTATTTTATATCTTGTATTATGTACCGGTCTGTAAGGATTTCGCAATAATTTCAAAATTTCCTACAGTTCTGAAGATTGATTTTGATTAAAGAATACCTGGATAATATACCTTTAAAAATCCAGGGATCAAAATGGCCATCAGACCTCGTGGCAGAAGACAAAAGACATTGAAAAGGCAGCTTGTGTGTGTCTGTGAAAAAGGGGTAATCAAAGATGGCTGCCCGACCTCATGTCAGGACACAGACTGTGGACATATGAAAAGGGAAGATCAAAGATGGCTGACTAAACTGCCAATCAAAGGCAGTTCAGGGAGTTCCCCTCCCTGCAGAGACAATCGGTAGAAACTGCTACTATGTTTACACAAAGGATTAACCACTTGAGACTGCAGTTTCATTTTGAGCACAGGACAATGACTTTTGTTTACACTAACTTCCAAAGCTGTTTACTCAGCAATTATAGAAAGACATGCTTTTTTTCAAACCAAGACAGCTCCATTCAAACTCAGTATGATGAATGGGAATACATTCACAAACCCATCACGATAAATGGGTAATTCATCCAAACCCATCACAGACAATGGGGACAGTTTGGATCCCTTTTGTTCAGCCCAGATGCACCTGGATTTGGGCGGGAAGGTTTCGGCCCCAATTGGGGTATAAGATAGCTTCTCAAGAAGCCATCTCTCTCTCTCTCTCTGCAGCCTCACCTCCATGCCCTTTACAACTCAGGAGCCCGCCCAAGGGAGTGGAACACCAGCAGTTATTTTTAAACACTGGGTTGTCTCCATCTTCAGGGTGGTGAAGAATCTAAAACCGCAAGGGCACGGGCAGGCATTCACTGGTGAGCATATATTCTTCTGGCCCATTACAAGGCAACTTAGAATAGGTATAGGGGTGGGAATTAAGGGGAATTTTGTTAGAACTGTAATTTTAGTCGATTTTCCCTCGTTGTGTCCGTTCTCTCCTCCCCTATTTAAGTAACAGTGTTGCACCAGCAGAGAAGTGCTGTAGTGAACACTGAGTTCTGTATTAAAAGTGCTGTATTTAAATAAAAGTGTTGCACTAAGCAGGGAAGTGCTGTAGTGAACATTAAGTGATTTGTAAGAAGTAAAGTGCTGTATTTAAGTAACAGTGTTGCACTAGTGGAGAAGTGCTGTAGTGAACACTGAGTTCTGTATTAAAAGTGCTGTATTTGAATAAAAGTGTTGCACTAAGCAGGGAAGTGCTGTAGTGAACATTAAGTGATCTGTAAGAAGTAAAGTGCTGTATTTGAGTAACAGTGTTGCGCTAAGCAGAAAGGTGCTTCAGTGGACACTAAGCAGCTGTATTAAAGTGCTGTATTTAAGTAAAAGCCACTAAGCAGAGGTGCTGTAGTGAGCAAAGTCTATTGTATTAAAGGTGTGTTGCACTAAAGGTGCTGTATTTAAGTAAAGCCACTAAGCAAAAGAGTGCTGCAGTAAATGATAATTGAACTGTGTTAAGCTAAAGTGCTGTACCAGGCATAGGTGTGTTGTATCGATTATTTTTAAGTTGTTTCTTTCTTTTGTTTCAATAAATACTGGTCTGTTTTGCACCCGAACCATGAGTAATGTTTTTTTCTGTCTACATCGCTACCAACTAAGTCCGGTGGTCAGAACCAGGAATAGGGGAGCACTTCGAAACTGCACGGGGGTCCCTGGAGCAGCTCAGAGGCTTCTGACTGGCCAGAGACAATAACCCCAACCCCGCTTGTTTAATTCCTACAGGTCCCAACTCCAAAGGAAATAATGTGTGAATTTAGTTCCTAACTGTAAGATTGGACTACTTGTTTGGAGTTAATTTGGACATTTGCATATGCCTATGAATTGTTGCGTTTGCAGATTGTGAAAGTTTCAAAAACATTTATGGCGGAAGGATGGTGCCATTTATTGAAGTGTCAGGCTATTGCATTATATAAAAAAAATTTAAAAAGGGAAGCTCATTTTCTTCCATTTGTATTTTTAACAGATATGTTTTGGCTTGGTGGTAATCCCATTGAAGATGTCGTATCATGTTAAAACTATGTCACAAGTGGTGCAGGGGCATTGGACCCCCTCCATGCTTGAATTATTGTGAATACAAGTGGTGCAGGGGCATTGGACCCCCTCCGTGTATTGATTATTTAACTAATCATATTTTTCTGTCAATAGATGCCTACCATGCACTGCGATTCTCTCTGGGTAGGGGCGATGCAGGAGTCGGGGGATCAAAGATAGATCTAGATAAGTAAAAGGGAAGGTTGTTTGTGGGGGGCCTGAAATTATTGCCCACCTTTGGACAGGATACTACAAGCAAGTTTTAGTATCCGATGGGGGACTGTAAGATTTCGCATGAATTTCCAACATTTCTACAGCCCCGAAGATTATATTTTTGATTAAGGGAAAACCTGGGTAGAATATACCTTTAAAAATCCGGGGCATCAAAATGGCCATCAGACCTCATGGCAGGAGGAAAAGGCAGCCTGTGTGTGTGTGGAAAGGAAAATCAAAGATGGCTGTCCGACCTCGTGGCAAAAGACACAACGCAGCCTGTGTACGTGAAAAAGGAAAATCAAAGATGGCTGTCAGACCTCGTGGCAGGAGACAAAAGAACAGCCTGCTTGTGTGTCTGCAAAGGATTTGAGGAAAAAACCCAGCCACTGAAGTAATGAGGTATTCAAACTGTCAATCAAAGAACTCTGTTTACATGAACAAAGCTACAATGTTGACTCAGGAGATTAAGCACTTGAGACTGCCAATTAATTGTGGTTGGACTGACCACAGGACAATGGATTTGGACAGCAATTAAGGAAACAGACGTGCTTTTTTCAAACTGAGACAGCTTTATTCAAACCAATCAATGAATGGGGGTACATTCAAAAACCCATCACAATGAATGGGGACAGGTCGATTCCCCAGATACATCCGAATTTGGGCGCGAAGATTTCGGCTCCAAATGGGGTATAAAGATGGCTTCTCAGGAAGCCATTCTCTCTCTCTCTGCAGCCTCACCTCCGTGCCCTATCTACAACTCAGGAGCCCGCCCAAGAGAGTGGAATACCAGCAATTACTTTTAAACACTGGGGTATCTCCATTTCGGGGCGGTGAAGAATCTAAGACTGCAAGGGCACGGAGCAGGCATTCTCTGGTGAGCATAGATTTTCTGACCCATTACAAGGCAACTTAGATAGGTATTTAAGGGTGGGAATTAAGGGGAATTTTGTTAAATTGTAATTTTAGTCAATTTTCTCTTGTGTCCGTTTTCTCCTCCCCTATTAAGTAAGAGTGTTGTACTAAGCAAAGGTGCTGTAGTAAGCAAAGTGTACTATATTAAAAGTGTGCTGCACTAGTTAAAAGTGCTGCATTTTAAGTAAAAGTGAGCTGCACTAGGTAAAGGTGCCATTTTAAGTAAAAGAGAGTTGTACTAAGCAAAAGAGTGCTGTAGTAGACTAAAAGTGCTGTATTTTAAGTAAAAGAGTGTTGTACCAAGTAAAAGTGAGCTGCACTAGGTAAAGGTGCTATTTTAAGTAAAAGAGAATTGTGCTAAGCAAAAGTGTGCTGTAGTAGACTAAAAGTGCTGTATTTTAAGTAAAAGAGTGTTGTACCAAGTAAAAGTGAGCTGCACTAGGTAAAGCTGCTATTTTAAGTAAAAGAGTGTTGTACTAAGCAAAAGAGTGCTGTAGTAGACAAAAGTGTACTGTGTTAAGTAATAGTGCGGTACTAAGCATAGGAGTGCTGTATTGATTATTTTCAAGTTGTTTCTTTTATTTCAATAAATACTGGTCTTCTTTGCACCCAACCACGAGTCTTGTTTTGTCTACATCGCTGCTAAATAAGTCCGGTGGTCAGAACCAGGAAAGGGGAGCAATTCGAAATCGCACGGGGCTCTGGAGCAGCTCAGATACTTCTGACAGGCCAGAGGCAATAACCCCAGTATACATATAACCCCCCCCCCAGTAATTCCTACAGTAGCATTTATAAGTTTGACAGCACTTCCTGTCAAACTTATGAATGAAGCATTCCCTGCTACCATTGGTTCCCCATGGTCCACGTGATCCCAGGGGCTGCATCGAACTAACTGCGCCCCTGGGATACGCAAGCACTGCGCGCCGGCAGTTGGAGCAGGCCCAGGATTGGAATCCCACGCGGGCCCACAGCACAACGGCCGGTGCGGTAGGTAAGTGCAGGTCGGGGGCTTACACCCGCAGGAAGCCCCCGACCTGAATTTCTGGGCCATTATATAAATGCAAGTTCTTTCTTTCTTTAGAATGGCACAGTTAGCTCACTCTGCCAAGATCCTGGGGGCAGTATAAAAGCAGTTATAGACTAGAGAGGCTATGAGAACAGTTGCAGACAGACACTGTTATACTACTGAGCATAGAAAACTGAAGGATTATTCACTGTGCATTCTGTTGCTGCAATGCTCGTGGTTCCATTCCATTCTTTGCAACTTACTCCATACTTCAGGTTAAGGCCATCCCACTTCCCCAGAAGTCTGAGTTAGGTAAAGTGTGAATGAGAGAGTGTAGTGTGTACACAATACCAGAGACTGAACTACACTTAGAAACTGCTCCAATTAGCTGCGCCTGCAGTCAAGCAAAATGTTTTTGAGTTCTAATACACAATCCATGAGCATTTTCAAAATAATAACATTTCAGAGTAAAATCTTTCAAATCCTCTGTTTGACACCATGATATTTACTGAAGGAGAGGGCCCCATTTTGCTTGGCATTGTTAGCTATTAGGAATAATAGAGCTAAATGTCACAGAGCAGAAGTATGAAGAAGAAAGTCATTTGATGTATGCAGGTTAAGAATTTAGTCGATTCTTCTGTCAAAGGGGAATATGTTTTGGTTCATCAGCTTTCACCGTTGACAGTCCTAGAGGTTCTCAACGTTCTCACTGTCAGTCGTTCCTTAGACTAATCAACCCTTTGATTAACATGGTACTGTTGTTGCAGCCTTAATGCCTGCATGGAATTTGAATCATCCTATTTATCAGATTATGTCCAGCAAACAAAGGAAATCAATTTCCTCACCGTTTCTGGTGCATTAGTGGTGCTGGAATGATTTTTCTAGTGAGGAAACTCGTGAGGAAGCCGTTCGTGGGACTGGTGTGCCTTTAAATCGCTTCCCCCGAGTATACTTGTGCTTCTGAGGCTGTTTCAAGATGC
This sequence comes from Somniosus microcephalus, assembly GCF_052327205.1. Lineage (NCBI taxonomy): Eukaryota > Metazoa > Chordata > Chondrichthyes > Squaliformes > Somniosidae > Somniosus > Somniosus microcephalus. The sequence continues at coordinate 48,280,118 of NC_140997.1, forward strand.
ACCCGCAGGTCATCACTGGCTCATTTACAAGCAGCTGCCTGTCAGCCAGTGGTTCTATAGCTGAGAGTTTCCTGGATTTACCCCGCTATTGCACGAGGGCTACATTACACCTGTTCGTATGAGGTGCACCAGCACCTAAGATCAGCTGGTACTGCCAGAAGTGAGGAGCTCCTGACAGAGAAGAGTCTGGGGACTTGTGCCAAAATTGGGAGAGCTGTCCCACAGACTAGTCAAGCAACAGCCTGACTGTCATCCTCACAGAATCATACCTTTCAGCCAATGTCCCAGACTCCTCTATCACCATCCCTGGGTATGTCCATTCCCACCGGCAGGACAGAGCCACCAGAGATGGCGGCACAGTGGTATACAGTCGGGAGGGAGTGGACGTGGAAGTCCTCAACATTGACTCCTGACCCCATGAAGTCCCATGGCATCAGCTCAAACGGGAGCAAGGAAACCTCCTGCTGATTACCACCTACTGCTCTCCCTCAGCTGAATCAGTACTCCTCCATGTTGAACACCATTTGGAAGATGTACTGAGGGTAGCAAAGGCACAGAATGTACTCTGGGTTGGACTTCAATGTCCACCACCAAGAGTGGCTTGGTAGCACCATTACTGACCGAGCTAGCCGAGTCCTGAAGGATATAGCTGCAAGTCTGGGCCTGCAGCTGGTGGTGAGAGAACCAACACGAGGGAAAAACCAACTTGTCCTTGTCCTCACCAATCGACATGTCACAGATGCATCTATCTATGACATTGTTGGCAGCAGTGACCACCGCACAGTCATTGTGGAGATAAAGCCCTGTCTTCACACTGAGTACACCCTCCATCGTGTTGTGTGGCACTACCACCGTGCTAAATGGGATAGATTCAGAACAGATCTAGCAGCTCAAAACTGGGCATCCATGAGGTGCTGTGGGCCATCAGCCGCAGCAGAATTGTATTCCACCACAATCTGTAACCTCATGGCCCAGCATATCCCTCACTCTACCATTAACATCAAGCCTAGGGACCAACCCTGGTTCAATGAGTGTAGAAGAGCATGCCAGGAGCAGCACCAGGCGTACCTAAAAATGAGGCGCCAACCTGGGAAAGCTGCAACACAGGACCACATGCATGCTAAAAAGCGGAAGCGGCATGCTATAGACAGAGCTAAGCGATCCCACAACCAACGGATCAGCTCAAAGCTCTGCAGTCCTGCCGCATCTAGTCATGAATGGTGGTGGACCATTAAACAACTAACAGGAGGAGGAGGCTCCAGGAATATCCCCATCCTCAATGATGGCGGAACCCAGCCCGCAAGTGCAAAAGACAAAACTGAAGCGTTTGCAAACATTTTCAGCCAAGTGCCGAGTGGATGATCCATATCGGCCTCCTCCTGCGGTCCCCACCGTCACAGAAGCCAGTCTTCGGCCAATTCGATTCACTTCACGTGATATCAAGAAACAGATGAGCGCACTGGATACAGCAAAGGCTATGGGCCCCAACAACATCCCGGCTGTCGTGCTGAAGATTTGAGCTCCAGAACTAGCCAAGCTGTTCCAGTACAGCTACAACACTGGCATCTACCCAACAATGTGGAAAATTGCCCAGGTATGCCCTGTCCACAAAAAAACAGGACAAATCCAATCTGGCCAATTATCGCCCCACCAGTCTACTCTCAATCATCAGCAAAGTGATGGAAGGTGTTGTTGACAGTGCTATCAAGCGACATTTACTCACCAATAACCCGCTCACTGATGCCCAGTTTGGGTTCCACCAGGACCACTCAGCTCCAGGCCTCATTACAGCCTTCGTCCAAACATGGACGAAAGAGCTGAATTCCAGAGGCGAGGGGAGAGTGACTGCCCTTGACATCAAGGCAGCATTTGACCGAGTGTGGCATCAAAGGAGCCCTAGTAAAACTGAAGCCAATGGGAATCAGGGGGAAAGCTCTTCAATGGCTGGAGTCCTACCTAGCACAAAGAAAAATGGTTGTGGTTGTTGGATGCCAATCATCTCAGCCCCAGGACATCACTGCAGGAGTTCCTCAGGGCAGTGTCCTAGGCCCAGCCATCTTCAGCTGCTTTATCAATGACCTTCCCTCCGTCATAAGTTCAGAAGTGGGGATGTTCGCTGATGATTGCACAGTGTTCAGTTCCATTCACAACTCCTCAGATAATGAAGCAGTCCATGCCCAAATGCAGCAAGACCTGGATGACATTTAGGCTTGGGCTGATCAGTGGCAGGTAACATTCGCACCACACAAGTGCCAGGCAATGACTATCTCCAACAAGCGAGAGTCTAACCACCACCCCTTGACATTCAATGGCATTACCATCGCCGAATCCCCCAATGTCAACATCCTGGGGATTTACATTGGCCAGCCACATAAATACTGTGGCTACAAGAGCAGGTCAAAGGCTGCGTATTCTGTGGCGAGTGACTCACCTCCTTACTCCCCAAAGCCTTTCCACTATCTACAAGGCACAAGTAAGGAGTGTGATGGAATACTCTCCACTTGCCTAGATGAGTGCAGCTCTAACAACACTCAAGAGGTTCGACACAATACAGGACAAAGCTGTCCGCTTGATTGGCACCCCATCCACCACCTTAAACATTCACTCCCTCCACCACTGGCGTACCGTGGCTGCAGTGTGTACCATCTACAAGATGCACTGCAGCAACGCGCCAAGGCTTCTTCGACAGCACCTTCCAAACCTGCGACCTCTTCTACCTAGAAGGGCAAGGGCAGCAGGAGCATGGGAACACCACCACCTCCAAGTTCCCCTCAATGTCGCACACCATCCTGACTTGGAAATACATCGCCGATCCTTCATCGTTGCTGGGTCAAAATCCTGGAACTCCCTCCCTAACAGCACTGTGGGAGTACCTTCACCACGCTGACTGCAGCGGTTCAAGAAGGTGGCTCACCACCACCTTCTCAAAGGTAGTTAGTAATGGGCAATAAATGCTGGCCTTGCCAGTAACACCCACATCCCAGGAACGAATAAAAAAAAACTTAAGGTTGGAGACGCCTCCTCCAATGGCAGACATTGTGCCCCAATTTGTCCTGCAAGACAATAGAATGAATAAGGCTAAGGTTAGCAGTTGAAGAGTGTGTGTCAAGTGACATGGGAGAGTTGAAGGAAGATACATGAGCTATAAGGCTGATAAAGTGGAGGAAGGTTTATTTTGGTTTGTGCTCATAAATAATTGTGAGAAGAGCTGTGCAGCCATAGTGCCAGATGCTGATTTGGAGCCCCCTTAACCAAAGAGCATTGTGAAGGGTTAGTTGTGGAAATGTTGTTTTAAGAAGGTGAAGAGTGTGCTGGTGCCCAGGATGGACCAGGAAGAAAAGGAAGGGGAGTTACGGCAGGAGACTGGCAGAATCCCTGTGGGACGTCACAATACCATTCATCCCAGAATTGGGCTTGGCTGTTCACTAGCATTCTAAAACCCACCGTCCAGCTCACACTTAGGTGAGAGGGCAATCAGCAGATACAGAAGCACATGTCCGCAAAGAATCACTGCGTTTAGAAAAGGAGAAAATTGGTAAACAAATAATGTCAAAAGGGAATTCAGATAAATACTTGAAGTGGAAAAATTTACAGGACTATGGGGAAAGAGCAGGGGGGTGGGAATAATTAGATAGCTCTACCAAAGAGCCAGCACAGGCATGATGGGTCGAATGACCTCCTTCTGTGCTGCATCATTCTATGATTCTATAAGCAACCTGCTCCTGCAAACTTCAGCTCTATTTAGTTCAATGGTTTGCAATCTGTCACAATAAAACTCATTGCTGGCAACAGTCTAACTTGGCTAGTATGAATGCATTCATGTTTCATAGATTCTTAATAATAGGGAGGGAACATGTCTTTGGTTGGTGTGAGAACTATTAAGACAACCCTTTAGTGAGAAGGCCCTTCTTACTTCTCATTTGTTTCCTAACTCCGAAATCATGTCCTCCTGTGCAGTGTTCTGGTTTCAGTTCAAACAATTTTCTACTTTCTACTCAACTCGGTATTCCAATAAACTAAATCACATCTCCTCTCACTTTTTCTTCTAAAGTGAATAATCCCAGTCCCTTAGCCTGACCGTATACACATCTGGGAAGCAGCTTTGTGCTTTCCTTTGCACCCTTTCTAATATAAAGAAAGGCTTGCACATTTCACAACCTCAGGATGTCCCAAAGCATTTACAGCCAATAAAGTACTTTTGAAATGTAGTCACTGTTGTAATGTAGGATACGTAGCAGCCAATTTGTGCACAAGATCGCACAAACAGAACTGCGATAATGGTCAGATAATGTTTTTTTAGTGATATTGGTTGAAGGATAAATATTGGCCGGGACACCGGGGAGAATTTCCCTGCTTTTCTTCAAAATAGTGCCACGGTATCTTTTACATCCACCTGAGAGGGAAGACTCGTTTTAACGTCTCATCGAAAAGACGGCACCTCCGACAGTGCCGCTCTGCCTCAGTACTGCACTGGAGTGTCAGCCTGGATTATGTGCTCAAGTCTCTGGAGTGGGGCTTGAACCCACAACCTTCTGAGGTGAGAGTGCTATTCGCTGAGCCACAGCTGACATCTACCCTTTGATATCATATACAATTAATGGAGGGAAACAGCAGTGTCCACCCAACTTGTGCTACCCATGGTTTGTGGGTTGAAGAACTGTCGACAACAATATGGGTAGCAACCAAAATGGAATAGGTGCCCTGAAACCAGCGTAGGACCCAAAGTTGCATATGGTTATTAGGCTCCCACCTATTTCAGGCAGGAGCATGGGATGCCAAAATCGAGGATGACTGGAAAACTGCATTAGGCGGGTCTTGGGCACAAAATCAGCATGATTGGAAAATAAAAAACTGTCATGCCACTACCACCCCTTTCACATTGAAAAATGGGACAATAGGCAGATGGAAATCACTGCTGCTTTCTATTAGCCAACTCTGGCCTGGAAATGCCGCTGTGCAATAGTACAGGATGAGGTTTTTTTGTAAAAGTGAGTGTTGGCAGATTGAACAGTCTGCTGATACTCACCATCCAGGCTCAACCACCAGAAACAATCACTATTCTGAGGCCAAAGGGGTAGAAGGGGCGACAAGCAAGAACTGTCCCCGAGCAAGAAGTCAACGCCTGCCAGAGAAGCGGGGGGGCAGAAAATTTGGTTAGAGGAATAAAATTACACGGGTAAATTTTAGGATCCAATGCTTCTGATATCGAACTTCACATGCCAGGAGCACATAGTTGTGATGTAAACGCACCCTTGCCAGGAGCACATAGTTGTGATGTAAACGCACCCTTGCCAGGAGCACATAGTTGTGATGTAAACGCACCCTTGCCAGGAGCACATAGTTGTGATGTAAACGCACCCTTGCCAGGAGCACATAGTTGTGATGTAAACGCACCCTTGCCAGGAGCACATAGTTGTGATGTAAACGCACCCTTGCCAGGAGCACATAGTTGTGATGTAAACGCACCCTTGTGTTATTCGGAGTTCAAAGTCATTTTGGTAAAGCTTCCTGAAAGTCACAGGGGAATGGCCAACAGCACCAATTAGACATTTCTGCGGAGCTAAATAAAAATTGGTAGACACCTGCTGTTACTGCACCAACAGAAATACCGGGATGACTCAGTGCTACATGAGTTGCTTGCATGCAGTTTGAGAAGAATCTCTTCTCTATGTTTTCTTTCATGTTTTGTTGAAAGGGCCATCATTATTAATCAACTCCTACACAAGAACATTTGAGTCAGAATCTATGATTCAAAAATTATGTATTGCAATTGGTCTCTCCTATTTGAGATGTACACATTGTAATGGACATGATTTATGCCACTTTTTAAAGCAAATTTGTGATAGAGGAGAGAAACAGATGTTAATGGTAAATGGGTGTATCTTTTTTTAATGGCGAGACTGGAAGGCATCTTTACTAGTGGACTAACACCCACTATTAATGGTTGACTTTTTTCCACCAAGAGTACCTTTTAATGATGTATTTCTATTTTACTTTCAGGCTCCCAGATACAATTGTGAAGTGGGTTTTCTGTTTGTTAACTGGGGTATGTAGTACAGAAGATTTTTGTTGTTGAAGCTTTTTACCAGGGCACACTTCACCCTCACCTGCAAAAATCTTTTAATAAACTATCTGCAGTGTATGCATATATCTGATGGCAGTGAAGGTTATAGTACCTTGTGGTACCATTGGGTGAAAAGTTTCAAAGCGGGCCTCAGGACATAACTAAGCAGTCTTGTCTCCTTACATGTACAGTAAAGGTACAGTATCTTCTGACCCCCACGGGTGTGTACGAGCTGTGTACACACCCGTAGGGACCTTGCAAGTGCCGGTTTCAGGCATGTGACGCACATGCGCTGAAAACCTGCACTTCTGATCTCTCAAGAATCCTCTTGATTGATTGGACAGCTGCCCTGGAGAAGGGCCTCTGCGGGTGGAGAGTTCCGCTTTCTGCAGAACCTCTGCCCGCTGAAAACCCTTAAAAATCTTACACCTGGAAAAAGCAGCGTAAGGCCTGCTTTTACCAGCGTAAGAGTTAAAAAATGTTTTAATAAATGTTTTTTTTTCACTCATCTATAATTTAAAAATACTTTTAAAAAAGGTAAGTTTATTTATAGCCCTGTAAAAAACTTTAATTATTTTTTTCAAAAAATTACATTTTTGTTTAAAATATTTAATTTAATGGAATTTTAGCTCATTTTAAAAAGGTGATGGTTTTTAAAAAATGTATTTAATGTTGTAGTGTCTTCTTTCAGTGATCCCCATTATACTGTTGACAGGATTCCCTTCTCCCATTGGCTCGCCTGGCCCACGTGATCCCAGGGACACTTGCGAACCGCTTGCGCCCCCGGGATACCTGGGCCTCAGTGTGCGTGCACCAGGAGAGGCCCAGAAGCGGAAGAGTCCGGACCTTGGGAGCCCTCAGGTAAGAGCATAAATCTTTTCCCGATAGGAGGTATCCGCACACAGGAAGCCTCCTATCAGAAATTATGGTCAGTGTTGTCAAACAGATAGATGCATCTATTAGAAGGTCAGAACTATGCAAGGAATCAGGTACCTGTCATATAATAACAGTCGGTACCAGCCTCGCAGGTGGCCTTGGAGATTTGGGCTATCTTGTTGACGTTCCCCAGATATTACCTGTTTCAGCAAATTTCTGAAGAGACTGTCTTTAACCACAAAATTGAGTCCTCAATACAAAATGGAATCCAAAGAGAACTTCACATAGCATTGCCTCTCTGACAAAGTCCTCATCTTCCTCAGCATGGTTTTCACTGACTAACTTCAAGATGGCAGGTGGAATATGTGATTCATTTTAAATCTTTGGATTTAATGACTAGAGATAAATGTGGTCAAGAATTAATCCAAAGCCTGGGCTCTGCAATGAAAGATTTGGGAATATTTAAGCAGACTTATTCTGGGTGATAGATGCCCAATCACTTGACCATAATGACTAGCGCTGCTGTTCTTGAGCTAACTGGCAACCCTAGCGCAATAATATAGGGAAAGAAGCAATTGCATTTAACTTGAGGCAGCATTGAGGCAGTTATATATCCACATTTATATTTTATTTACTAATGTAAAGAAGTTTCTTTGTGATCTCTCTCTGTCGCTGGTAGTTCTGAAGCTGTAGGATGTATGACTCATTATTCTCATCACTTGTATGAATATTCAACTTATTGCACTGGGAGCAGGATCTTTCATATTTTCCCTTTTACTGCATGGTTCCTGGGTCATTGTGAATTGATTTCTCTGTTGACTGGTGGAGGTATTAATCTGTCTGTTGCTGGTGTCTATGTTTAGCAGCTTGGGACCGATTAGGGAAATGTTAATGGTACGGAATCTCAGTGTTCTCTGCTGTTTTATTTAAGAAGCATTTTGCTCTGCGATTCTCTGTAGAAAGGTTTGTTGCAACAATAATCAGTGCAATAGTTTTCTAAATTGTTATGCTTTCTGTTGATAATAGTAAGAAGCAACCAGAGTTCTCTAGCTATTTATCTGAATGTTGTTGAGTTGATTTATAAATGCAAGTTGGAAGTTGAGAGCCAAGAACTGTGTATATAATGATCAGAAAAAATGGCGTTTAGGATTTGGAGAGGTGAATTTGTTTAACATAGAGTATTTCACACAAGCTTTGGAAAAGGCATTAATGTTTCTAATAGGCTATTACCAGAGAAAGAAATGATAGTGAATAAGGTGCATGATAGGCCATTAAGCAGGGTAATGAGAAAAAGAAGGGACATTGTATGCTACAGTGGGACTAATGCCCTCTTTAGGCTGATGATATGACTTCAGATGTATTAAAGGGCATTTGTGCATTATGGAGTGCAGCCAACTGTATGCTGATCTTCCTGTGGCTGCACTCCATAATGAGGTAAACCTCATTAAAGTGATTGTATCATGAAGCCAAGACAATGGGGGTCGACAAATATGTTGTTAGGTTGTGGCTGCCAGTTCTAATTAGAGGGAGTGGGTCCATAGGTTTGGACTCTGGGTCAATAGGCTTCATTTTCCACGTTTGATATCCCAGCACAAGGATTGGAAGGCAAATCTTGCAGGGTCAGGTAGCTGCCATGCTTGAATTCCTGATGTGCAAAGTTCTACCTGTAGGTATTGACATTGGAGACCAAGGTCCTTACAGAGAATGGGAACAGGACTCAAAGTGATGTTTCCTTTGCTGCTAATAGAAATTCATGGAAAACCCTACAACAACAGCAACTTGCATTTATCTAGTGCCTTTAGCATAGGAAAACATCCCAAGGTGCATCACAGGGTACGCAATAACAGATGCTGAGCCAAGGAAGGAAAGATTAGGACAGGTGAGCAAAAGCTTGATCAAGAAGTTGGTGGCGATGCTCTGACTATGATAAGGAAGACTTGCAGTTATACATCGCCTTTCACAACCTCAGGATGTCCCAATGCGCTTTACAGCAAATTAACCTCATTTGAAGTGTAGTCACTGTTGTAATATAGGAAATGTGGCAGCCAATTTGCACACAGCAAGCTCCCACAAACAACACTGCTTTAACTTTCCTGGAGGAGTGGCTCCGAGGAATTTCCCAGCCTACACCTCGTTGTAGTATTCTTGTTCTTGGACGCGTTTATTTACAGATCTTTTTTGAAATTTTTTTCCCCCTCTACTTTAATTTTAGTTGACAGGACATCTTTTTGAGAGGTAAGAGTAATTGCCCTCGACATTTATACACCATTTGACCAAGTATATCAAAAGGAACCCTAGCGAAGCTGAGATCATCGGGGGTCAAGGTGAAAACCCTCCAGTGACTGAGGTCATTCCTAACATAAAGGAAGATGCTTGCGCTTGTTGGAGGCCAAAGATGGCAGCTCCAGAATATTGCTGTTTGAGATCCTCAGCCCAACCATCTTCCTTTTGTTGTGTATGTACCTTTAAGAGAGGACTGCTTTTATACTGTAGTACCGGCAGTGACCACACCTGTATATAAAGCCATAGCAGACTTCTGTACTTTCAGTTCCAGCATACCCTCTGTTCAGTAAACACCTGTTATTACTGTTCTCCTGCAGTCCGTGTGTTATTGATACGCGGACACTACAGTGGCGACGAGCAGGTTCAAACTCACCTGCAGTACTGCATCACCTCACGGGGATCCATCCCTGAAAAGAAGCTTCTTGGAGGTCGAAGCCAGAGCAACGGGCGTCGACCGTGGGCAACCGCCCAGTGATCCATCGGAGTTCAGAGAATCGCAGGAGAAGCTGTGGAGAGCTGGGCTTGGTTTCCCAGTCAAGGTGTTCCAGCAAATCGTGCTGGTAGCAGGTAGTGCGCTGACCCTTCTGGACTGCGGCGGGCTAGAGCTCGATCGAGCGGCTCTGCAAGGGGGCCGTGCAGCGTCGTCGGGAAGGAAAAGAGAGAGAGAGTGGAGCGCACAGAGCGCGGTCGGTGCTCAAGAGCCGGGCAGCATTAAAGAGAAAAAAAAGGGGAAGGAAAAGAGCCGTGCAGTGGACAGCGTCGAAGAAGAATAAAACTAAGAAAATTAATTAACAAAAGAGAGACGCGCAGAAGCCGCGGGGCGCCGCCATTACTATTTAGAACGTTAGGAGCAGCATTGGCAGCAGGGGGAAGAAGGAAAAGCGTGGGAGGCGCCATTTTAACCATTGAGGAAGAAGGAAAAGCGCGGGAGGCGCCATTTTAAATCACCCAAGATGCCGAAGAGTGGCAGCATCACTGCTTTCGACAACGAAATAGAAGACTGGACCACGTATGTGGAAAGAATTGAAGTGTACTGCAAGGCAAATGAGGTGGCTGATGAAAAGAAGGTGTCGGTATTATTAAATTTGGTGGGCGCGAGAACGTACGGCCTATTGCGGAATTTAATTACCCCAGCTAAACCAATGGAGAAAAGCTTTGAAGAGATTGTCAATATCTTACAGGAACATCTAAACCCTACACCGCTGCTGATAGCAGAAAGATTCAAGTTCCATAAAAGAAACCAGCACAAAGATGAGAGTAATGCTGACTATCTTACGGAACTACGCAAGTTATCGAAACACTGCCAGTTCGGAGCAGGACTGGCAGATACCTTAAGGGATAAGTTTGTCTGCGGGCTCCAGAGTGAAGGAACCCAGAAACGACTACTTTCAGAAAAGGACCTTACGCTAGAAAAGGCTTTCAGCGTGGCAGTATCCTACGAAGCAGCAGCACGGGGAGCTGCGGAAATACAACATAAACCGCAAGAATATAGCACCAACGAAATGGCATATGGAGCAGAAAAGTGCTATCGCTGTGGCAGAACAACCCATGACCAGAAGGATTGCTGGTTTAAGGACAAAGTGTGCAGGCAATGTGGAAAAGTGGGACACATAGCACGAGTCTGCAGGTCGGGAAAGAAAACCAACACTAAAAGAACTACTGAGGAAAAGTACAAGAAAGTAAAAAAAATGACAGACAGTAGTTCAGAAGATCAGGAGAGTGATAATGACTCTGGGAGCAGGAGACTAAGTTGTCTAAAGTTACACAACGTGATCGCAAAGGAGGATCACCGAACCATTTGGGTCACCCTCATGATAGCAGGATCCCAAGTAAAGATGGAATTGGACACAGGATCAGCCCTAACAGTCATGAATCAACGAGACTACAAGCGGCTATTCTCACACATACCCTTGAAGGACACGTCCATTGTATTGAAGACATATACGGGGCAAAAAGTCTACCCCAGAGGAAAAATAAGGGTGCCCGTTAAATACAACGGCAAGGAAACACAGAAACTGTATCTATATATACTACAAGATGGAGGACCACCATTATTGGGACGTGAATGGATCCAAAAAATACAATTGGATTGGCATTCCATTCAGGCGCTAACTGTGGCTGACAAAAAGGATGACGACGTCACACCTGGACGACTGTCATAAATTCTAACTGATGCGAAAGAGGTGTTCCAGCAAGGACTTGGGACTCTAAAAGGCATAATGGCAATGATAAAAATTGAAGATAACGCAAACCCAACATTTTTTAAGGCCAGACCGGTACCGTATGCGATCCGCCCAGCCGTCGAAGCAGAGCTGGAGAGTCTGGAGCGTTCGGGTGTGCTGTCCAAGGTGGACTGGAGCGACTGGGCCACACCCATCATTCCTGTAATGAAGAAATCATTGAGCAGCACGCCTGGGGAGCCGAAGAAGGTTCGCATCTGTGGGAACTTTAAGGTAACTGTGAACCCAGTCCTGCACACAGTACAATATCCACTTCCGCGGATAGAAGATATTTTCGCCTCACTATCTGGAGGGAAACGCTTTACGAAGATTGATCTGGCCCAAGCATATCTACAAATGGAGGTAGAAGAAGCATCTAGAAAATACCTCACGATAAACACTCACAATGGTCTTTATCAGTACAACCGACTGGTACTCGGGGTAGCATCAGCTCCGGTTATTTGGCAGAGGGCGATGGAACAAGTCCTGCAAGGGATCCCGGGGACCCAGTGTTATTTGGACGACATCCTGGTTACGGGCGAAAATGACAGTGAACACCTTGCCAACCTGGAGTAGGTGCTCACTAGATTACAAGAATATGGGCTACGAGCCAACCGCCCCAAATGCGAGTTTTTCAGGAAACAAATCTCGTATTGTGGCCACGTGATTGATGAAGAGGGGTTACATAAGTCCCCAGACAAGATTGAGGCAGTAGTCAAGGCTCCAGCGCCGGAAAATGTGTCGCAACTGAGGTCGTTCCTCGGGTTGGTGAACTACTACCATAAGTTCTTGCCAAATTTATCTACAATTCTGCACCCACTGAACGCCCTGCTGCAAACTGGAGTAGCATGGAAATGGAGTGATGAGTGTAAGCGTGCCTTTCAGAAATGTAAATGCCTAATCACTTCAAAAGAAGTATTGGCCCACTACAATCCAACACTACCGATTTGGTTGGCATGTGATGCGTCTTCCTATGGCATTGGAGCGGTGCTGTCACACAAATTCCTTGATGGTTCAGAGAGGCCAATAGCCTTTGCGTCGCGCTCGTTAACCTCAGCCGAGCGTAACTACGCCCAGATTGACAGGGAGGCCCTCAGCCTGGTGTGGGGGGTGAAGAAGTTCAATCACTATCTGCACGGGCAGAAATTCACCTTACTGACTGATCACCAGTCTCTTGTCTCCATTTTTAACCCAAAGAAGGGTGTTCCGGTGATGACGGCGCAACGGCTGCAAAGATGGTCCCTTTTTCCAGGGGCACATCAATACGACATAGAGTATAAGGGTACGAAACAGCATGGAAACGCTGATGGGCTGTCGTGCCTGCCGCTGCCTACGGTGGAGGAAGCACCTGCAGTGGACCCTGTTGAGATATTCCATTCGACCATAGTCGAATGTCTACCTGTTACAAACTCAAGTATAGAGAAGGAAACCCGAAATGACCTGACACTCTCTCGGGTCTATGATTTGACGGTGAAGGGATGGCCAGCACATGGCGACTCACTGTTGCCAGCATTCTCACCAAGGAGAGAACAGCTGTCAGTGTGTCGGGGGACCTTGATGTGTGGATCCCGAGTGGCAATTCCACCCAAGTTGAGAGATAGAGTGCTCAATGAGCTTCATGAGGGTCATCTGGGAGGGGTAAAAATGAAGAGCCTAGCCAGGGCATTTGTGTGGTGGCCGGGAATCCATAAAGAAATCGAGGAAATGACCAAGAGATGCACAGGATGCCAGAAGGTCCAAACCGCCCCACCACAGGCCCCGCTACACCCATGGGAGTGGCCCTCATCTCCATGGCAACGGGTACACATTGATTTTGCTGGTCCATTTATGGACTCAATGTTTTTAATCGCCGTGGATGCACATTCGAAATGGCCAGAGGTCAGCAAAATGTCCTCCACCACCACGGAGAAAACTATTGCAGTCCTGCGGACCATCTTCGCCAGGAATGGCTTGCCATAACAGATTTGCTCCGACAATGGACCACAGTTTGTGTCCGAGGATTTCCGGAGGTTTTTAAGGAATAATGGGGTAAAGCATTACACATCTGCCCCATATCATCCAGCCACAAATGGATTGGCTGAGAGGTTTGTTCAGACCTTTAAAAAAGCAATAAAGGCGATGTATAATGACAACATACCACTACAACACAAGGTGGATAATTTCTTGTTTGCTTACCGGAATGCGACACATGCAGTCACCAACCAAGCTCCAGCCATAATGTTCTTCAACCGAAGGTTAAGATGTCGCCTGGATTTGCTCAAACCAAACATAAGACGAGATGTTGAGGATAAGCAATTCCAGCACATCAATGAGAAGCCAACCAGGAGCTTCAAGATAGGGCAACCAGTCTTGGCCCGCGACTACCGAACAGAAAAATGGCAGCCAGGAACGATATGCACACAGCAGGGACCACTAATGTACACAGTGGACGTTGGAGAGAGCATCATGAGACGCCATGCTGACCAGATTCTAGAGTCACAGGAACAAGTCAAACCCATACCACGAGCATGCGCACCTGGTGATGAACCCGAAGCACAGATTGCGTCTACCTCAGAATCAATGGTATTGGAAGCTGACGAACCAACCAATGACAATGAGCCAGAATCGACTCCGCCGCAAGAACAGGATACTCAAGAAAGGCACTATCCAGACAGGATCAGGAAGCCTCGTCAAAGACTGAATTTATAAATGATTACTTCAGCTGATGTATATAGTACAGAGAAAATTGTAACTGTAATTAGTTATTATTTAATTGTTAAATGAATGTGATGTACTATTTATCTAAAAGGGGAGGAATTGTTGTGTATGTACCTTTAAGAGAGAACTGCTTTTATACTGTAGTACCGGCAGTGACCACACCTGTATATAAAGCCGTAGCAGGCTTCTGTACTTTCAGTTCCAGCATACCCTCTGTTCAGTAAACACCTGTTATTACCGTTCTCCTGCAGCCCGTGTGTTATTGATACGCGAACACTACACCTTTGTGCCAGAGACTTGTACATACAATCTAGGCTGACACTCCAGTGCAGTACTGAGGGAGTGCTGTTCTGTCAGAGGTGCCATCTTTTGGCTAAGACATTAAACTGTGGCCCTGTCTGCCCTCCCAGGTGGATGTAAAAGAGCCCATGGCACTATTTCGAAGTAGAATGGGAGAGTTCTCCCAGTGTCCTGGCCAACATTTATCCCTCAACCAACATAAATGGAGATTATCTGATCATTTTCTCATTGCTGTTTGTGGCAGCTTGTAAATTGGCTGCTGCATTTCCTACATTACAACAGTGACTACACTTCAAAAAGCACTTCATGACTGTAAAGCACTTTGGGTTGTTCCGATGTCATGAAAGGCATTTTGTAAATGCAAATCTTTCTTTTCTTTTCCTTCTAGTCCCAACAGCTAACATTCTCCAGTCAAGGGCACACAAATACTTGCAATACATCACCTGAATGACAGCTAACCGCTTGAAAGTGAGAGAAAATATAGAACTATGTCCACAAATAGTAACCACGCTATCAAGGATAACACTGTTTCCATGATCTTCCCACTCCTATTTGTTGAATATAATGAGGTTTTGTCAGGGATTGGTATTGATATGTTTAATGCACTATGGAATGCCTTTGAGTCTTTTCTTTGCTAGCTCCTGAACTGTCACCTTGGTTTAACAGTAAGAGCTGACCCCTTATTCTGAGACTGTGACCCCTGGTTCTAGACTCCCCAGCCAGGGGAAACATCCTCCCTGCATCTACCCTGTCAAGCCCTGTAAGAATGTTGTATGTTTCAATGTGACGGACTTCAGATTAAACACATATTAAATGCAGTATTTCTGTAATTGACACAGCACTCAGTTCGCTAGTTATGGAGGTAATAAGCTGCATGGATACGTATCCTCACCTTAAAACAAAAGCAGGCTGAGAGATATGTTATGATACTCATCTGTCATTTACAGTTGTGCTACTGCTGTTCAGTAATGTGACTGAGATTTTATCCATTAATAGCGACAATGGATTATTGTATCCCATTGAATTCAGTCAGTGAGATTGTCAGCAGACTAGTAACTTAAGAACAGAACATAAGAAATAGGAGCAGGAGTAGGCCATTCGCCCTTCGAGCCTGCTCCGCCTTTCAATAAGATCATGGCTGATCTTCTAACTCATCTCCACTTTCCTGCACTATCCCCATATCCCTTAATATTCAAAAATCTATCAATCTCTGTCTTGAATATACTCAACAACTGAGCCTCCACAGCCCTCTGGAGTAGAGAATTACAAAGATTCACCACCCTCTGAGTGAAGATATTTCTCCTCATCTCAGTCCTAAATGGCCAACCCCTTATTCTGAGACTGTGACCCCTGGTTCTAGACTCCCCAGCCAGGGGAAACATCCTCCCTGCATCTACCCTGTCAAGCCCTGTAGGAATGTTGTATGTTTCAATGAGATCACTGTATTGATTTCTTTGTGGGTTCAATGACGAGACATTTATGAAAGAGAATGACTTTTAATCTAAAGTTTGTTCAACTCTTTTATACAGCTTTTACAGGAGACACGATGCTTGTGATGCATCTAGAACGAAACTGAAACCAAACCAAACTGCTTGTCTCTCACATGACCTCTGCTGGTCAGGCATAAGTAATCAATACATGCAAACATGCTATTAAGGCATCATAATTGAACAGGCAAATAACATCACTATTTGCTGATATCATTACATCTCCCTTTCTTAAAACAAAAGTATTTTACTTTTAACTAACAACATGTTTTCTTTGTATTAATCTGCATTTTAACTGTAACACTTAATGAACTTACATTATCATTATCATGATCAAGGTTTTTTAACCTTGCTTTGTGTGTTCACATGAAATATGTCAATACACTAGAACTTGAAGAAAGAATAAGATAACATTACTTCCTTCTATCACAATAGTCCTTAAATTTGCTCAATGAGTCTCTCAGGAGGCTTCACGTGTCTTGAGGATTTTCTGATTGATTGTCCTTGAATCTGAATTGTTGCCTCAGATGATGTGTTCTCAGCTGTGTGATCAGGTTGTTCAACAGTATCAGTCTCTTGACCTGCTGTGGCTGGTCCCATGAGAAGATCTCGACGATTTCTTCTCAGAACAGCACCCTCATCTGTCTGAATGGTGTATGATCTTGGTTGAACTTCACTCAGGACAGTTCCCTTCTGAGTCCATGTGTTTGTTTTTTCTTTGGACCTTACTTGGTCACCAGTGTGGAGTTCAGGTAGGTTTTGTGTTCCTCTGTCATAGTAGTACTTTTGCTTTTCTTTCTGTTGCTCTTTGAACTACCTCACTTTCTCCCCCTCTTTCGTTTTCAAGAGGTTCTCCGGGATGGGTAGGTTTGACCTTAGCCGACGTCCCATCAGGAGTTGGGCTGGTGACATACCACACTCGAGCGGCGTTGTGCGGTATACAAGCATGCTCTGGTAGAAGTCAGTTCCACTGTCCTTTGCCTTGTACATCAGTCTTTTCACTGTCTGGACTGATTTTTCCACTAGACCACTGAACTGTGGAAAGTGAGGACCTGACGTTGTGTGGACAAAGTCCCACTCTTTGGCAAAGTGTCGGAAACTTGCATTGTAAAACTGGGGTCCGTTGTCTGTGAAGACCTCGCTTGCCACGCCATGTCTGGAGAATATGGCTTTCATACATGTTATCACAGCATCTGCAGTGGTGGTGTACAGTCTACAAACCTCTGGATACAGGGAGTAATAGTCTGTGACTACAAGATAGTCCTTCCCTTGACATACGAATAGGTCAGCGCCTACCTTCTGGTAAGGTCTGTCTGGCGCTGGGTGTGGCTTTAGTGGTTCTACCGGATTGCTTGCTCGATATTTCAGGCATATTGTGCAGTTTGACACCTCATTTGTCACATCTTGGTTGATTCGTGGCCAGTACATCACCTCTCGTGCTCTTTTCTTACACTTTTCGATTCCCAGATGTCCTCCATGGATCCTTTTTAGCATCTCTCTTCTCAGACTCTTTGGGATAACTATTTTACTTCCTTTGTAGATGATGTCTTCGACCACTAATAGTTCCGCCCTGCAGTTCCAGTATTCTGCCATGTCAGGTGAGCAGTCTTGCTTCACGTTGGGCCATCCATCCAAGATGCTTTTCCTCAGTCATCTCATTGTTTCATCTTTGTTTGTCTCAGGCTTTATGAGCTCCATTTTTGCATCTGCTATGGGCAATGCACTTGTGATCATGTCCACGTAGGCGTTCACTTTTTCATCCATTGTGGTTTTTGCGGGCTCACTTGGGTCAACAGCTCTGGACAACGTGTCTGCTGTATACATCAGCTTACCCGGTGTGTATGCAACATTCAGTGTATAGAGTTGCAGCCTGATCATCATTCTTTGTATTCTACGTGGACAGCTATTTAGTGGCTTTTGGAACAATGCAATCAAGGGCTTATGGTCAGTCTCTACACTGATTGCTTGTCCTGCCACAAACTGGTGAAATCTTTCACAGGCGTATGTGATGCTGAGCAGCTCCTTTTCTATTTGAGCATATCGCGTCTCCGCGTCTGTCATTGAGCGCGATGCATATGCAATAGGTTGCCAGTAGTCATATTGTTGCAGAAGAACGGCACCGAGCCCACTCTGTGATGCATCTGATGATATCTTGTTGGGTCTCGCTGGGTCATAAAACCTCAGAACTGGTTCCTCTGTGAGCAGTTTCTTTAGATCGCTCCATGACTTCTCATGCTCATGATTCCATTCCCATTCTATGTTCTTTTCAGTTAGTCTTCTCAGTGGTGCCATCCTTTCTGAGAGGTTGGATATGAATTTACCCATGTAGTTGATCATTCCATTAAACCTCTGCACGTCCTTTTTACATTGTGGCCTTGGCATATTCTCAATGGCGGACACCTTTCTGGGATCTGGTCTGATGCCCACACTGCTAAGGATATCTCCCACGAATGTCAGTTCTGTCACCCCGAGCTGGCATTTCTCTCTATTCAGCTTCAGGTTTGTTTTCCTTGTTGCTTCCAGCACTTTTTTCAGTCTCTCGTCATGCTCAGTTCTCGTGGTTCCCCATACTATGATGTCATCCATTGATGTATCAACTCCCTCCAGGTGCTCATAGATCATATGGATAGTTTTGTGATACACTTCAGGAGCTGAGGCAATGCCAAATGGAAACCTTAGGAATCTGTATCTGCCAAATGGACTGTTGAATGTGCACAGTCTTGAACTTGCTTCGTCCAGCTTCATCTGCCAAAATCCTGATGATGCATCTAACTTGCTGAAATATTTTGCATTTGCAAACTGTGCCATGATTTCCTCACGTGTAGGAAGCTTGAAGTGCTCTCTCTTTATTGCTCTGTTTAGACCTCTTGGATCCAGGCAAATTCTGAGCTTTCCATTCTTTTTGTCCACTACGACGAGGGAACTCACCCACTCAGTTGGCTCATCTATCTTCTGAATCACGTTCAGGCTTTCCATCCTGTCCAACTCTGCCTTCAGTTGCTTTTGAAGAGCAAACGGAACTTTTCTGCATGGGTGTATGACCGGTGTCATACTTTTATCTACTCTGATCATGTGTTCTCCTGGAATGCAGCCTAGACCCTTAAATAGGTCTTTGTACTCTTTCATGAGTTCATCATAGACTGTCTCTCCTTCGCTTTCCACAATGAGGACTCTCTTTACCAGGTTCAGTCTCTCACAGGCTTTTAAACCTAGTATGGCTTGCACATCCTTTGGCACCACGATTAATGCTAGCGTGTGCTCTCTGTCCTTGTGTGTTACTTTGACAATGCATCTTCCTTTCACTGGTATTTCAGTACCTGAGTATCCTGTCACTTTCACTTTTCACAGATCACAGAAATCACAGTGCAGATAGAGGCCATTTCGGCCCATCGAGCCTGCACCAACACATATCCCACCCGATCCCCGTAACCCCTACACCAACACATATCCCACCCTATCCCCACGTATTTAATCCCCCTAACACTAAGGGTCAATTTTTTATCATAGCCAATCAACCTAACCTGCACATCTTTGGACTGTGGGAGGAAACCGGAGCACCCGGAGTAAACCCACGCAAACATGGGGAGAATGTGCAAACTCCACACAGACAGTCGCCCGAGGCCGGATTCGAACCCGGGTCCCTGGCGCTGTGAGGCAACAGTGCTAACCACTATGCCACCGTGCTAACCACTATCCCATGTATCTTTGGCCTGGGTCTAATTTTCTTAAAATCAGTCTCTGATATCACATTAACTTGTGCTCCAGCATCCAATTTAAATGGAATGTGTATGTCATTCACTTTTAGTGTCAACATCCAGTCTCTTTCTTCTTTTTTGTTTTCAGACACAACATCTACAAAGAACTCCTCTATGTCGCTTTCATCTACTGCATGGACCTTGCTTTGTTGCATTAGGTTCTTACAGCAACGGGCATAATGGTTGTTCTTGTTGCAACTATTGCATGTTTTCCCATATGCTGGACACTTTCTTGGTGGATGCTGTGTACCGCATCGAATACATGTCTTTCGATTGTCCCTTTCATTTTCGTTCGCTGGCCACGCCTCTTTTTTCACATTGGCGCTCTTTTTGTTAAACGGTTTGTATCCGTTCTTTCTCACTGCATCCACGTTGCAGCTATTGTCACTGAACAGCTCCTTTGCCTGCAACTTCACAGTCTCTGTAGCCCTACACAGTGCTATGGCTTTTCCCAGGTCTAGATCTTGCTCTCTTAGCAGTCTTTCCCTTAGACCATTATCTGGAATACCACACACCAGTCTGTCTTTTATCAGCGAGTCTGTCAGTCCCCCAAATTCACATGATTTGCTTCTGTTTCTCAGTTCAGTCACATACTGATCAATAGTCTCACCCGTTTTCTGTACACATGTGAAAAATCTGTGCCTCTCAAACGTCACGTTACGTTTAGATATGCAGTAGGCCTCAAACTGTTCCATTATTTTATCTAGCTTCATTTTGTCTCCATTAACAGCGAATGTGAAGTTATTATACACCTCCAGCGCTTCATCACCCACGACATGTAAGAACAGTGACGATTTCCTTTTATTACTTTTCTCGTCAGCTCCGATTGCTGATAAATACAACCCCAAACGTTGTTTGAACCTCCTCCAATTTTCAGCCACATTACCTGTCAACTGAAGCATCGCCGGTGGGTGTAAACCTTCCATTTTTTCACTTCGTTAGCTATTCTCCAATGGTAAGCAACGATGTTCTCGTTTGGCTTGCTAATTTGTGGAGAGCTGATTTAACTTCAGATTTTTTCTCTTCATCTCTTTCAGCCACTTCTGACACCATGTATTGATTTCTTTGTGGGTTCAATGACGAGACATTTATGAAAGAGAATGACTTTTAATCTAAAGTTTGTTCAACTCTTTTATACAGCTTTTACAGGAGACACGATGCTTGTGATGCATCTAGAACGAAACTGAAACCAAACCAAACTGCTTGTCTCTCACATGACCTCTGCTGGTCAGGCATAAGTAATCAATACATGCAAACATGCTATTAAGGCATCATAATCGAACAGGCAAATAACATCACTATTTGCTGATATCATTACAATCACCTCTCATTCTTCTAAACTCTAGAGAATATGGTCTAGTCTACTCAATCTCTCCTCAAAGGACAATCCCCCCATCCCAGGAACCAGTCTGGTGAACCTTTGTTGCACTCCCTCTATGGCAAGTATATCCTTCCTTAGGTAAGGAGACCAAAACTGAACACAATACTCCAGGTGTGGTCTCACCAGGGCTCTATATAATTGCATTAAGACATCTTTACTCTTATACACAAATCCTCTTGTAATAAAGGCCAACATACCATTTGTTTTCCTAATTGCTTGCTTTACCTGTATGTTAACTTTCACTGATTAGTGTACAAGCACACCCAGGTCCCTCTGAACATCAACATTTCTCAATCTCTCACCATTTAAAAAATACCCTGATTTTCTATCTTTCCTACCAAAGTGGATAACTTCACATTAAAGGTGCTATATAAATGCCAGTTGTTGTTGTGTTGTTGTTGGAAGAACAGAATAGCAGCACTGCCAATGTCCCTGAGTAAACTGGCATCTCACAGCAATCCGCGATACTTTTACCAATTCTGTCAAGCACCAGTATAGCTACACGCACCCTACGGAACAGAGATAGTGACCTTAAGGAGCAGCAGAAGGTGAATCACAAAGCACAGGTGAGGAGGAGTGGCAGATAAGGAGCAGGCACTTGGTACCTGGAGGCTGGCAGGTTTCCTCCTTCTGCTTCAATGTCTTTGATTCCGACCTCACGGGGCTTGCTTATAAGAAACGATTGCTGTCTGACCACAATCATCTACAGGGGTAGATGCAAGTCCAAGCAAAATACCGTGCAAGTTTAGGCTCGGAGTGTGGAGAAGTCCATCCCTGAATCTGCGCAGTGATTGATGAATGTTTATCTCGATTGCAGTCTAAACTGGAGTGTGTGGTGACTGCAGTGGAACCCTCATTGGCTCAAGTCTAATGCCCAGTCACATTGAACTGAACCTTAACTCACAAAAATGGGTGGGTTGGTGTCAATTCAAAGGATAAAATGCAAAAAATTTGAAACAGGAACTCAACCCGCCTCGAACCCGCCAACTTCCGGTTTTAACGGAGGTGGGCCGAGGAGCGGGGACCTTGCTGTGCGCAAATTGGCTGCCGTGTTTCCTACATTACAGCAGTGACTACATTGGATATAAAGCGCTTTGAGATGTCCTGAGGTCGTGAAAGGTGCTATATACATCCAAGTCTTTCTTTTTATGTGACTGGCAGTTATTTTATGATATAAACCAGCAACAATATACCATCTGGCTATTATCCAGTCACAGTGTCTGATCTTAGAATCACGCCAGGTCATCCATTGTGCATATAAGTTTCTGGCTGTTTCGTGCGCGTTGTCTTGATTTCCCGCCGTAACATTGATGGCGACCAGCATAACTCCGAGAGAAACACCATAAATGGCTGTTGTCAACAGTTTATGTTGTTCCTTCGATCTTCTACCAAAGTTACAGCAGCAAATCCCCATGGAATTTCCGGGCCATTGCATTTTCTCCAAAAGGAACTCACAGTGTGATGAAGAATTCCTGAATGTGGCCTAATCGCTGCCAGTATATCAAGAAGTAATTAACAGTTGGTCATGCTGTTCACACTTTAATTTGTTATATTGTTAACACAACTGCTCTTCCAATTTGACTTTATATTCACCAACTTCAATTATTAACATTTTCAAACTTTCAAAATTTATAAAGTTGAGTCATTACTATATTAAATATGTAAAGGTATACAACATGACCAACACCAAGATGATAAATATCTCCACTAGTGAAGCTGCTCAGATCCAACAAGATCTTTTTTGTTAGCAAACAACTTTGTTTTCAAATCCCTCCATGGCCTCACCCATTCCTATCTCTGTAATTTCCTCCAGCACCACAAGTCCCTAACATATCTGCGCTCCGCTAATTCTGCCCTCTTGAGCATCCCTGATTATAATTGCTCAACCATTGGTGGCCGTGCCTTCTGCTGCCTAAGCTCTAAGCTTTGGAATTCCCTCCCTAAATCTCTCTGCCTCTCTACCTCTCTTTCCTCCTATAAGACGCTCCTTAAAACCTACCTCTTTGACCAAGCTTTTGGTCACCTGCCCTAATTTCTCCTTATGTGGCTCGGTGTCAATTTTTTTGTCTAATAACACTCCTGTGAAGCGCCTTGGGACGCTTTACTACATTAAAGGCACTATATAAGTACAAGTTGTTGTTGTTGCAGCAATGTGCTTAACAAGGAATGGCATGGTAACATCTTTGGAGTATTCAGTGTGCCAATGTTTACAGAGTGAGTGGATGCATGTTTTCTGTGCAAGGCTCCACACATAGTGCCCAACAGAACCACTTTCCCAAAGAGAAGTGAGTCACCCTGTGCCACCCTTACATACCCTTCTAGAAGGGACATGATGCCCATCTTCCCTTTCAGGAAAGGATGGTGTATGGAATGGGGAGGCCTAGAGGAGGGGAGAAAAAAAGCTTAAGCAAACTTTAAGAGCAATCTGACAATAAATGTCTCAGTCCACACGTCAGCATTTGATTTGTACAGAAGCAAGTCATCAGTTCACTCACACCAGTGCAAGTTGGGACATTTTTCATCAATGCTTTTTCAGTTGTGTTGTCAACTGGGAGCAAGACACAACACCAAAATCAGTCCTCAATTAACAGTGGGCTGGGATGGAACAGGACTCCACGAGCAATGCAAGAGAAAATTTGGCGAAACATTTGATGGCCACAGCATTTTTGGAGAAAATAAAGTACTTGGATCAAAAATTCAATGGAAGAATTGTTTTAACCATTTGAAATAGCTGTGAGCTGAAGCTGTAATGTAATTCAAATAGAAACTTCATAATGGTGAGTATCAGCTTGGCTCAGGTGGTAGCTCACATGCCTCTGAGCCAGAAGGCCCTGAAATTCTGTGGTAGTTGTCCCGATCTTCAACGATAACTCCAACAGGGAACCAGTGGAACTCCCAGGGAAACAGTTAAGCAGAGTAATGGTGGGAGTCTGGGAGAATTCCAGGGGAATTTTAAGGCCATAATCTAGTTGCTACTTTGGAGCATCACTGAAGGAGCGCTGTATTATTGGAGCTGCTGTACTTCAGATAGAATGCTAAACTGGGGCCTTGTTGGCCTAGTCAGGTGAATGTAAAAGATCCCATGGCACTATCCAAATAAAAGCAGAGGGATTCTCCCAGTATCCTGACCAACACCGGCTGCTACAGTTGCCTACTTAACAACAGCAACTACACTTTACATGTACTGTCACCGCTTATACTGTCCTCACTTATCCCAGACATTCGCCGATATTGGGCAAATAGTGCAAACCATGTGTCATCACCGTAGAAGTCAATTACAAAGGCGGTGTTTAAAACGTATTAAGCACACCGGCTATATCGGGCAGTTCAAGCGGATTAATTTTTTGCCTCAGCTGTTTGCACCTTATTAAATGGCGATTACCATTCAGTCCTTTCTTGGTGATCCTTTCACCATTACATTATTTAAG
Source organism: Somniosus microcephalus (assembly GCF_052327205.1). NCBI lineage: Eukaryota > Metazoa > Chordata > Chondrichthyes > Squaliformes > Somniosidae > Somniosus > Somniosus microcephalus. The sequence continues at coordinate 48,304,608 of NC_140997.1, forward strand.
GACAAGAGAAGAAAATGACCGTAATCGGTACCACTTGTACTCATTCAAATATGCAGCAACAGCCTTGCCGCTTCCAATCCTCCCACTGGGACATCTTGAACTCCAGCGAGCCTTTCTTGACCACTTGTTGAGCTCCTCGCCATTGCAGGTGACGATGCGCGACTTTTTGCCGCCAGGTACTCGAAGACCCTGGCCCCGGTGCTTTCGTGAGGTGGTGAGTATACTCTTTTGCACCAAAGTACTCTTTATAGCTTGCTTGGTTAGGGTGCTCACCGCCTAGAGCGGGCAAATCGCATTGGCACCAACGTGCCCACTATAAGTGGTGGGAGACTGTAATTCATTGGCTGTGAAGCACTTGCAACATCCTGAGGACATGAGAGGGGCTTTATAAATGCAAGTTACATAGGATTTCCAGCACAGAAAGAGGCCATTCAGCCCAACTGATCTATGCCAGTGTTTATGCTCCACACGAGCCTCCTACCACCCCCTACATCTAACCCTAGCAGTATAACATTCTATTCCTTTCTCCCTCCTGTAGTTATCTAACTTCCCCTTAAAGACATCTATGCTAATCACCTCCACTACTCCATGTAGTTCTTTCTTACAATGTTTATTTTATTCAACTGTTCCTATTAAGTAAATAGTGAGGATTGCATGAGCAAATGTTCCCTTTAATCAGTGTTCCCATTACAAAGTAACTATTAACAAATGTATAATGTCATACATTTGACCAGCTTTGTTCAGGGACCGTGTAACAAAAATACTGCGATCTGAGAATTTAGGTCTCCTTTCTACTCTGTGCCCCTGTATCATTTATTTTAGGCTGCCCTTGATCTAGAAAACCAAATTAACTTTGAAAAATGCTCTAACACGACTCTCAGCAAGCGGAATGCTATATTTGGAGGTGCTGTAGCTAAAGCTGTTAGTCCAATGGGAGCCACTGAGAGTATTTGTGATTAATGCTGGTGCGCTTTCGTTCTGTCCCTTCACAGAGAAGAGGGTTGGCTTTGTTAGGCCAGTAGCCTGCAGAGTAGCTGAGCTTTATTTTCTGTACCTGTATCAGAACCTGTCAGCAAGCAGGGATAAAGGTCTCCTCTGGGAAAACAGGCCAAAAATAATTGAAGAAATTACACAGAAAAACAACAATAGCCTGCGGTGCTAGGCTGATGCCCACTTCAGTATTAACATACTGTAGAGGGCAGTGAAGTGCCATATGAATTTAGAAGGTTGCAAAAGTTGTTTCTCAGGCATACCGCCTTTTAAGAAATCACTGCTCCCTGTCAACTTAAATCTCAAACATGGAACGCAACACTAAAAACATGGCAGTGGGGGTAGCGGAGAGGAAATGCTGAGAGGCTATCTAGTCACTACACCCTGTTTCGGAGCCTGAGGCGTAGTCAGCTTCCTCGCAGTGATTACAATCCACGCCTTGAGTAACTGCTCACCTAATAATGCCACGAAAGGATTCATGGCTATCAGGGTGAATGAAAGAAAATTAAAGCAGTGAGCAGCGAGTGAAGCTTGAAGCGAATAAGAGAAAATACAAAAGGCATTGACTTCATTGGTTGGCATTAATGAAGAGAAAATAGAGCAGATGTTGATCAATGTACTCTGGAAAGCTTGTAAATAATAAAGCTGTGTTGATTGGGAAAATAAACACAAGTGCATCTGTTGCTGAGGCCCGAAGATTAATTTCTTCAAGGCGATGCTAATATTTGGACAATCATTTCACAAGTTGACTAATCCCAATCCAATTATTGCCTTAATAATGACTAAATATGGAACACACTCCCCTCCACTTTCAGAATGTTTGAATGCTGCATTTTAGCTAAAATACTTACAGTGGGGATCTAATTCAAACCTAGCTTATTAAGATTGGATGACGATTCTTACCCCAGTGTAGTCATGCTATGAAAAAAAAACTTGGAGCTTCAGATCCTTTACCTGGCAGAATTATGCTTCAGGTCTGTAAGAATTCAGATGAGTCAGGCCTAATTAATTATTAAAACTGTTTACTACCAACTAGTTTATAGATGTGTATGTAAAAGAAACATTTGGGTGGAAATTCCTCTTGGGCAGTAAGGTAAAACGGGCAGTATTGCATAGTCCGCACTTGATATTCAGTTCCATTGAAATCACCGCTTCCCATCCACAGGAATCTGATATGCTCAAGATGGATTTTTACCCCATTGGGTGTAATGCCGCAGTAAGCATTGGGCAAAAAGGTTAACAGAAAATCGCAAAGTGTGCTCCTGCATGACCAGTGCATCCTTCATTATGTGCATGTCTCTCACAGTTAGTGCCATGGTACACTGTAAAGTGGGCAAGGGGCATGCTTACCATGGCAATTAAGTTACTATTTGAGATCAGGATGAGCTGTGTTGCTGATGGAAGAATTGGTTAGTGATTAATAAGAAGCTAACACAGTTCTGGTAAGCTGAGCACCATGGGGACACTAATACTGAGTCTAGTTTTCTCTTTGAAGGTGGTTGAGTTTTGCTTGGACTTTCCCTGTACATCACATATTTTGGAATTGCATTTTCAGTCTGTTTTTCCTGAATAATTTTGGTATGCACATTAATGAAAAAGTTGTGGGGGTGGGGGGAATGGGGTTTACAAGAAAAAAATACATGAATCTATCAGGTGATTAAGGACAAGGAAGCAAAATACCTTTTGATTTTGGAATCTGCATTCAATTCAACATAATTTGATGGGACAATGTCTCTTTTTTCTGTTGACAGTGAGGGTCCTGTAAGTAATTAATTTGGATAGGCTTTTTTCCTCTAATGTTCTACCCTTCTTCTCCCCTGATAGCATTGACTCCCTTCCTTGCTGGGGCTTGGTTCTGCAGGTGGCAGTCACCCTCCGGTGCCTTACCCACCTTCAAATTGCCCTTATTCATGTGTGAACCTTGAATGTGAGTGACAGGAGGCCATCCAATTGTGGAGGGCATCACAGTCATGCCGGATCCTGTCTTTACCTGACATCCAACAAAGGTTGCTTGATAGCAATCAGGAGTGAGAGTCCGGGACAATCTTTCCCTTCTTTACCCAGCAGAACTGCAGCCAGTTGTTCCCTCCCCCACATTAATACTGTAGTCAGTTGAGATCCCCCACCCACCCCGGGCCAGGAGCACTCTACAACAACAAACAAACAACTTGCCTTTACACAGCACCTTTAACATAGTAAAACATTCCAGGGTGCTTCACAGGAGCGTATTCAGACAAAAATTGACACTGAGCCAAAGAAGGAGACATTAGGACAGGTGACCAAAAACGTGGTCAAAAAGGTAGGTTTTAAGGAGAGTCTTAAAGGAGGTGAGTGAGGTACAGAAGCGAATAGATTTGGAGCGGGAATTCCAGAGTTTAGGGCCTAAATGACTGAAGGCACAGCTGCCAATAGTGGGGTGAAAGTAGTAGGGAATGAACAATCAAGCCAGCTGTAGCTGTTAAATCAGCTAAATCAGCACAGCCTGAGGATTGGACTCTAGACTGTCCAAGATCAAATGGCTCGGAGATAGTGGCCCCTAAATTCCATGGGATGGCGCATTACTGAATTAGTATCGAAATGTGTCCGACCCTGACCTCTGCTGCTGACCCTACCAAAGATCACGGGGTCAGGGGTGGTCAACACAGTTTGCATGGCTTCGGTGGGGTGGGAGTGCATGAAGTGCACCTAGCAGAAATGGCCAGGCAAGTCTGGAGTAAGTGCCAAGGGCTCTGGGGCGGGGGAGCACAGGGGGGTGGGGGGAGGATGTCAGGCTCCCCTACCCTACCCCTGAAACAAACGTTCGGCTAATCTTATGGCCCCCCATACAAAGGGTGCTGCCTGAAAATCATTTTTTTTTAAATTATTCCTTTGGGATTCCAGGCCAGGATCCTGGCCTAAGTGGGGCCCAGTACTGCCAGCTTTTCAGACAGCACCAGACATACCAGCACCAACTATACACCAGGTACTTTACTCGGCCTGGGGAGCAGGAACACTAATGTTTGGATCTGATCTGCCCAGCCACCTCCCTGTTCTCATCGATATCCATGTAAAAGTGGACAGAAGCTCCTCCCCCACAAGGCTATCGAAAAACCAGGGTGCGGGGTCAGGGCCCAGTGTGTCCAGGCTCCAGCTTATTTCCTGGCATTCCAATGGATTCCCAGGAATCTGCCAGAACAATTGCAGCTTTCCAACCCCAGCAACTTTAGCTCGAAGCCATTGGAAAACAGCCTCAATCCAGTTTCTGGTGGACACAGCTTCTAAATTGGCAATTGTACTCGGAGAGGCCACAAGGATAGGTTGGAGAAATGAAAGGTGTTGCTTGGGTACAGCATAAAATTGAAAGAAAAAGCAGACAAAAATGCAAAAAAAATAGCACAGATCCTGGGGTGAATGGGAAAGATACAGAGAACAGCAAAGGGTCAGAAAACAGACAGCAAGAGCTACAAAAAGGGAGTATGAAAATAAACTTGCAAGGGATATCAAAATCAATACGAATAATTTTTACAATTACGTTAGGAAAAGAGGGTAGTCAGAAGCAATGTTGGCCCCTGAAAGCGATAATATTGTCAATGATAATAAGGAAATGGCGGATATGTTGAATAATTACTTTGTGTCAGTATTTACAGTAGAAGAAGCATGCCAGAAATCCTAAGGAAACTAATATTGAATCAGGGACAGGGACACAATAAAATTAACCCAAGTAAAATAATGGCACTAAAGCGTGACAAATCCCCAGGACCAGATGGTTTCCATCCCAGGGTTTTAAAGGAAGTAGGTGAGCACATTGCAGATGCCCTAACTATAATCTTCCAAAGTTCTCTCGATTCAGGAACCATCCCTTTAGATTGAAAAGTTGCGCATGTCACTCCGTTATTTAAGGATGGCGAGAGAGGGAAACCAGGGAATTATAAACCAGTTAGCCTAACATCTGTTGTCAGGAAATTGCTAGAGTCTATAATTAAGGATAGGGTGACTGAACAGCTCAAAAATTTTCAGTTGATCTGAGAGAACCAGCATGGATTTGTGAAAGGTAGGTCATGCCTGACAAACCTGATTGAACTTTTTGAGGAGGTGACTGAAGTAGTGGACAGGGGAATGTCAATGGATGTTATTTATATGGACTTCCAGAAGGCATTTGATAAAGTCCCACATAAGAGACTGTTAACTAAGGTAGAAGCCCATGTAATTGAGGGCAAATTATTGACCTGGTTAGGAAATTGGCTGAGCGGCAGGAGTCAAGCATAGGGATAATGGGTCGGTACTCAAATTGGCAGGATGTGACTAGTGGTGTCCTGCAGGGATCTGTGTTGGGGCCTCAACTATTCACCATATTTATTAATTACTTAGATGATGGCATAGAAAGTCATCTATCCAAATTTGCAGATGACACAAAGATAGGTGGTATTGTAGGCAGTGTAGATGTAAGCATACAATTACAATGGGATATTGATAGGTTAAGTGAATGGGCAAAACTGTGGCAAATGGATTTCAATGTAGGCAAATGTGAGATCATCCACTTTGGACCTAAAAAGGATAGAACAGGGTACTTTCTAAATGGTGAAAAGCTAAAAACAGTGGAGTCCAAAGAGACTTGGGGGTCCAGGTACATAGATCATTAAAATGTCATGAACAGGTACAGAAAATAATCAAAAAGGCTAATGGAATGCTGGCCTTTATATCTAGAGGACTAGAATACAAGGGGGTAGCAGTTATACTGTAGATATACAAAACCTTGGTTAGATCACACCTGGAGTACTGTGAGCAGTTCTGGGCACCACACCTTAGGAAGGATATATTGCCCTTGGAGGGAGCGCAGCATGGGTTTACCAGAATGATACCCGGACTTCATGGGTTAAGTTACGAGGAGAGATTACACAAATTAAGGTTGTATTCCCTAGAATTTAGAAGGTTAAGGGGTGGTCTGATTGAAATTTTCAAGATATTAAGGGGAACAGATAGGGTAGATAGAGAGAAACTACTTCCACTGGTTGGGGATTCTGGGACTAGGGGGCACAGTCTAAAAATTAGAGCCTGACCTTTCAGGAGTGAAATTAGGAAACACTTCTATACACAAAGGGTGGTAGAGGTTTGGAACTCTCTTCCGCAAATGGCAATTGGTGCTAGATCAATTGTTAATTTCAAATCTGAGATGGATAGCCTTTTGTTAACCAAAGCTATTAAGGGATATGGGCCAAAGGCGGGTATGTGGAGTTAGGTCGCTCATCAGCCATGATCTCATTGAATGGTGGAACAGGCTCGAGGGGCTGAATGGCCTACTCCTGTTCCTATGCTCCTATGCAACAGGGGTTGTTCTCAGGCCCGGAAGAGTGGGGGGATCTAATTTTGGAGATGGCTACATCTGCCTTAAGAATGATTGTTACTTGCACTGAGCATAACTAGTAGAGAAAAAACGACTCCATTCCCAGTACTAACATTCTGTCCCTTGATAAGTAATAAAAATGAGCCAAAAATATAAATGTCGGCACCATCCATTAACTGTTATAGTTATATTAAAAATAATGGAGGCTATTTACCAGGCTGAGCTGTATGTGTTATCATATTAAAATGGAGATGGCTGGAACATAAGGCTCTGTTTCACTTGCTATGTTACAGCAAGAAACATTTGTGCATTTACCGGTCTAATGGATTTTATTTAAGCAGCAATTTCAATTCATATAGCGTGAACTGACTGCTATAGACTTCAATCGTTATTTACTAAATATGTAGAACATTATTCAATTAAGGAAACAAATGGTTTTTAACAGGATAAATAAGGATGAGTAAATGAGTTTGGTTTGGGAGGTTGTGTTTAATTCATTTTGATCCTTGTGTTTTGGGTCAAAGTCTAATAGGCATGGAACTGTGCAACTGAATTATTTCTCAATTTAATATTATGAGTTAGTATTTGCTGTAATCTGAGTTATAGTTGTGTGTTTGAAATCCTGCATTTTGTGTGATTCAAGTCCTTTCCAGAACCAAGCCAAAATAGCAAGGGTTTAGGTAAGGAGACTAAAACTGTACACAATACTCCAGGTGTGGTCTCACCAGGGCCCTATATAGTTGCAGTAAGACTACTTTACTCTTATTCAAATCCTCTTGTAATAAAGGCCAACATTTCATTTGCTTTCCTAATTGCTTGCTGTACCTGCATGTTAACTTTCAGTGATTCGAAAACATCGGGGGTGATTTTCCCACAGGAGGCGGGTTGGAGGCAGGTTTCAGTTTGGGTGGGTTCCAAACCCGCCTCCATGGATAGGTTTGAAAAAATTGCGATTTCCCCCTGATTGGCCAGTTGATTTCAGAGGTGTGGGTTGCCCTTGGTCAATTAGTGCTTTGAACTGAAACTCGCCTCTGCTGACGTCACTTCTCCAGCCTCTTTTAAGGGCTGCTTGCTGCCTTGAATTATTCCACTGGATTTCTGTCGATGCTGCACCACCTGCAACATCTTCTGAGAAACCACTATGTCCAATTCCAAGGCAAGGGCCTCCCCGAGGTCCTCGGATGAAGCGCTGCAAATGTTGGCTGAGGGGGTGAGAGCTAACAGGGAGGTGCTCTTCCCCTCATCTGGGAGGAAGAGGCCTCCCAAAGAAACCAAGGCTGTGTGGGTCCAGCTGGCAAGGGGTATAACCTCCAGATCTGTGTGCAGATTGGGTGAATGTTTATGTGTATTGATGAAATGCCATCCCTGTTGGAAAGCATCAAAATGATTTGATGGCAAAATGTTGGCGTGATGGCATCTGTTCTTTCGCCTTAGGCAGCTCCACATTGTGGGCTCCGCGATACTTGCGTTGTGAAAGGATGCCAGAGAGTCATGTCCATTGTCTATGATGTCTTATGATGGAGCCAAGGACATGTGCCAACATGGGCAGTCTATAAAAATCTGGCCATGATATGTTCATCCCTTGCATCTCGGGCAGCCATGTGCTCATGTGCTGCCGCTGCTGCTGGTTGATAGACCGGCGCTCGGTCCTCCTCCTGCTCCTCCTCCAGCTCCTCCTCCTCCTCAGCCTCCTCATCCTCCTCCTCCTCCTCATCCTCATCTGAGGAGGCCTGGAACTGAGCCACTTGCTCATCAGGAAGCTGCAAGCCATGACACTGCAATGTTGTTCAGTGCACAGCAGACTACAACCATTCTGGAGACCCTGTATGGTGTATACTGCAGGGCTCCACCTGATCGGTCAAGGCATCGGAAGCGTATCTTCAACAACCCAATGGTTTGCTCAATGATGGACCTGGTTGAAGTATGGCTGGCGTTGTAACGCTCTTCAGCCTCATTAGCTAGCCTCCTGATCGGCGTCATTAGCCACTTCGTCAGGGGGTAGCCTTTGTCACCAAGGAGCCATCCACTAAGTTGGATTGGCGGATTGAAAAGCGGAGGAACACTAGAGTGCTGCAGGATGAAAGAGTCATGCCAACTACCACAGAACTTGGCTCAAATATGCAAAAACTCCTTCTTGTGGTTACACACCAGCTGTACGTTGAAGGAGTGGAAGCCCTTGCAGTTGACAAAGATAGCTGGGTTGTGATGGGGTGCCCTAAGGGCCACATATGTGCAGCCTATGATGCCCTGCACCATTGGCATGCCTGCCATATTTGCAAAGCCAACCGAACGCGCGGTTATACTTGCTTGATCCCTTGAGAACTAGATGTAATTGTGCGCCTTTGCGAAAAGGGCATTAGTAACCTGCGTGATGCAACTGTGGGCGGCCAACTGGGAAATGCTGCTGATGATCCCTGGAAGGAGCCTGAGGCAAGAATGTTGAGTGCGGTAGTGACTTTGACAGCCACTAGTAAGGGGTGTCCACCCATTCCTCTGGGCACCAGGTCTTGCTGCAGCAGTCCGCAGATGTCTCGGACAAGCACTCGCGAAAGTCTCAGCATCCTTTGGCACTGCTGCTCACTCATGTTGAGGTAGCTCATTCTCTGTCTGTAAACCCTCTCAAGGGGGTATCTCCTGCGGCGAGGTGCCTCGATGCGCTGGTGCCTTCTGCCCTGTGCAGCATCAGGTGGCTGAGCAGGAGGTTGGGGCTCCTGCTGCTGTTGCTGCTGAGCTGCCTGGTTCTGCTGCTGCCGTGGATGCTCCTCATCTGAATCTGAGGTCCATGCAGAAAGAAAACAAATGGTTTCCATGCTGCTTGCAGATGGCTCGATTGGGGAACCACTAATTCCAAGTGGGGAGAGGGTCTTCCAAGGAGGATAGATAGAAGCTGCAGCACCTCCGACTTCGGAAGGCCTGCTAAAAGTGCTGAAAGACCTTTTAAAGCAAAGTTCTGCCACTTGCAACTAATCCCTGATGAAAGCTCCATTTTAATGGTGCAGCTGCAGCTGTGAGGAGGCCACCCACTTGTCAACCCGCCAGGTTTAGCTGGTGTGGTTTAGAAGGGTCGTGAAACACACTAAAAATGTCCAAAAATAATGAGGGCCTCTCAAAATAGGATTATAGAGGCCCTTAACGACCATTTAAGGCTCTTAACAACCTGTCTGGCCTGCTGGAGGCGGGACCGTTTCCCACCCTGCAAAACCGGCACCGGCAAAATTGCACGGATGCGGGTTGGAGGTGGGTTCTGAACCCGCACGCATTTTCTGCAATTTTCCCACCTTTCCCGCCTCCAAACCCGTCTCCTTGGGGCTGAGAAAATCGCCCCCAAAGACTCCCAGGTCCCTCTGAACACTGACATTTCCCAATCTCCCACCATTTAAAAAAATCTCTGCGTTTCTATTTTTCCTGCTAAAGTGGATAACTTCACATTTCTCCACATTATATTCCATTTGCCATGTTCTTGCCCACTCACTTAGCCTGTCTATGTCTCCTTGAAGCCTCCTTGCATCCTCTTCACAACTCACATTCCCACCCAGCTTTGTATCATCAGCAAACTTGGATATATTACATTTGGTCCCCTCATCCAAATCATTGATGTGGATTGTGAATAGCTGAGGCCCAAGCACTGATCCTTGCGGTACCCCACTAGTTACAGCCTGCCAACCTGAAAATGACCCGTTTATTCCTACTCTCTGTTTTCTGTCCGTTAACCAATCCTCAATCCATGCTAATATATTACCCCCAATCCCATGAGCCCTAATTTTGTTCAATAACCTCTTGTGTGCCACATTATCGAATGCCTTCTGAAAATCCAAATACACCACATCCACTGGTTCCCCCTTATCTATTCTGCTAGTTACAACCTCAGAAAACTCCAACAGATTTGTCAAACACGATTTCCCTTTCATTAATCCGTGTTGACTCTGCCCAATCCTATTATTATTTTCCAAGTGCCCTGTTACCACATCCTTAATAATAGATTATACCATTTTCCCTACTACTGATATCAGGCTAACTGGTCTGTAGTTCCCTGTTTTCTCTCTCCCTCCTTTCTTAAATAGTAGGGTTACATTTGCTACCTTCCAATCTACGGGAACCATTCTAGAATTTATTGAATTTCGGAAAATGACAACCAATGCATCCACTAACTCTATAGCCAGCTCTTTCAAAACCTTAGGCTGTAAGCCATCAGGTCATGGGGATTTATTGGCTTTCAGTCCCATTAATTTCTGCAGTACTACTTTTTTACTAATACTATTATCTTTCAGTTCCTTATTCTCACTAGACACTTGGTTGTCCATTATTTCCTGGAAGTTTTTTGCATCTTCTTCCATGAAGACAGACACATAGGGTTGGATTTTACCAGCCCTGAGGAGGCTGGTTTGGAGGTGGGACTGCTGCAAAAATCCAAAAAATGGGAGTGGGTCCCAAAACCCACTTCCAATCCACTGCCAACCAATCTTCCCAGGAGTCGGGTCCCCAATTTGTGCAAGGACCCGAACCCTAGCGGCGGGAAGACGATTATAGCCACTTAACTGCCTGTTAACAGATAGTTAACAAGCAGTTAAGAGGCTTTTTCCAATTTTTTGACTGCTGCTGCAGGCTTCCCGATGTCGGTCTGTTGTTAAGTTGGTGTTTGGATGACAGCTGAAGAAGTGGTATGAAGGATGCAATGGGACATTGGTTAGTTTCAGAGGTAAGGACATGTTGTGAAAGTAACTTTTAATGTGGTTAGATGTTTCTGCAGGTGATAAGCTGTGAAGTGTTTGTGTAGCCTCATCTCATCGGGAGAAGCGACAGATGGCTTTTGCAATCTCAGCTGCAGCTGCCATCTGTTTTATCCTAAGGAGAGAGTAATTGGAGAGCTTGGGAGCAAGGGCTCACCTTTGGACAGTGATTGTCAGTGTTTGATAGCACCTCAATGCTATCAAACACTGTCAAATCATCTGTCAAACAAGTGTGGTGCATATGCCTTTAAGAAAACCGGTAGCTGAAGGGTCATCAACTGATGTCATCTGACATCAGCTTTCCCTTAATTGGCCAGCAAGCCCGCAGGACGGGCTTAACAAGGCCAATCAGGGCAAAATAGTGTTTGTTCATCAGATGTTGCTGGGGGCGGGTCTAGATCCCCGAAGGCAGCAGTCCCACCCCCAACGCATCTCGGTGAGTAAAATCCATAGTATTTGTTTAATTTCTCTGCCATTTCCTTATTCCCCATTATAATTTCTCCTGTCTCAGCCTGTAAGGGACCCACATTTACTTTCGCTAATCTTTTCCTTTTTATATACTTATAGAAGCTTTTACAGTCTGTTTTTATGTCTCTCGCTAGTTTACTCTCCTATTCTATTTTCCCTTTCTTCATCAATTTCTTGGTCCTCCTTTGCTGAATTCTAAAATCCTCCCAATCCTCAGGCTTACTACTCTTTTTGGCAGTATTATAAGCCTGTTCCTTTGATCTAATACTGTGGTTAACTTCTGTTGTTAGTCACGGTTGGATCACTTTTCCTGTGTCGTTTTTGAGCCATAAAGGAATGTATATTTGTTGTAAATTATGTATTAATTATTAAATGCTAGCCATTGCTCATTCACTGTCATGCCTTTTAAAGTAGTTTCCCAATCTACCTTAGCCAATTCACCCCTGATTCCTAAGTAGTTTGCTTTGTTTAGATTTAAGACCCTAGTTTCGGATTTAACTCAGTCAATTTCAAACTCAATATAAAATTCTATCATATTATGGTCACTCTTCCCTAAAGGCCCTTTTACTACAAGGTTATTAATTATCCCCTTCTCCTTGCACAATACTACATCTAAAATAGCCTGTTCTCTAGTTGGTTCCTCGACATACTGATCTAGAAAAATATCTTGCATACATTCCATTAATTCGTCCTCCACACCATTACTGCAAATTTGGTTTGCCCAGTCTATATGTAGATTAAAGTTCCCCCATGATTACTGTATTATTCTGGTTACATGCACCTCTAATTTCCTGATTTATACTCTGCCCTACATTACAACTACTGTTTGGGGGCCGATAAACAACTTCCACCAATGTTTTCTGCCTCTTGCTGTTTCTTAGCTCCACCCAAACTGATTCTACTTCTTGATTTTCAGAGCTAAGATCCTTTTTCTCTACTGTCTTTATCCCATCCTTTATTATCAGGGCTACCCCACCTCCTTTTCCATTTTGACTATCCCTTCTAAAAGTTATGTATCCTGGAATATTTAATTCCCAACCTTGACCACTTTTCAACCACGTCTCCATTAAGGCTATTAGATCAAACCTGCTCATTTCTATCTGCGCTATTAATTCATCTATTGTGTTGCGAATGCTTCCCGCATTCAGATATAATGCCTTTAGCTTTCACTTATTTCTCTTTTTCCCTGATGTCACCTTAATCACTAATGCCTTATTACCTTTGTTACTCTCTTTGTCCCTTCCTGACCCACTATGATTATTTTTACCCAAAACTCTACTCTGCTCTAGAGCCTTGACATTACTCTTGCTGCTTTTAAATATACTCTTTCCTGAATCCTCCCACCCCCCACACCACCCCCCCACCCCACCCCTTCATTAGTTTAAAGCCCTGACTACTATCCTAGTTATTCAGCTCGCCAGGACACTGGTCCCAGCTCGGTTTGAGTGGAGCCCGTCTAACGGAACAGCTCCCTCTTTCCCCAGTACTAGTGCCAGTGCCCCATGAACCAAAACCCCTTCCTCCCACACCAATCTTTGAACCACGCATTTAAACCTCTAATCTGTTTGTCCCTATGCCAATTTGCGCATGGCTCAGGTAAAAATCCAGAGATTATTACCTTTGAGGTTTTGCTTTTTAATTTGGATCCTAGCTCCTCAAACTCCCTCAGCAGAACTTCATTCCTAGTTCTACCTATGTCATTGGTCCCTACGTGGTCTATGACAACTGGATCCTCCCCCTCCCACTCCCACTCCAAGTTCTTCTCCAGCCATGAGCAGATGTCTTTAACTCTGGCACTGGGCAGGCAACACAAGCTTCGGAACTCTCGGTCGTGGCTGCAGAGAACAGTATCCATCCCCCTGACTATACAGTCCCCTACCACAGCTACGTTCCCTTTCACTCCATCCACTTGAATGGCCTCCTGCACCATGGTGCCATGGTCAGCTTGCTCATCCATCCTACAGGCTTTTCCCTCATCCACACAGGCAGCAAGAACTTCATACCTGTTGGACAAGGGCAAAGGCTGAGGCTCCTCCAACACTGCACCTGGGGTCCCCTTACCTGCCTGAGTTGCAGTCACACCCTCCTGTCCCTGACCACTAACTAGACCTGTACCACTACCTAACCTAAGGGGTGTGACTGCCTTCTGGATCAAAGTGTCCAGGTAACTCTCCACAACCCTGATGCCCCTTAATGTCTGCACCTCAGACTCCAGCTCAAAAACTCTGAGCTGAAGTTCCTCAAGATGCAGGCACTTACTGCAAACGTGGTTGTCCGGGATCACAATGCTCTCCACAAACTCCCACATGCGGCAGTTGCGGCACACCACCTGCACTGCCATCCCTATATGACATTGATTTATTTAATTACATTTAATTAAAATTGTAATTAGGTAACTTAGTTTACAGTGTAGTTTCCTGACTACTTACTTGGTCTAGATTAAGTTAAAGGTACTGAAATTAAATATCTACCTGTAACACAAAGCACTACAAGTAGTGTAGGCAAAAAATAGCAACTCCTTCCCTCTCTTCTCCAAATTCCCACTCTTTCCAAATTCCCAACCAAAGCACCCTGTTCAAGTCCACTCCGTTAAATCCCGCTCTGCGCAGACTGTGTCTCTGAGGACTCTTCAATCTGATTGGTTGAAGAGCCATGCTGTTGTTTGTCCTGTTCACACACACCACAGATCCCCTGTAGAGGGCGCCGCACTGAGAAGGATCTCCAGTAAGCATCAGTTGCCGCTCAAAAGCCCGTGAAAAATCTGTGGGCCGCTGTAAGCTTAACAACTGGTGAGCGCCATTCCTTCGGCGCTGATCGCAATATCCGGGCCAGTACGTTGCTGGTCTACTTTATTCATATGAAGTTCACGCTAAGTAATTGTTTAAATTGCTTTGTTGGTCCACAGCTACGACTCAGCTTAAACTACGTTTAATATTACAGCATATAGTGTTACTTCATGTTCTCCTTATAAGTATTGGATTATCACCACCATTAAACACAGCAGTCATCTGAAATGTGCCACACCCGATACAGGAAAATCCAGCCTCTGGATTCTATGCCCATTCATGTCTCAAGGAGACATATACCATATGTATACGTAGCAAGAGGGCTCGAGTACAGGAACAAGGATGTCTTGCTACAGTTGTACAGGGCCTTGGTGAGACCGCACCTTGAGTATTGTGTGCAGTTTTGGTCACCTTATCTGAGGAAGGACGTACTTGCCATGGAAGGAGTGCAGCGAAGATTCACCAGGCTGATACCTGGGATGGCAGGAATGACGTATGAGGAGAGATTGTGTCGATTGGGCTTATACTCACTGGAGTTTAGAAGATTGAGAGGAGATCTCATCGAAACCTATAAAATTCTGTCAGGCCTGGACAGACTAGATGCTGGAAGGATCTTCCCGATGGTCGGGGAGTCCAGAACCAGAGGTCATAGTCTAAGGATAAGGGGTAGAACATTTAGGACTGAAATGAGGAGGAATTTCTTCACCCAGAGAGTGGTGAACCTGTGGAATTCTCTGCCACAGAGGGCGGTGGAGGCCAGTTCATTAAATATATTTAAGAAAGAGTTGGATATATTTCTTAAGGTTAAAGGGATCAAGGGATATGGGGAGAAGGCAGGGACAGGGTACTGAATTTGAATGATCAGCCATGATCTCATTGAATGGCGGAGCAGGCTCGAAGGGCCGAATGGCCTACTCCTGCTCCTATCTTCTATGTTTCTATGTCTATGTTTCTATCTCATTGTAATATAGCACATGTGAATCCCAATAACATATGAGGAATTACAATATGATCATGACCATGCATTACCTCATGGAAAGTATGAAGTGTTGGCAAAAAATAAATAAATTAGAACTTTATGGTTTCTATTCTGAGATTACTTTTGATACATTATTTGAAATTATATTTAAACTGTTCTCAATGAGGCACACGGCTCACTGTGACTGTAAAACATTGGATGTCGTAGATCACGTTACCATAATGAACTGTGAATTTTCTAAAAAATCTTTTGTTGTCGCTTGTATCTTGTGTCTCTCATTCCAGACTGCTTCTTGTGAGGCACGAGTAGAAATCCAGCAGGAATAAATATTTGTGTTCGTATGGAATCATAGTGAATGTAAGTTTGCAAATCGGTTTAAATTCATTTTATTTGCCTAAGAAAACGAGCAAGGCATTTTTGAGGCAGAGCATAATTGATTTGGGGTGTTGTCATTTGTAAAATTGGTCTACGCCAGTAGTGTGAAATAGGCTCATAGTGAATCGCCATTTTACACACTGTCCGAAGGAAAAGAAAATCTGGCACGGTTAAAACAGGCTGCCAATTCGCTATGAGTTCGTTTTGTGCTGGCGTGGACCAATTTCACCCCCAATATGTTTCAGTGATGTTGGTTGAGGGATAATTGTTGGTCAGGATGCTGTGAAAACTCACCTGCTCTTGATCATTAGTGCCATGGGACCTTCAACACCCGCCTGAGTGGGCAGTACTCAGTTAAACATCTCATCCAAAATATAGCACTTCTGACAATGAAACACTCCCTGAGTACTGCACTGAAGTGTCGGCCTGGATTATTTACTCAAGTTTCTGAAGTGGAGCTTGAACTCAAGACCTGAATCAGACAAGAATGCTACCACTGAGCCAAGGCTGACATCTGGAGCTGTGTTATGAGTTTTGCTTTTTGTGATAGGCAGCTGGTTTATTTGCCCATGTTATTTCACTTTTACTGACTATATCTCCCTCAAGCTATGGGATTTCCCTTTTCATTGGTAACCTTGATCATCTATAAGTATTTACACTTTGCCTGTACACAACCTTGTACAGGAAACTTTTTTTATCCGGCACGGACGGGACCGACATGGCGCCGGTTCATCAAAAATTCCGGATAACTGAACGCTATAGTAAAAGATACAGAGCTGAGAGCTCCGTATAATGCAACAAACCCTGTTGCTTAGCAACAGCTTCAGATCAATGGCCACAAGTTGCAAGCGTCTCTGTAGCTTAGCAACAGCTGCAGCCACACTCTTGCACAGCAACAAATGGAGGAAGGCAAGTAATAAAAGTTACCTGAACCTACTCCTGAATTTTGCCGGTTAACCGAGATTTCCGGTTATTTAGGTGCCGGTAAATCGAAAGTTTCCTGTACTGGGATGCACACAGCTGAATTACCCAGCGATGCAATCTTGAAGCTGCTAACACTGTTGTCACCTTCTTTGATCAGCATGGGCACTTAACGATCAGTTAATAGTTTAAAATTCCTCCCACGCGACTATTGATAAATTTTCTCGTTACAAAAATATTGTCATTGCTTCCTTTTCAATTTGTGAGTAAATCTGTTTTGACGATCTAAATGATCAGGCCATGTACGGAATAGGCTTCCCCTCAGCCATCTCTTCAATAGTATGTGATATAAATCCATCGAGCACATAAAGTGATGTTTTCTCAGTTAGAGCCTCAGATCTGACTTGATCATTATGCATTCACACTGGTAGATATCAGCATTTCCCTGTTTATAGAGTGTTTTTTTTGTTCAATCAGTCCAGTCCCATGTTATATCCTTGATCAATAGTGCAATGCAAGGACTGACTAGGAAATACATATTTGGTTCACTGACCCTTGAAAAATTGCAACTCTGTAACATTTTCTTTGTACAGTACCTTCTTTGATAATAAAAATGCTTATTCCTGCTAAGGCTGTATCAATGCACTCATTAGCCTATCCCATAATCATCCAGCTGGTTTATAGTAAAATCAAAGTTGTGGTAATGTTCGTCATTGCCATTATCATTATCTGTAATCATTTAAAATGCTTCCAGCTCCTCCCAAACACTATAATATCTTATCCTTTTGGCAAAGCAGTTGACTTTTAACTGCCCACTGAATTAGCTTTTGGTCATCTGTCCTAATATCTCCTTATGTGGCTCGGTGCCAAATTGTGTTTGATAACGTTCCTGTGAAGCACCTTGGGACGTTTTACGACGTCAAAGGTGCTATATAAATGCAAGTTGTTGTTGTTGGCCTAGCAAGCCACTCAGTTGTTGAAGCAACAAGGGATGGGCAATAAATGCTGGCCTTGCCAGCGACGCCTACATCCTGAGAATGAATAAAATTTGCTGGTTGGCCTTTTATCACTACACACAAGTACACTAGCAAATCCAACTTGTACATTTAGAAAAAAAAACATTATTACCCACCACATGATCAACTAAATGCTGAAACCGATCGAAGTGCAAGAATCCTTGCCAATTCCGCTCTCGTCTGACTGACATTCGCCATTGAAATGAACAGAAATTTCATTAACATTCCCAAAGTGGTAGTTGGGTGTGTGCCTGGTAATGGTTTCAGTCCTCCTTTGTTATTGAGCCAACGATGCTACTGACAATACTGCTTAAAAACCCCAGCCACTGGCTTCTACTATTCATTGGCATCTGAGGCAAACATTTAGGAGCACATGGCTCTTTGAATGGCAGTTTTCTATAATGAAAGTCCTGCTTGTGGACTTCTGAAGCCTCAATAAGTGTTCCTTTGCAGGTAAACCCTCATTAAACAATTACATTTGAAACAACACAGATGAATAATCTTGGCCTATTGACACAGGCCCACTTTGCTGTTCACGGTCATACAGTTATGCATTTGCCATCATATAACACATGCTGAGAGGTATTAGGCACATTTAGTTACAAGAACTTCTTTTAGGCCTTGTAATTCTGCGGGTGTTTTCCCGCTCTCCCATTGTAACTCCAGTAGATCCCGTAGGGGTATGGCATAAATGGTAATTTTCTGCAGTTTATGCCGTTTCTCTGAGAGTGCCAGTGGTCTCCTGCTGAAGTTACGGTGGGAGACAGGGAGGGTCCCCATGAAATTTCAGGGCCTCAATAGTTAAGGATACATCATGAAATCTCATATATATCCAGTAGAGGGAACCTACTCATGGAGGTAATGCTATCATTTCTTTGATAAGTTCATGGCTGAGATGTGGAAGATCACAGAGTTAGAATATTTGCTGCAGAATTGTCGTTATGAAAAGGAGTAAATTAAATGATTTGTAATAGGAGTGGGTGTCTGTCTTGGCTCAATTGGTAATAGTCTTGCCTCTGAGTCAGAAGGTTGTGGGCTCAAGTCCCATTCCAGAGATTTGAGCACAAAATCCAGGCTGACACTGCAGCGCAGTACTGAGGGAGTGCTGCGCTCTCGGCGGTGCCGTCTTTTGGAAGAGACATTAAACCGAGGCCCCGTCTGCCCTCTCAGGTGGATATAAAAGATCCCATGGCAGTATTTGAAGAAGAGCAGAGCAGTTCTCCCCAGTGTTATCGCCAATATTTATCCCTCAACCAACATCACTAAAACAAATGATCTGGTAACCATCTCATTATTGTTTGTGGGAGCTTGCTGTGCGCAAATTGGCTACTGTGTTTCCAACATTACAACAGTGTCTACACTTCAAAAGTACTTCATTGGTTGTAATGTCCTGAGGTTGTGAAAGGTGCTATATAAATGAAAGGTATTTCTTTATTGGTGTACTCCCTTTGATCTGGGTTTATAGTAATCTAGTACACTGTAGTTACTTCATATTCTACCCTATCCAGTTTGGGAATGGGTAATTACTTTTCTAATTATTGCAGAAAGACAAGAATAGAAATTTTGATCAGTGGACTTCACATGTAAATTTTAACAAGCTTGTACTACACTCCTGTGTTTGTTATTTTTATTCAGACAACAGCCCATGCCTATAAAAGTCTCCAGTGCCTGAAGTTCTATGCAGCTGACTCCTTTCATACCACCTAAGATGGTATCTGCCAAATCAGTCAGCTCACTAACTGCATACAGCAGGTTACTTGTTTTCTAGGACTAATGATATGATCACTTTTCCAAGTAGCAGGAGAAGGCTGTACACTTTTCCAGAATGGCTGGCTTTCCAAGAGTACGGGGTCTCTTGGATGGAACCCGTGTGTCCATGTGAGCTCCTTCCACCAATGCTATGGCTTTTATGAATAGGAAAGGGTCCCATTCAATTAACATACATGTTAATCATACAGATGGATGCCAGGTCCTCTAAAAGCAGCTGCAGTGTATTTATACTGCATAGTCTGCAGTGCCACCATTATTCCAAGGAACATCTAGTCTAGACAGATGGATCCTAGGGGAACAAGGGATGTCCGTGTGGAACTCGTTCACCTCAGCTGACTGAAAATATAATGAGGCAAATGCCTTCACAAGAGATACAAATTGAGCATATCGTGGGTATGCTGAAGCAACGATTCCACTGCTTGGCCAGGTCTGGAGGTGTCCTATTGTAAAAGTACCCACAATGTATTCTGCTGGATATTGCTCTGAGAAGTGGAATGACTATGTAGCAGGTGAATGAGGAGGGTCAGGCAGACCCTGAAAAGGATGATGGCAATAAGTACAAGACTTAAAAGTTGGCTGCTGCACTCAAGCTCCTTATTATGTGTCCCTTTTTCCTGCAAGCTATTGGTGAAATGCTGGAAGTTTGAAGAGCATAGGGATTACAACACAAGTGGCCTTCTGCTTCCCATAATATAAATGAGACAATACACATGCAGCACACAAGTACCTGTTCCTGGAAGCTTGTCTAGTCAAGCTAGACTTGCCAAAGCTTTTAATATATGTGATTCCCTTGGCAGCTGAAAGTGAACCATGCTTAAAAATGGGCTTTCTTATGATTGTGTGAAGAGGGTTCCTAAGTGCTAATTGTGTGTCCGCATTCAACATGCAGCTGTTTGAGGTGAAAGTGCCTGTCTCAGACTTGCCATACTATTACACTTCTTGCAGATAAATGCCAGGTACATGAACCTTGGAAAACATAGGGACATAGGAACAGGAGGAGGCCGTTCAGCCCCTCGAGCCTGTTCTGCCATTCAATGAGATCATGGCTGATCTGTATCTTAACTCCATCCACTTGCTTTGGCTCCATATCCTGAAGGTTGAAAATCTCTCTCTCATCCGTGAGACTGTCCCCCTCACGTAGAACATTGCATTTACCTGCTCTACAACCTCCTCCCACACAGACTTCACTGCAGGCTTTTGAGGAGAATGCCCCTCACGCCTAAATACCTTCATTTGCTGAATGCCCCTTAGCAACATCTCCTAGGCATTCTCAGTGAAGGGATCAATCCTCCCTCTGTCCTGTCTGCTGCCACTCTCTTCAATCAGCTCAGTGTTGGGTGCAGAATGTTTCTACCGAGAATTCTTTCCCTGGGTAAATAAAAGATCAATTCCACTTTAAAGCACCTGCTCTTTAAATCTGCTGATAGCCCAAATGTCCTGCCCCAACTGTAAACATATTCCCTGCACAGTGATCAATCTGTTCAGGGGATGCAGTGCTGTTATATTAATGAGTGGACCTCACAATTTGCAGGGAAGTCCACTCCTTAGTTGTTAGTGCTCTCTTTCAAATGGCCCCACTGCCACAACATTTAACCTATAATCATTTCACATTCTCCTATAGCCCCAATGTAGCACACCATGGGGTTGGCCATTTGTTCCCCGTAGCTTTCCATTGGCATGTAGTTGCTTGGCTCAAACTGTTACATATTTTCCGCGACAACCAACTTTTACGGTCTTTTTCCTATTGAGATAATGACCCTGAAACTCTGAGAGGCTCATTCCGATCTCCAGCTGTAACTCCGATGGTAGGACTTCTGTGGAATTTCAAGGCCAGTAGACTTTCTTACACTGATGACATTATGAATATTCATAAAAGCTAAAAATTGTAGTATGGTTATTATTTTAGCACTGGAAATATTCATCCAGTATGGTGCCTGATCTTGTTTGAAACCCTTCCCTTCTTTATCAACAGCCTTCATGCTGACAGCAATTTCCACTGCTTTTCTTCAAGATCAAATTAGTCTCAGCCAGATATTACTTTGAATGCAATTTGAACTAAAGCTATAAACTGGTCTGTCTCCTCCAGTGGTTCTCCTCAGTGCACCACCTCATTAGCATTGTTCTCTTGTAGTTCCACTCATTTCTATCCCAACGAGGGAAAGAAAGACTTGCATTTATATAGCGCCTTTCACGACCACAGGACTTCCCAAAGCGCTTTACAGCCAATGAAATAATTTTGAAGTGTAGTCACTGTTGTAATGTAGGAAACGCAGCAGCCAATTTGCACACAGCAACGTTCCGCAAACAGCAATGTGATAATGATCAGATAATCTGTTTAGTGATGTTGATTGAGGGAAAAATATTGGCCAGGACACCGGGGAGAACTCCCCTGCTCCTCTTCAAAACAGTGCCATGGGATCTTTTACACCCACCCAAGAGGGCAGACGGAGCCTTGACTTAACGTCTCATCCGAAAGACGGCACCTCTGATAGTGTAATTCATACTGAGGGCGCGCTGCACTGTCAGAAGGCCTGCTGCCTTCTCTAAATCCAGTGCTGCACGCCTTTGGTGTTCTGCTTGATTCTGAGGTAACCTTTCACCCCATATTCAGTTTGCCACCAAGTCTGCTTTCTTTCACCTCCAGAGTATTGTCTGCCTGTGACTCCGACATCTCTCCCCAAATGCCACTGAAATGCTTATCTGTTCTGACTGACTCTGCTCAAATTCAAAATGTACATTAATAACCAGCAGCTTTCAAGTGAAATGATCTTTAAAATCTTTTATAGTTCATCAAATGACTTATCCAAGGGGTTATCTGGCAATGCCAGATTTATTATCAGTCAACAGGATTGACTGCTGCAGCCTGTCAGCAAGATAGAGCTCTTTCTGATCCATCTTTAATTTCACGGACTTTAAAGTACTCTTCGATACACAATCTAATCCTTTAGATTAATATACTTATGAACTTTTCCAAGCGTTGCCTTTATTCTGGGACTATCTTCCTTCCACATGATGCCAGAAAACTTTTCTCATTCCCAATCGTGTTTTTATAACTTTATTTCAGAAAAACAACCAATAAACATTCTTTTTGGAACTGTACAGCTTAGTTGGTTACTGAACTAGGAACACGAACCTTGGGTGAGATCTGCTGAAAGTTTTCTCCTTGCTGAAATTACTAAGGAATGAATTCCTATATTGCAATCATGATGTTCCTTTCTTAGAAGCACGCTTAGAATTACATAGAAATTACAACATGGAAGCAGGCCATTAAGCCCAACCAGCTGGTGTTCATCCTCTGCAAGGTTTGTGGGACCTTGCTGTGCATAAACTGGCTCTCGTATTTGCCTACATTGCAGCAGTGACTATGTTCCAAAAGCACTTCATAGGCTGTGAAGTGCATTAGGACATCCTGGGGACATGAAAGGCGCTATATAAATGCAAGTTCTTTGTTTATTTCTGATAGGCAGCCAATTTTGAGTTCCTTCTGCTGCTCACTTAATCTGTCTCCAAATTTCCCACCAGTTGCCCGATGTGTATTGGTTTCTTTTCTAGTGCCCTACATGCCTCTGTGAAACAGCATCGCTTTCTCCCAACCTCTCGGCTACAGAGATTCCAAGGGTACTTTTGGGAGTTGGGGCTACTTTCATCCGACCCTACTCTCAACATGGGCTTTTATCAATCTATGTAACACAATGGCTTCAGAGCAGAGAATGCAAAGAGAGAGGCGCTAATTTACAGAGGCACATCAAGCAATTGGAATGGGGACTCCAACACACATTGAGTGAGCAGGTGGGAGGGTGGGAACATCCTGCATGTTGGGCCAGTGCCTCAACTTCTCTAATTGCTTGCCAGTACCATCTGGCTGCATGAAGGCACCTGCTAATGTGGGGCCCTGATTCATGCAAATTTAAAATAGCAAACAATAGTTTATGACATTCAATACTAAATTGATTTCCAGACAGTATCTTTTGTTCTGGAAGAGAAAAAAGGAAGGTCATTAAGCTGGGTTATAGAGAAGTGATGTTGCACAGGTAAAATTATTGCATTAAATGTCACTAAATCCTCTGCCCTCTTTACTTCTATCCCATTGCCTTCCCAGTTTCCTCTGTAACTGAAGTTTTCTCACTTAGTTATTTGCCTGCTACCTGTTGCACTGTATACTTGGCACTGTCACCGTGTTTGATCCCCTTAACGACATCATGCTGTTTGTGTCCTAGCATGTCCTACAATCCTGATAATTAACCTGTGCTCCTCCAATCCTTTCCTGAGCTCACCTACCACTTTTGTTAAAGTTCGACCTGAAAGCCAGGTGTCATTTCCAATCTTCCTTTCTCTTCAGTCTGTATCCGAGCACCAGCTGTGCAACCTAATTCACAGGCAGCAACTAATGATACTTAATTACCTTCTGACACATGTCATAATGCAGCTCCAGGTGGTGGTAAGAAAGTGGAGAAGACTGGAATTCATAACAGAGGTTGTTTTTAATTGTGTTTTCCAGTATGAAAGAAAACAGACAAATCTGGCCATGTTTGTTGATGTGGCCATTACAAGTAATTAGTGGTACCTTAATTTTACCCATAACTGTCTGCTTGAGTATCAAAGCTATGTTGTTGCTGTTCCCTTTGAGATGAGGGGATGTTGGTGCTGGGGAACTGAACATTTTCTACTTTGGAACGCTTCCAGGGCTGGATTTTACCGTCCATTTTGGGGCTAAAACCAGTAAGATGGGATGGTGTGGACTCCTGCTGCAATAGCACCCTAAAAAAAGTTGCACCAACATTCTCCTCCTGAAAACCCACCAGTGTGCAGTCCTATTGATCTGGACCCAGCCACACCGCATGCAAATCTTCCCATACCATTTCCCCCAACTTTTGACCCAAACCTGCCCTCTGAGAAGACCAGCACTAGGTGGCTGTCTGAGCAGTGCAATGGTATCTCCAAGGTGGATACTGCATGGAGGAGGCCATGACTGAAGCTTGCAGAGCGATTTTTGGGTGGTTCTAGCTCTGGAACTTCTCCGAAGACTTCTCCTGACAGGTTTTGTGAGCACGGAGAAAGCCCATTTTGGATTGGGGAAATGAGAGTCCCTTTACTCCTGCATTATGAAGAGGAGGAGGAGAAGGATCTGGAAGAATCTAGATCAGAAGCACTTAGAGTGAAACATCACAGAATACATTTATGTTCAATATGTAGATACCTAGTTCATAGGATTTAAAGATCTAGAAGGTATAATTTTGATTTCTCCTCCTACTAATACCTCAGAAGGCTGCATTTCTCCTGGAAGCTATTAAGGAGTTATGTCAGCTGCTGTCTGAAGGTCAGCAGCCATTTCTCCAGGAGAATAGCATTGTCAGTAGTGGTGACCACTGCCATGAATTTGTTTGCCACTGGGTCCCTCCAGGCAGCTTTGAATGACCTTTGTCACATTAATCAGGCAGCAACACACCATTTTATAAAGAAGTTCTTTGAAGGTCCCCACAACCCCCGAGATACCTGCGCTCCTCTAATTCAGCCCTCTTGAGCATCCCTGATTATAATTGCTCAACCATTGGTGTCCATGCCTTCTGTTGCCTAGGCCTTAAGCTCTGGAATTCCCTGCTTAAACCTCTCCGCCTCTCTACCTCTCTTTCCTCCTTTAAGACGCTCCTTAAAACCTACCTCTTTCAACTTCCCTAATTTCTCCTTATGTGGCTCGGTGTCAAATTTTTTGTCTTTTAATACTCCTGTGAAGCACCTTGGGACATTTTACTACATTAAAGGCGCTATCTAAATACAAGTTGTTGTTGTTGTTAATGAGAATAAGAAGTCCAATTCTGTAAATTGGCAAGGTTCCCACACATGCAAGGAGCAATTGATAAAACACACATGACAATGAAAGTCTCACATGAATGTTCCCTCAATTTTATTAATAGGATAGGGCTTCATTTAATAAATGTCCAGCCAGCACATGATGCCAAACACCATGGGGGATATTTTGGTGAAAGGGTGTAAACTGTGGGTACTGTGCTAATAAGACACGTCTGTTTGAAAGTCTGGTTTTAGCCAGCCATTTTGGGGCTAATTGATGATTACCATGATTTAAATGTGCCTGGAAGCACTAAGACAGACACCTGCAGGTTTAGCACTCAAGTGCTGATTAGAAGCAATTTTTGTGGCACAGTATATGTAGCCTCCATGCACCCACTTCCACTGAAGGTGTGGAATGTGCTGCTTGACACACAACGGTGAAGGGATAATTACTAGTCCTAGCCCTTTTCGGGCTACCCCAGATCAGGCGTATTTCCCAGAGGTTCACCTTCAACAAAAGTTAGAGATAGCCAAATTCTACAAGACGCTTAATTGGGTCTAAAGGTCCAGGCTCTCTCTCTCTAAAGGAAAGGAATGACTGAAGGTGTTACCGTCCTCTAGATAGCGCTTTTAATAAGTTTAACTAGACTGTAACCTTCTGGATATTATGAGGGTCCAGAAACCCCCCCCAGAATTCTACAACTCCTCACAAAAGAGTATACAGAGATTGAGTTCACGATTTTGATACAGAAATACTAATTGAGACAATTCTAAAAATATATAAATTTATTAAAGAACCGACATTCAGTTAACAGCTTGTGAGTCAATCGCGACTTTAATAGTTCAAAATATAAATAGCTTACATTTCTTATTCTCAGAGATCCTTATTCTCAAATCTTAACTTCGTACATTTTTATATTTCTTATTATTTCTTAATCCAGAATATCCACCAAAATGAAATAAGAGTACCTTTTTGATCCTCGAGACTCAAAGAATTAAAAACTTACAGAGACTGCCTCTGAAGTTGAGAAATGCTTGCCCTTTCCAGCGACTTCTGACTTTCCATTTGAAAAGCTCTATTTTTATACCTTTTTTAGCAGTTTAGCCTTTGAAGTTTTCTGCTGATGTAAGCTAATTATCTCTAGTCATTCTTTCTGTTGACTTCTTTTCTATTCTTACTGTCAATTTAGCTGTTAGCTTGCAGACTTCTGTTGTTTAGGTGTTTCAAAACTTATCATAAAATGGCTACAACAGATTTATCTCTTTGATGTCATTTTTATCGAAGGTCTTCCATTCAATTCTTAATATTGGCTTAACTGGTTATTATCAGACGTCGTGACTCCTATGTGTTCTAGGTTCAACACAAACACAATGTAATTGCTTGGTGTATCTATTGAAGGCTTATTTTCAAAGTGTTCTGAAGGTATTTTTTACAACATGTAAATCAAAAACACTTCAGCTAGGGTGTTTGTTTTCCTAGCCATCTTAGTTGGTTATATTACTGACTTATGTTTCCTGTCTTTCATTTGATATTACTTTTATCAAAGGCACATGGTTTTTTAATATTCTGTGTTCCTGTTCGAAGTGTTAGCTTTTAACACTTTACTTGGGCATCGCTATTGCGTTTCTCCCAAACTGCAGACATCTCGGAAGCAAGCCTTTACTTCTTCAATAGGGTCTTTGATTCAGTATTAACAATCAATTCCCATTTCAAAAGCTTGAGTGGTGTTTACAGCTTGTGTTAACACTTCATTTTATCTCAGAAGCCTGTATTGACACAGCTTGTGTCACCGAGGCTTTCCAGACTTTTAAACCCAGTATGTCATGTATTAATAATATCAGAAATCTGTTCATAGGATGGTGTATTTCTTGGAATATGGCTTTTTCCTTTACAACGGAACATTTCAGGATGGCTCAGGGGCCGAGGGAGAGGGCTCATAGGTTCTCGGACGTGGCACTGGAGGTCCTGGTGGAGGAGAGCCAGAGGAGAAGGGGTTTCCTGTACCCGAAGGAGGGAAAGGATGCCACCTCGCCCTCCTTGGCCTCCTGTCCCTCCTGTCCCTCTCTCCTGCAGCAGCTGGTGCTGCTCTGCCTGGCCTCATCTCCTCCTCCCATTCCTCCTGCAGACCAAGGGAGACCCCTAGCAAGATCCCCATGACCAAGTACACCCTTTTGCCTGGTGACTCCTATAAGGTCCCAATAACGTACACTAGCACAGCACTCACTCTCTTTAGGTGAAGTCCTCAGAGAGAATTTCCAGGAAAAATGTTGATAGAGTTGGTGAAGTCTTAACAAAGCGTCCCAGAAAGCCTCCCGATGTGTCTCAAAGTCCTCTTCAAATGCAGTCCATCTCCAGCAACAAGTAAACAGTGAAAGCTGAGCATGGTTTTAGGTAGCACTAGAAATCCGCAGCAATGACTTGTTTACTCCTGTTTAGCTGGTCACTGTTAGAGAGGCCGTTAATTGAAGCCCTAGCCACCAAAATGCTGTGCAGCATCTTTAATGAGTGCTAGCAGGCAATTTAATTGGCAACCAGAGCCTTAACAATCCTTGGGGTGGCTGCTCCTATGCATGCTTCAACTCCTTTACCAAGATGGCGTCTTGTACTAAAGGCGGGCTAAACTGGCATTGCAGCTCACAACCCCATCTTGGCCTCCTAGGAGGCTCTTTAGTGCCTAAAGTATCCAGGGAAAATCGCCCCCTTATCCTGCACGTTAATGTCCATTACTCAGGAAGCTGTCGCAATGCTTTAATCATGAGGCAATCCACCACACCAGCCATGATGACTCACAACTGTGTATAAGGAAGTTTGATTGGTCATCAAGGATATCCCCAGCAGTCATGGTTTATGATTCCAGTCTGCAGATACAGGGGGAGAACAAATACAATGAGACCCATGGGGACCACAAGAATTTTAATAGACCTGACTGCAGTCTCAGATTATTTGCTTGGGTAAATCTGACAGCTCCCTGGGTTAGAGTTCAGCAAGAGTCTCCAGAATCATTGTTGCTTCTGCATTCTGCACAAGATTTCCATGCAGAAAGGATTAGCACTTCCTGTAACTGAAGGGGAGGATGGTGATGATGAAGAAGAGAAGGCCCTCCATTCTCATGTCAAGAGGAGGGTGGTTAGCAATGGGAGGAGGTGGAGCAAGAGAGCCAGCAGCCTGCAGCCTGCAAAGAAAGGAGGCAGCAACACACAGCTGAGTGCTTTCACTAAATATAAAGTGTAAAACAAAGTAAAATATCCCCTGCATGAGCCAGGAGAGTACTTAACGATAGGGCAAACCAACATGGAGATGCTCACCACATTCAAGAGTCAACACGAGAACAAAGCACATAAACATGTACGCCACAAGCATGGAACAACTTAGAATGGCTTCACTTTTATCCTCTCTTGCATTCTGATAGTTGATTGTGCAGAAATAAAAGCATAATTTGTCCGAAAGGCATGGTGCTGACTCAGATCTTCCCTATGGATATAATATTTTCTAATAAAAATTTTTTTTTTTAATGGGATGCGGGCATCGCTGGCAAGGCCAGCATTTATTGCCCATCCCTAGTTGCCCTTGAGAAGGTGGTGGTGAGCCACCTTCTTGAACCGCTGCAGTCCGTGTGGTGAAGGTTCTCCCACAGTGCTGGTAGCTAGGGAATTCCAGGATTTTGACCCAGTGACGATGAAGGATCGGTGATATACTTCTAAATCAGGATGGTGTGTGACTTGGAAGGGAACTTGGAGGTGGTGGTGTTCCCATGCGCCTGCTGCTCTTGTCCTTCTCGGTGGAAGAGGTCGCGGGTTTGGGAGGTGCTGCCGAAGAAGCCTTGGCGAGTTGCTGCAGTGCATCTTGTAGATGATACACACTGCAGCCACGGTACACCGGTGGTGGAGGGAGTGAATGTTTAAGGTGGTGAATGGGGTGACAATCGAGCGGGTTACTTTGTCCTGGATAGTGTTGAGCTTCTTTTGTGTTGTTGGAGCTGCACTCAACCAGGCAAGTGGGGAGTATTCCATTACACTCCTTACTTGTGCCTTTTGGATTGTGGAAAGACTTTGGGGAGTCAGGAGGTGAGACACTCGCCGCAGAATACCTAGCCTCTGACCTGCTCTTGTTGCCACCGTATTTATGTGGCTGGTCCAGTTAAATTTCTGGTCAATGGTGACCCCCAGGATGTTGATGGTGGAGGATTCGGCCATGGTAATGCCGTTGAACGTCAAGGGGGCGGTAGTTAGACTTTCGCTTGTTGGAGATAGTCATTGCCTGGCACTTTTGTGGCGCAAATGTTACCTGCTACTTATCAGCCCAAGCCTGAACTTCGTCCAGGTCTTGTTGAATGCGGGTATGGGCTGCTTCATTATTTGAGGAGTTGTAAATGGCACTGAACACTGTGCAGTCATCAGCGAACATCCCCATTTGAGAGTATTTGTGATCTTCACTGCCCTTAGCGATGTGTTGCAGATGATTAACTATTCCTACAAGTCTTTGTGGATGAGGTGAAATATCTCAGTTACAACTCCCTTGTGAGCCTCAGCCTTCTCATGAACTGCACCTCCAACATGCCTGTCCTGGGTAATACCTGCAGTGATCATGTGCCTCCTATACCATCTATTCTCCCTGGCCACATTCTCCTCTTTTCCCACTATAACATAACTGCATCGATAGAGCTGTTGTGGCCATTTGTACGTTTTACCTTCTGAATAAATATAGTAATCACAAGCAACGATAAAAATATTTCATATTTTTTGGGGCAATGCCACATTTCCCAACATTTATGCTACAGAACACATAAAATTTATTATGAATTTCTTTTGTAAATATTCCCCTTAAGAATTGTACCATCTGAACAGAGACTCAATGGCATTGCAGAGTTTTATTATTTGATTGCAATTATTTTCCCATTTACTAGAAATTCTTATTGAATTGAACATATCGACATACTCTCCCAGGTGATTGCACATTACAGATTATGTGGCACTTGCAAGTACATATATTAAGGATCTGACACAGTTGTGTAACAACATCACTAAAACAGATTATCTGGTCATTATCACATTGCAGTTTGTGGGAGCTTGCTGTGTGCGAATTAGCCGGAGCATTTCCTACGTTACACCAGCGAGTACACTTCAAAAAGTACATCATTGGCTGTAAAGCGCTTTGATAGGTCCTGAGGTTGTGAAAATCGCTATATAAATGCAAGTCTTTCTTTCTTTTACACCTGTGCATTGAGCATTGACAAGACTGATGTCAATCCTGGCAGAGGACTTAGGATAAGCAGGGATACACAGATGGGGGGGCATAAAAACAGATGATAGCAAATTAGCGGCCTGTTATATAGCTCGCTCAAAGATCGGGCAGGGTGTAAAAGAAGTGGCCGATTCACTATCACCCGTTTTTTGACCAGTGAAAAAAGTTAAAGTCAACCACACTCTGTCTACAGCAGTTACATTTTAATAGCCGCTAAATGAGAGAGAATTTCTCTTTCAGGTGATTACTGGTGGCTTTCTGCTTCACTATAAAAGGAATGACAGGGAGTTTCTGTGTTCAACTTTGATTTCCTCAGTATTTGAGAAGAAGAGAGCCTCTTGCCCCCTGGCACAGAGCTATTTCATTAAATTGCTTGTTAAAGCCCCGCTAAGCAGACTGCTGTTATCTACACCCACGCAGTCTTCTTTGTGGTTTCATATCCTAAAAGCCAAAAGCTCTCTCTGGACTGTGGTAAAGATTTGATGTTTCTCATTATTTTTAATTTCTTGTTTTTCCGTGATTCACCATGCGCTGTGGCAAACCATGTCAGTCATTCTTGAGTAGGTGAGAAGTAAATAAGTAATTAGCTGGAGGCAAAAAGCAAGCCTTGGAAAGTAATGACCTCTCCGTGTTCCACAACATTCACTCGATCTCATTACTTGCGTGGGTGGATTTGAATGCAGTGAGACAATGAAAAAGGATCACAGGAGACAGGGTCCTGCCACAACATCCACAATTATTTAGGTTCAGTTATTGTTTTTTGATTAAACACTTGACTATTTTTGTGTTTTTTTATGCACAATTTAGGATTATGTGAGACATGTAATAGCATCATAATAGAAATCAAGTGGAGCCTCTCGTGTTTCCGAGGACCCGTAGAGACCGGGCCTTAATTTGAGTAAGTCCAATGTTAAATATCACTCGATTTTGTTTTCTTATTTGCCAGCTTCGTTCTTCCTTGTCCTCGTGATGCCCTCTTCCACTAGGACATTTAGGACTGAGATGAGGAGAAATTTCTTCAGAGGGTGGTGAACCTGTGGAATTCTCTACCACAGAAGGCTGAATATATTTAAGAAGGAGATAGATAGATTTCTAGACACAAAAGGCATCAAGGGGTATGGGGAGAGAGCAGGAATATGGTATTGAGATAGAGGATCAGCCATGATCATATTGAATGGTGGAGCAGGCTCGAAGGGCCAAATGGCCTACTCCTACTCCTATTTTTCTATGGTTCTATGTTTCTACCTCCACCTGCAGAAGAGGACAAAATGAAGTACGTATAGGTGTGAGAGTGTGAGTGAGGAGATACACACAGCCTGGAGACCTATGGCAGTTTGGCCCATTAAAGTGCTGTAGCAGGAACAGGTACTGTTTAGAACTCACTCACACGTAGCTGGCACTGGCCCATCAACCCTGCCATCAATGATTACCAAATCTGCTTGATTCCTTTGGAGATCAGTAGGCTGTTACTCAAAATCTGTCTGCTCCCTTATGTCTGGGGTCCTCCCGCTAGTGACCTGTCTCAACTGGGCAAGTACTGCCAGTTTCTCTCGGAATGATATTAACAGCAGTACATGAAGGTAAATATCTGAAGGGAAGCTCCTAGGTAGCAATGGACAGTTGATGTATCTGGAAGGGCAGGTGCTAGACAGACCCTGTAACACATGAGGGTGTAAAGGGATAACCCTTATAAATCAGTGGAGGTGATACCATGGTGCCAAAGTGAAATGGGGAAGGTTGCAGTTCTCTTACCTTGGCCAATAAACTTTTTGTGGCACTGTATTGCACTCCTGTGGGTGAGAAAGGTAATGTTCAACACCACTGTCACCTCCCTCCACATGGTTCTGGTGACTGATTTAGGTGGTAACCTTAGCCGCTAGCCAAGCAGGCTGTCATCCAGTTTCCAACAATGCTAGGTGTCTTTAAATATCACTAGTCACCAGTAGTTCTGGCTATCAACATTTCAGCAACAACAAATTGCATTTATATAGCACCTTTAATGTAGAAAAACGTTTCAAAGATGCTTCACAGGACCATTATCAAACAGAATTTGACACGAGCCACATAAGGAGATATTAGGACAGGCTTGGTCAAAGAGGCAGGTTTTAAGCAGCGTCTTATAGGAGGAGAGAGAGGTAGTGAGGTGGAGAGGTTTAGGGAGGGAATTCCAGAGTTTAGGGCCTCGGCAGCTGAAGGCACGGCCGCCAATGGTGGAGCAATGAAAATCGGGGATACGCAAGAGCCCAGAATTGAAGGAGCGCAGAGATCTCGGAGGGTTATAGGGTTGGAGGAGGTTACTGAGATAGGGTGGGGCGAAAAGTACTTCATTGGCTGTAAAGCGCTTTGGGATGTCCTGCGGTTGTGAAAGGCGCTATATAAATGCAAGTCAATCTTTCTTTCTTAGTCACTATTTGTCAGAAATAAAATAGGAACCATATATAAGTAACAGGTTTGCCAAATTAACAGTTTGAATTTAATAAATTAACAAATTAAATTTAGAGCTAAACATTTAATATCGTGCACCAATACCGTCTTCCTGTTCCTGAAAGAATTATTGGAACACTCAATTCCAGATGGTTCCTTCTATCAAATTATTTTTTTTATTACCAAGATTCTATAAAGTAAAGGGCAATATTTGGGTAGGTCATTTAGACAGATTTTCATCTTCACAGAATCAACTTTGAGCCAATTTCTTTTGAACAAAACACAATTTCAATCAGAGTTTTGAAGCAACTTATAAGGAATGTCCTGTTCTTTGGTAGTTCATCCAACTGATCATCACCTTTATATATAAGGACCTTTAAAAGGTGTTTTTAGTTTTTATTGTTTGGCATCAAAAAGCAAGAGAAAAAACTGGAGGCCCCCCACCCCCCAAAAAAACATAGGGAAAATTTGGAGAAAAACAGTAAAAATCAGCTTTTAATTTGGACATCACTAAACCTCAAGAAGATAAGTGAGACACTAATAAAGCACGGTTAAGCTAAATGACAACCCACAATTATTTACAGTTCGCATGCACAACTCATATGGGCCTCGATGGCTATTCCAAATGTAAAGTAATAGTTTCTATGGTGGTAAAGTACTGCTGAGCTATTTTTTGCAGTAAAATACATTTATAGTACTTGTCAATGGACTGTGCGTTGCTAAATGTCGACTGCTAGAATGAATTCTCTAAGTCATACATCATCAACATAGTATTGTGAAACACAAATAGTTGATACTGAAATTAAATTTTGCAGTATTTGCTGCAAATGGCTTTGCTAATGACATTGCTGTACTTATTGCCAATGCAGCTAAGTGTGAAGTGATGCGTTTTGGTAGGAAGAATGAGGAGAGGCAATATATAATTATATGATACAATTTTAAAAGGGGTGCAGGAACAGAGAGACCTGGGGGTTCACATACCCACATCAGTGAAGGTGGCAGGACAAGCTGATAAAGCTGTTACAAAAGCATAAGGGATCCTTAGCCTTATGAATAGAAGCATGGAGTAGAAAAGCAAGGAAGCTATGCTAAACCTTTATAAAACGCTGGTTAGGCCTCAGCTAGAGTATTGTGTCCAATTCAGGGCACCACACTGTAGGAAGGATGTCAAGTCCTTTCTAGAGAGTGCAGAGGAGATTTACTGGAATAATACAAGAGATGAGGGATTTCTGTTCCGTGGAGAGACTAAAGAAGCTGTCAATGTTCTCCTTAGAGCAGAGGAGGTTAAGGGGAGATTTAATAGAGATGTTCAAAATTATGAGGGGTTTGATAGAATAAATAAGGAAAACTGTTTCCATTGGCAGGTGGATCAATAACCAGAGGACAAGGTAATTGGCTCAAGAACCAGAGTGGAGATGAGGAGAATATTATTTTATGCAGCGAGTTGTATGATCTGGAATGCACGGCTTGAAAGGGCGGTGGAAGCAGATTCAGTATTAACTATCAAAAGAGAATTGGGTAAATACTTGAAAAGTAACATTTGCTGGGCTATGGGGATTGGGGTTGGGGGACCAGGACTAATTGGCGAGCTCTTTCAAAGTGCCGGCACAGGCACAATGGGTTGAATGACCTCCTTCTGTGCTGTAAGATTCTATGATCAAGGTTCTTCAATGTACATCTTGACAGTGTGGATGCAACAGACCTGTGTTTTGGTAAGAAAACATTGGGAATTTATTTTAAAAAGTTCAATTGTCAGCCGTCCCAATTTTCAGCGCATAGGGAGTGGGTGACAGTTGAAAATCGCTCTCCTTCTGTCCCCTCCATCAGTCACTCAGCATTATCCTCAAGATAGTGTGGAGTTGTCCACTACAATTTTATCAGTCCTGCCACTTACACCATCCTCGCATATCCCAGAAAGCCGCCTATATCAGGCAAATGGCGCTGACCATCTGCCATCACTATAGGCATCAAGTACAAAGATGCCATTTAAAATGTATTAAGCACACAATCTCAACATTTTCTGATGGCACACAAGTAGTGGATTTGGCAAAGAACGAGGAGAAATGTAAAAAGACTTCCAACAACAACAACAGTAAGTCTCATTTATAGCAGCTTTAACATAGGAAAATGCCCCAAGGCACTTCACAGAAGCGTAATGAGACAAAAATTGACATTGAACCAAAGGAGATATTATATTTGGAGGACATAGGTTAGTAGAATGGGCAGATAGGTACCAAATGCAATTTAATGTGGATAATGAGAGGTAACACATTTTAGGAAGCAAAATAAAGAACAGAAGTTCACTCAATTGAATGGCAATGAAGGGTATGAATAAACACAGAGACCTGGGGTTCAAATATGCAATCCCTTTCAAGTGCAAGTAGATAAAGTCATAAGAAAGCCCAATAGCATTTTGGGTCTTATAAATAAAGGTATAGTCTAATAGAATTATTATAAATCTGTATGGGACATCTAGAAACCAAAAATATAATAATGAATAGTCAGCATGGATTTCAAAAGGTCAAGCCTTACTTGACCAACCTCATTGAATTTTTTGAAGAGGTAACAGAGAAAGTAGACAAGGGTAATGTAGTAGATGTAATTTATCTAGATTTTCAAAAGGCCTTCAGTAAGATGCCACATAATAGACTAGTGAATAAGGTCAAAGAATGTGGAGTCAGGGGACAAGTAGAAGAATGGATAGCTAGCTGGCTGCAAGACAGAAATCAGAGAGTAGGGGTAAAGGGTAGCTATTCAGAGTGGCAGAAGGTGGGAAGTGGGGTTCCACAAAGATCAGTGCTGGGACCAATGTTGTTCACAATTTATGTTAATGATTTAGACTTTGGAATCAAAAACACAATTTCTAAGTTTGCTAATAGATTAATTGTAAATCTGTATGGAACATCTAGAAACCAAAAATATAATAATGAATAGTCAGCATGGATTTCAAAAGGGAAAGTCTTGCTTGACCAACCTCATTGAATTTTTTGAAGAGGTAACAGAGAAAGTAGACAAGGGTAATACAGGATATGTAATTTATCTAGATTTTCAAAAGGCCTTCAGTAAGATACCACATAATAGACTAATGAATAAGGTCAAATTGGGGGGATAGTCAATACTGAGGAGGACTGCAACAAATTACAAGAAGACATTAATAAACTTGAACAATGGCATATAATTGGCAAATTAATTTCAACACAGATAAATGTGAGGCATTATATTTTGGTAAAAAAGATAGGGAGGTCACATATTACTTGGAAAATAAGAATCTAAATGGGATAGAAGAGCAAAGGAATCTGAGTACAAATACACAAGTCACTAAAAGTAGCGATGCAGGTCAATAAGGCCATAAAAAAGCAAACCAAGCACTAGGGTTTATTTCTAGAGGGATAGAATTGCAAAGTAGAGAAGTTATGCTAAAATTATATCGAACCTTGGTTAGACCATACTTGGAGAACTGTGTACAATTCTGGTCGCTATATTGTAAAAAGGGTAGAGGCATTGAAGAGGGCGCAAAAAAGATTTACAAGAATGATACCAGAACTGCAAGGGTATATTTATCAGGAAAGGATGAACAGGCTGGGTCTCTTTTCTCTTGAAAAGAGAAGGCAGAGGGGGTGACCTAATAGAGGTCTTTAAAATTATGAAAGGTTTTGATAGAGTGGATACAGAGAGAGTGTTTCCACTTGTGGGGAAGAGCATAACTAGAGGCCATCAATATAAGATAGTCACCAAGATATCCAATAGGGAATTCAGAAGAAACTTCTTTACCCAGAGAGTGATGAGAATGTGGAACTCGCTACCACAGGGAGTAGTTGAAATAAATAGTATAGATGCATTTAAGGGGAGGCTAGACAAGCATATGAGGGAGAAGAGAATAGAAGGTTAATGATAGATTTAGATGAGGAAAGATGGGAGGAGGCTCGAGTGGAGCAGAAACACTGGTGGGGTTAATGGCCTGTTTCAGTGTTGTATATCCTATGTAATCCTATGTAATTGGTTTGAGTACTGAGTGCAGTATTGGGTGGCCCATTATAGCAAGGACATTAAAGCCATAGAAAGTGTACAGTGTACCTGCAGGATGATGCCAGGGATGGGTCTGAAGGGCGACCTGAGATAGACTATTTCCACTGTTACAGAGAAGGCTAAGGGGAGATTTTTTTATAGGTTTTTAAAATTATGAAGTCTTTAGATAGGGTGAATAAGGAAAGATTATTTCTTCTAGTTGGGGAGTCAGTGATGAGGTGGGGGGTCATCAGATTAAAATTGTTACTAAGAGAGTGAGTAGAGAGGTTAGTAGAAATGTCTTTATCCACAACAATAACTTACTTTTATACAGTGCATTTAACATAGGGAAACATCCCAAGGTGCTTCACAGGAAATCAATTAGACAAAAACTGACATCAGGCCAAAGAAGGAGATATTAGGACAGGTAAATAAAAGCTTGGTCAAAATGATAGGTTTTAAGGATTGTCTTAAAAGAGGAGAGAGAAGTGGAGAGGTTTATGGAGGGGCTTCCAGAGTTTAGGGCATGGAAGGCTGAAGGCATGGTTACCAATGGTGGGGCGAAGGGAGTGGGGGATGCACAAGAGAACAGAGTTGCATAACATAGAGGCTTGTTAGGTGGTTACAGAGATAGAGAGGGGTGAGACCACGGAGGGATTTGAACATGATGATGAGAATTTTAAATTTGAGGCGCTGGTGGAACGGGAGCCAGTGTAGGTCAGTGAGCACTTGGTGTGGGTTAGGATACAGGCAGCAGAATTTTGTATGAGTTCAAGTTAATGGAGGGTGGAGAATGGGTGGTTGGCCAGGAGAGCATTGGAATAGTGAAGTCTAGAGGTAATAAAAGCATAGATGAGGGTTTCAGCAGCAGCTAATTGTTGGAGCATGGAATGATTTGCCAGGAAGTGATTGAGGCAGAGGCCATTGCATCTTTTAAGGGAAAATTCGATAAATATATGAAGTAGAGGAAAATACAGGACTATGGAGCGAGAGCAGGGCAGTGGGAATAGTTTTGGATTGCTTTAGCAAAGGGTTGTCATCGGCACAATTAGATCATGGCTGATGTGCACCTCAACTCCATATACCCACCTTAGCTCTATATCCCTTGATACCCTTACCTAATATAAATCTATCAATCTCCGTCTTGAAAGCTCTAATTATCCCAGAATCCACAGCCTTTTGGGGAGAGAATTCCAGGTTTCTGGATAAGAAATGTAAGTTGTGGTAAAACCACCAATGAACTCCTGTACAAATGAATAACTGTCTTTAAAGCAATGTTACAGCACCTATGTCTGTTTGCTGAGTGTAAACAAGCTTTCTGTAAAAACCCTGAAACAACGCGATGACGTCATCACGTTGGTCACGTGGTGCCCCGAGTGGCGGGAAGTGTGATGACGTCATGACGTCAGAGGTGGGAGGTTCTGAGTTCAGACCTCGTGGAACTAGTTACTGTATAGACCTGTTTGCTGTTGCTCCTGCATTTTTTTGTTTTGTTCGGTTAATTTACTGAACTGCCTCGACCTCAGTGATTTAGATAGGAATCCGTTGATTCCTACATTGGTGACCCCGAAGCTTCACGGACGATTTTCGCGGAGACAAGCTCGAGAACAAGATGGATGTAAATGCAGCGAGTTTGAAGCTCCCTCAATTTTGGGAACAACAGGCAGCCTCCTGGTTCATTCAAGCGGAGGCTCAGTTCCAACTGCGAAACATAGTGCTGGATCAGACCCGTTACCTGTATGTGGTCTCCGCACTGGACAGCTCGACGGCTTCCCGCATTATCAGCCTGCTGGAGACCCTACCCGC
Source organism: Somniosus microcephalus (assembly GCF_052327205.1). Classification (NCBI taxonomy): domain Eukaryota; kingdom Metazoa; phylum Chordata; class Chondrichthyes; order Squaliformes; family Somniosidae; genus Somniosus; species Somniosus microcephalus. The sequence goes on from NC_140997.1 coordinate 48,343,224, forward strand.
GGAGAACAAGTACGAAACGCTCAAGGCGCGCCTCCTGCAAGTATTCGGTCTCACAAAGGCGGAGTGCGCACGACGCTTGCTCGCATTCCCTGGGTTAGGCGATGCTAAGCCTTCCGAGTTGATGAGCCACATGCTCACCCTCCTCGGGTCTGAGCCACGGTGTTTTATATTTCGTGAACTGTTCCTCAGCCAACTCCCTGAGCAGGTACAAGCAGCCCTGGCCAGGTCGACGGCTACGGACGGTGTGGCGCTCACGGCCGAAGCCGACACCATTTACGCGGTGATGCAACAGTATTGCACCACCTCGACGTGCCCCGCCTCCAAGAACCCCGCCTCGGCACCTCCACAGACCGGCTTTTGCTACTACCACGCCCGTTTCGGTCAGAAAGCCAGATGTTGCCGACCCCTGTGTAAATTTGTGCCACCGACACCGAGAAAGCAGCAACACCGATTGCGCGACCAGAAGGAAAGCCCCGAGGTCGGTTTCGCCTCCACAATGACAGTTGGTGATTCCTGGAAATTGTTGTACATCACTGACTCCATTTCAGGCCGACGTTTCTTATGCGACATGGGCGCTCAGTGCAGCATCCTCCCCGCTTCGGTTCTCGACATCCGATCTGGGTGGCGCGGTCCTCCACTACAGGCCGCCAATGGCAGCGCCATCCGTACGTACCCGATTGTGTCTCGGCGGCCAACTTTTCCACTGGGAGTTTATCACCGCCACGATACCACTGGCAATCCTCGGTGCCGATTTTTTCTGCACGCATGACCTACTGGTCGACGTACGTAATCTCCGCCTGATCCATGCCACCTCACGAGCCCCCATTCCCGGTTATCGGGGCCTCGGTGCGACCCACGCGGTTGCCCGCACCGAGTCGCCGCCCGACGAGTTCGCCCGCCTGCTCAAGGAATTTCCGGAGCTCGGTCGACCCACTTTCTCTGCGACGACCGCCAAACACGGTGTTGAACACCACATCGCGACAACCAGCCCCCCGGTTTATGCCCAGGCTCGGCGATTAGAGGCCAGTAAACTCGAGGCCGCGAAGGCGGAATTCACCACTATGGAGCGGTTGGGCATCGTTCGCCGATCTGACAGTCCCTGATCGTCCCCGCTACACATCATGCCAAAGCCCAGTGGTGGGTGGCGGCCCTGTGGTGATTATCGGCGCCTCAACGAGGTCAGAACTCCAGACCGGTACCCGATACCGTATATTCAAGATTTTTCCACCCATTTGGCCGGCACGTCATGGTTCTCCAAGATCGACCTCGTCCGCGGATACCACCAGATGCCCGTCCACCCGCAGGACGTCCAGAAAACGGCGGTTATTACCCCATTTGGCCTCTTTGAAATTTTACAGATGCCTTTCGGGCTTAAAAATGCGGCGTAGGCGTTCCAACGCCTCATGGATTCGGTGCTCCGGGACCTCAAATTCCTTTTTGTATACCTCGATGACATCCTCATCAGCAGCGCGTCAAAGGAAGAACACCTACGTCACCTGCATGTCCTTTTCCGTCGTCTCCAGGAGCATGGCCTTATAGTTAACCCAAACAAGTGCCAATTTGGTCTGAGGCAGATCGATTTTCTGGGCCACCGCACCACCGCGGAAGGGGCACTGCCACTCAGGGCGAAAGTGGCAGCCGTTGCGGCGTTCCCACGGCCACAATCCGTCAAGGCGCTCCAAGAATTCCTCGGCATGGTAAACTTTTACCATCGCTTTGTCTCCTGGGCCGCCCAGCTCATGCGACCGCTCTACGAGGCACTCCGAGGGAAACCGGGGAAAGAACCGGTGATCTGGTCATCGGTCATGGACCGCGCATTTGGGGACATGAAGGAGGCCCTCGCCAATGCGACGATGTTAGCGCACCCGCTGCCCGGCGCCACCATCGCACTCACGACAGATGCGTTGGACTACGCCGTCGGCGCCGTGCAAGAGCAATGGGTCGACGGGGCATGGCAACCGCTGGCGTTTTTTAGCCGCCAGTTACGTAGTAACGAACGAAGCTATAGCACATTTGACCGAGAGCTGTTGGCGTTGTTCCTGGCCATCCGCCACTTTCGTTTTTTATTAGAAGGACGCCAATTCGTCGCTTTCATGGGTCACAAGCCCCTGACATTTGCCATGGCCAAGGCAACTGAGCCATGGTCGGCCCGACAGCAATGGCAACTCACGTTCATCTCTGTGTTTACCACCGACATCCGTCATGTGGCCGGCAAGGACAACGTGGTTGCCGACTGCCTTTCGCGTGTGGCCGTCCAGGCCGTCCAACTGGGTCTTGACTATTCACTAATGGCGGTCGACCAAGCGGCTGACCCGGAGACGCACGCTTTCCATTCCGATTCGTCCGGCCTGCGGCCAGTGGACGTACTTTTCCACTCAGACGGCACATCCTTGCTCTGCGATGTCTCCCTGGGAGACCCACGCCCGATCGTTCCGTCATCCTGGCGCAGGAAAGTCTTCGATATCATGCACAACCTCGCCCACCCGGGTGTGCGGGCATCACAGAAGTTGTTAGCATCCAAGTTTGTCTGGAGGGGAATGCGAAAAGATGTGTGCGACTGGGCCAACACCTGTGTCGTGTGCCAGAGAGCGAACGTGCAGCGCCACGTTAAAGCTCCTGTCGCCATTTTCGAGGTACCGGAGCGGCGATTCGATCATGTTCATATCGACCTCGTGGGCCCACTACCACCGTCACAAGGGTTCACGCATCTGCTGACAATAGTCGACCGTACCACCAGATGGCCGGAGGCCATTCCATTGACGTCCACCACCTCCGCGGATGTCGCCCGGGCTTTTCTTTCGTCCTGGGTTGCCCGTTTTGGCGTGCCGTCGGACATTTCATCGGACCGCGGGCCGCAGTTCTCTTCTGCTCTGTGGAACGCCGTGGCTTCAGAATTGGGCGCCAAGCTCCATCGCACCACGGCTTACCACCCGCAGGCCAATGGGTTATGCGAACGCTTCCATCGTTCTCTGAAGGCATCGCTGCGGGCCACCCTCCAAGGGTCCGCGTGGATGGATAAGTTGCCATGGGTAATGCTCGGGTTGCGCACGGCACCTAAAGAGGACCTGCAGGCGTCGGCCGCCGAATTGGTCTACGGCCAGCCGCTCAGGGTCCCCGGTGAGTTTCTCCCATCGCCGACGCATCCGTGGTCCGCCACTGAACAGCTGAAGGCTCACCGTGGCGCGGCGCATGCTTTCCGTCCCATTCCGAATTCACAGCATGGACTGCCTGTGCCACATGTTCCGCCAACGCTCATGAGGGCTAAATTCGTTTTTGTATGGCACGATGCCCACCGTAGTCCCCTCATGCCTCCATACACGGGCCCCTTCCGGGTACTGAAGGCGGGCGCCAAGAGTTTTCTGGTAGACGTCGGCGGGACGCCTGACTACATTTCCATGGACCGCCTCAAGGCTGCACACCTGGACTTCGGCCAGCCAGTCAAAACAGCGCAACCGCCGCGTCGTGGACGACCGCCCGCGGCCGCTACGTCTGGCCCATCGGCCCCGTGGCCCAGCTCCTCTCCTGCACTGTCCATTCCTCTCCGGGAATATCGGAGTCGCTCCGACAGGATTGTCCGACCTCCTCGGCGATTGACTTTGATGATTAAAGAAACTTCTGGGGGGGCGCATGAGGTAAAACCACCAATAAACTCCTGTACAAATGAATAACTGTCTTTAAAGCAATGTTACAGCACCTATGTCCGTTTGCTGAGTGTAAACAAGCTTTCTGTAAAAACCCTGAAACAACGCGATGACGTCATCACGTTGGTCACGTGGTGCCCCGAGTGGCGGGAAACGTGATGACGTCAGAGGTGGGAGGTTCTGAGTTCAGACCTCGTGGAACTAGTTACTGTGTAGACCTGTTTGCTGTTGCTCCTGCATGTTTTTGTTTTGTTCACCAGTTTAATTAAATTCGGTTAATTTACTGAACTGCCTTGACCTCAGTGATTTAGATAGGAATCCGTTGATTCCTACAAAGTAATATTTTTAAGTTGATGTTATTTTTTTACTCAGCAAAGGGCTGAACTTTTCCAATTTGATGAGCAATCATGAAAATACTGCACAATTGCTGAAAAATACACAAACCTATACTGAAGAGAAATACATTCATTTTGAAACCTCATGTTCTCCAGGTTAAAGCTGATGATGTTCTATAATTCATTAAAACTGAATAAGGAACAGAAGATATCCAAACCATATTTGTGAGGAAATGCTTTTTGCAAAACGGAGTGGAAATAGTTGACACTGAGGTGAAATTTATATTCCACGATATATCACCAGCTGCATTTAAGATTGCTTTGTATTAACTTGAAGTGAATCCAGAACTCAGCAACAGTGCACTGGTGGTGTGGTGACATCGCAAGCACTCTACAGCTACAGACTTGAGACATTTCAGGAACATATTGATGTCTGCATTGTCACGACAAGCTTATCTTGCTCCAAAGCAGCATTGATTTCACCTATTGATCAAAGAGAATGAAAAGACAGACCCACCTCTGTCATAAGCAATTATTTATCTCACTAAGCAGAGTTGGAAGAAACTACTGAAACTAACACAACATCACAAAAATGACAGGTTAGTTAGAATAATGAATAAATATATTCTACAATACATGGATAATAATAGTGATTGAAAAAGTTGCATTCCTGGGACTGTCTGGATGATAAACAGTCCACAATGTGACTGTAAGCAATGTAGACTTTATTTGGAAAATGAGATTGAAGTCCACATCAAACAAATTCCATTTTATGGCCAGAAAAGTTTCATACAGTTTTATTAAAAATTCAATCTTCCTGATAGAAAGTCTGAGCTTGCCATCTCTAAGCACTACACTTCCAAGGAAAAAAATCTCTAATTCTGAGAGGAGGCTGAGATTAAAGAAGTAGGCCTAGAAATTCCAGAGCGCCGGAAATCTGCTGGCGGCACCACGGGCCGCAGTTAACGGCCGCCAAAATTAATAGCGTTGGCAGCACCGATATATTGGTGCTGCTTGCTAATTAACATTGGCGCAGCGCTAAACTCACTGTGCAAGGCCAGTTTTCAGGCAGTAGTCTCAGCAGGAGGCCCAATGTAGCGTGGCTGTAGCTTACCTGGAGCAAGGACAGCCTTCTCTTAAAGCAAGGCTGTCATTTCAGAAAGCAGTGTGGTCCCTTAAAGGGGAACTGCCTTCTAAAATGAAAAAAATTAAAATCATTTAAAAATAGGCAGTCTTTAGCCCTTAGAGCTCAACTGCCTTCTGAAAAAAATAAACATTAAAAATAATTCCCAAATGGCAGTCTTCAGCTCTTAAAGCTGAAATGCTTTCTGCACCTAAAAAAAATGGGAAAAGTGTTTCAGCTGTAACACAAATGGCCCAGCAAGCCAGGGAAGGGCACCCAGGGTTTTGCATGCAGCACTCCAGCTTTGTGCAGTGGGTCAACACTGCAAGAGAGGTCCTCTACTCACAGGGGCCAGGAGGCCCTCCAGAAAGAAGGATGTGGGACCAGATCACCGAGACCATCACTGCCAGCAGTGTCGCCCCCACCACCAGGCTCCAGTGCCCAAAGAAGCTTCATGACCTCAGACCGTGGTCAAGGCCAGTGAATGCATCTTCAAAAGCCGTCTCCTACCAACCGCATCATCAGCCTCACACACTTCTCAATGCACGACTCCTCGCCACACCCCCCCCAATCACTCACGTACAAACAATCTCTATCAAACACGAGGCACACCTCACATTCCTAGCTTCACCTCACTCCCTTGGAGGAGACGGTGCTGGCCATTCTTGGCAGGGACATGGCTGAGCCCTTGGCCAGCGGTGGGGTTGAAAGGATACAAGATGCGGGTATCCTCATACGTTATCCTCCTTCTTGCATGCATCTTTTGCTTTCCCGCCCTCTCCTCACTGAGGCCTTGCAAGCATCCAGCAGCACTCCCAGCACACTTTAACAACTTTTAGCACCTATTGCACCAAACATCAATAAAATAGAAAAAATCCAGTCCAAAAGCTTAAATGCAAACTTACCTGAAAGATGTGTGTGTCCCTTTAAGAAGTGCTAACAGCATCTCTGTCAGTCTGCTGCACGCTCGCTTTTCAGAGTGAGCTTAGGACCCAGTGCTAAACTCAGCGCAAAGATCCAAGTTTGCAGAGCGTGGCATCACGTCAGCAATGCACGACGACTCACATCACGCTTTCCAGATTTGCATGATCAGGGCCAACGCTGTTAACGGTATAGCGCTATGGCCCTCACCAAAATGGCGGCCGCCGAGTCCCAAGCCAGAAATGGGTGGAAGAGCGGTGGCTGCCATTTTCTTTCAGGAATCTGCTGGTAATGGGTGGTGGTAAGGAGTTGAATTTCTAGGCTGTAGACTATTAAATGCGATGCCTGATAGTTGTTCAATACAGCCTCTACGGACCAAGTTCAATTCCTCTTTAACAGATTGCTATGAATATCAATGGCGTGCACTTAGCATGGGCATGAACTCCAATTAAAATAAGCCCAGACCTGTTGTAGCCATAGTAAACTACAGGAAACTCTTTGGTATCTGGCACCAACGGGACCGGCATGTTGCCAGTTGATCAAAAATTCCGGATGACGTAGAGGGTTAGCTACCAAGGCTATTTTTAACAAAGAAAAATTTAAAAAATCAAGAAATGTGCAGTATACAGTAATTGGGTACTCACCTACAGAATGTTGTGTTAAATGGATGGTGGAAGATGCTTGATTAAGTACAGTACTGCCAGTTGAGGGTAATCCATAACTCTTTAATTACTTAACAGTAAAACAAAACTTATAAACAACTGTACAGTACAGTATAAAGTACTGTAGTTGACTGTACACTTATTCCAAGTCAGCTGGTTCATCAGGAATATCCATGTCAGCTGGGTCATCAGGATCATGCACTTCAACAGATTCTTCAGGCACTTCCACTGCTTCAACTCTTTTGGAAGCTTTCCTAAACAAGTCCTGGATGTCTGCTTGCTTCGTGGACTCTTGCCTTTTTTGTAGAAAGGTGGAATGCAGAATATGGAGGTGCATAACTTCTTGGGCAGAATAGCAAGGATGCCTTTCAGCAAATTTGAGGAATAAAGCAAATCCTTCTGCAGCTTTAGCCCAAGAAATCTTCTCTTCAGAAATCTCATCCTCTTCACTTTCCATCTCACTTTCCTTTTCTTTCTTTGGATTCAAAACATTCTCTTTATTTCATCATCACTTAGCATTTGCACAGCAGCAACTTCTCTATCTGCATCAACCCACTGCTCAATATCACTTTCACTGAGGTGACATAGAGGGTTTGCTGGGCCTACATTTTTCACCATGCCAGCCATTTCCATTATTGTACTCCTCTTGGGATGAACATTGAACCCATGAAATTCCTCCTCTGAAGAAGAACATTCAGCAAACATTACAGAAGGCCACAATTTGCACCAGGCTTGGCTCAAAGTGTGACCTTTCACCAAGTTCCAGGAACATGCAGCATTAAAGATGGTGGCCTAGAAATTCAGTAAGGCCCCGCCAGGTTTTCAGCGCCCGAAATTTAGCGCTCGCCCGGATTCCCGCAGCGCCCGCCTGAAATTCAGTTGCGACGGGCCAAGACGGAGGCGGGCGCTACTGCAGGGTTTGGCCGCCTCGCTTGGGGCGATGAAAGTCTATTTCAGGCGTCCAGCTGCCGCTGCGCCACCCGATGCGGTGCGGCAGGCTGGGGTACTGCAGGCCTCCTCCTTCTCTTAAGGAGGAGCTGCCTGCAGCCGTGAGATCGCCGCTGGATTCCCCCGGCAAATGAGCCCGGCACCACAGAGAAGTGCCGGGCTCGCGGGAGTCAGACAGCAATGCCACGGGGGGGTGGTGCAGGAATCCGGGGAGGGAGGTGCGGCCATGCGGCCGCCGGGAAAGCGGCCGGCCGCCCCTCCACCTTTATGCGCCGGCCTCTCGGAGCTGCAAGGCCCCGTTTTCCAAACGTTGTTTGCGGCCGCTGCGGGCGAGGCGGCCGCAACTGAATTTGGCCTTCGGAACGGAATCGCGTTGGAACCGGGGCGCTGCGCACACCGATGACGTCATCGGTGCCGGCGCAGCGCTACCGGCTAACGCCGATGTTAGGGCCCAACTTAATTTCGGGCACTAAAAAACTTCCGGCGCAACCCACTCTTTCGCCCCTAAGTGGGCGCAAACGCAACTGAATTTCTAGGCCGGCATCTTTAAGATTGTATTCCTTCTGAAATGCGTGAATATTGTCATCTTGGCTTATTAGTTTACGTAGGAAGTCTTTCTTGTAATGACACTTGAGATTTTGGATAACGCCCTGGTCCATGGGTTGTATGAGAGAAGTTACATTTGGTGGCAAATAAATGGTGAAAATATTTCTTGAAACCAACCAATCTGCATTCATGCGGATGGGCTCTACAATTATCAAGCAATAAAATGCATTTGCTATTTTCAGGTTTCCCTATTCTACGGAAATGTTCCCTCACAGATGGAACAAAAATATGATGGAACCAGTTCGAAAAGATTTCCTTATCCATCCAAGCATTTCTTTGAGCTTTGTACTCAACAGGTAAGTGCCTCACATTTTTAAATGCACGGGGATTTTTATACTTCCCAATGACAAGAAGTTTAATCTGGTGTGATCCAGCAGCGTTTGCACATGTTAGCACGGTTACACGATCTTTATTTTTCTTGTAACCCGAAGCATAAACCTCACTAGCCCCAACAAGCATTGATTCTGGCAAAAATCTCCAAAATAAGCCAGTTTCATCGGCATTGTATATCTCTGCTGGCGACAAATCATGTTGCTGCACAATCCGATTGAAATAATCGCAGTATTCTTCTGCGGTGTCGTGATCAGCTGATTTCTTCTCCCTGGAAATATTGAGTCATTGTATCCCGTGCCATAACTTGAAGCACATTAGCCATCCCTCGGAGAAAGCACACTTGTCAGTGAGTTCCGTCTTTACGTAGAAATCCTTCGCTTTCTCGATTAGCATGTGTCCGGAAAGTGGAACACCCTCTGAACGCTCAAGAGAAAACCACTTATAAAGTACGGTATCCAGCTCTTCAAGCTTAGGCTTACGAAGCATACGCCGTTTCTCTACACCCTTAGATCTCTCCGAGCTTGAATAAAACTTGAGCAGCTTATCCTTCTGTGATTTGATGTCGTAGATTGTTGACGAACCGATTTTGAATTCATTCATAATGTTGATACGCTTCTTTCCCCTTTCTAGTCGTTGGCATATGTCGATTTTCTGTTTTAAAGTTACCACTCTCTTCCTTTTGCTTGGACCAACTTTTGGTATTTGCATAATGCAATGCAATGACTACCAGCAGCGTGGGAGACACACAGTACCCCTGTAAAATGGTGGATCAGAAGAGACTACCGGCAGCGCGGGAGAGTCAGACTCCTGTTACAGGGATTTTGAGGTGTCCGACTTCCAACAGCGTCAAGAAGCCGAGTAGTGGCAGTTTGGAGAACTACCCCCACTGACTGACTCGGCCACCGTGGGAGACTCGGACTCGGACTTGGCAACATTGCCGGTTATTGAGGTGTTGTTTTCGGTGCGAGAATTTTGCCGGTTAATAGAGAATTCTGGATATTTAGGTGCCGCTTAAACGAGAGTTTCCTGTAGTATGAAGTAAACTAGAATCAGTGTGGGTGGAGAAAAGGAATAACCAGAGGCAGAAAACACTGGTAGGAGTAGTATATAGGCCACCTGACAGTAGCTATACTGTTTTTTCAGAATATTAAACAAGAAGTAGTAGGAGCTTGCAACAAAGGTAATACAATAATCTTGGGGGACTTTAATCTTCATATAGACTAGACAAATCAAATTGGCAAAGGTAGTCTGGAGGACGAGTTCATGGAATGCATTCGGGACAGTTTCCTAGAACAATGTGTCATGGAACCAATCAGGGAACAGGCTATTTTAGATCTTGTATTGTGTAATGAGACAGGGTTAATTAGCAATCTCATAGTAAAGGATCCTCTGGGGCAGAGTAATCATAATATGATAGAATTTCACGTTATTTTTGAGAGTGACTTACCTAAGTGTGAAACTAGAGTCTTAGGGCTAAAAATTGAGTAGCACCCCATTTGGGGCGCTAACTTCACCAGGGCGCTACTTTTAGCGCCCCAGAAAAATTAGCGCCCCCGCACCGGAACTTGAGTGGTTGCGCCCCAAGTGGGATGTGGGGTGCTACTGGAAGCGCCCCGCAACCCTCTTGGGACGCTGCGAGTCAATATCGCAGTGCTACGTGCCACGGTATTGCAGGCCTTCCTCCCATTCTTAAAGGGGAGGAGCCTTATGCAGCGTGACCCGGGGCCCAGCTGGGTCCTCCGGGATTGGGAGTGCCAGCAAAAGAGCCTTGCACTCAAGAGAAGTGCCGGGCTCTTGGAGTGCAGCTGGCACTCCGCAGGGTGGGGGGGCGTTCAGGAGACCGGGGACGGGAGTGCAGGCAGGTGCTGGCATGCAGCCAGCAACAAAAATGGCCGCCCTGCACCTCGCCTTTAAATTGCGCTTCCCTGGCCGCAGGTAGGCCCCCCTGACCCCGTCAGACATAGCGTCAGGCAGTAAGTCAGGGGTGCTCCCAAAGATCGTGGCTGGGGCGCAGCGCATGGCCTTCACATCATTGCCGGCGGCGCAGCACCGCGTGGTACTACCAGTTAGCGCCGCCGCTAACCTCCCGCTGAATTTCGCGGGAGGCGTGGGCGGCGCCGCGCAAAGCAACCCAATTTTTCACCCTTAAACTTAAATAAAGCCAATTGCATAGGTATGAGGGGCGAGTTGGCTAAGGTAGATTGGAAAAATAGATTAAAAGGTATGGCATAAGAACATAAGAAATAGGAGCAGGAGTAGGCCAATCGGCCCCTCGAGCCTGCTCCGCCATTCAATAAGATCATGGCTGATCTGATCCTAACCGCCAATCTACTATCACAGAACCATCTCCTGAATCTAACAGAATTAGACACACCAAATAGGAGCAGGATCAAGCTACACGGCCCCTGGGCCCGCTCCACTACCCACAGGGCCATGTCCGATCCGAACCTAGATTCATGTCCAAATTCCTGCCCGCTCCCCGTAACCCTTAATTCCCTTTACTTCTAGGAAACTGTCTATTTCTGTTTTAAATTTATGTAATGATGTAGCTTCTACAGCTTTTTGGGGCAGCATATTCCATGGACCTACCACCCTCTGAGTGAAGTAGTTCCTCCTCATCTCAGTTTTGAAAGAGCAGCCCCTTATTCTAAGACTATGCCCCCTAGTTCTAGTTTCACCCATCATCGGGAACATCCTCCCCACATCCACCCGATCCAACCCCTTCACAATCTTATATGTTTCAATAAGATCGCCTCTCATTCTTCTGAACTCCAATGAGTAGAGTCCCAATCTACTCAACCTCTCCTCATATGTCCATCCCCTCATCCCCGGGATTAACCGAGTGAACCTTCTTTATACTGACTCGAGAGCAAGTATGTCTTTTCTTAAGTATGGACACCAAAACTGTATGCAGTATTCCAGGTGCGGTCTCACCAATACCTTGTACAACTGAAGCAATACCTCCCTATTTTAATATTCTATCCCCCTAGCAATGAAAGCCAACATTCCATTGGCCTTCTTAATCACTTGCTGCACCTGCATACTAACCTTTTGAGTTTTGTGCACCAGGACCCCCAGATCCCTTTGTACTTCAGTACTTTCCAGTTTCTTGCCATTAAGATAATAACTTGCTCTACGATTTTTCCTGCCAAAGTACATAACCTCACACTTTTCAGTATTGTATTCCATCTGCCAAATCTCTGCCCACTTACTTAGCCTGTCTATGTCCCCTTGCAGGTTTTTTATGTCCTCCTCACTCACTACTTCAGTGAGTAGATAAACAGTGGCTAGCATTTAAAGAAATAGTTCATAATTCTCAACAGAAATATATTCCATTGAGAAACAAAAACACCATGGGAAAAGTGATCCAACCATGGCTAACTAAAGAAGTTAAGGATAGCATTAGATTGAAAGAAGAAACTTATAATGTTGCAAAGAATAATAGTAAGCCTGAGGATTGGATGAGTTTCAGAAACCAGCAATGATTGACCAAAAAATTGATAAAAAGGGAAAAAATTGAATATGAGAGAAAACTAGCAAGAAATATAAAAGTAGATTGTAAGAGTTTCTACAAGTATGGAAAAAGGAAAAGAATAGCAAAAATAAATGTTGGTCCCTTAGAGATTTAGAAAAGAGAAATTATTATGGAGAATAAGGAAATGGCAAAAACATTAAACAAATATTTTGTATCTGTCTTCACAGTAGAAGACACAAAAAGCATCCCAAAAATGGTGGGGAACCAAGGATCTAATAAGGGTGAGGAACTTAACGTAATTAATATAAGTAGAGAAAAAGTAGTAGAGAAGCTAATGGGACTAAAAGCCGACAAATCCCCTGGACTGACGGCCTACATCCTAGGGTTCTAAAAGAGGTGGCTGAAGAGATAGTGGATGCATTGGTTTAGATCTTCCAAAATTCCTTAGATTCTAGAATGGTCCCAGCAGATTGGAAAGTTGCAAATGTAACACCACTATTCAAGAAAGGAGAAAGAGAAAAAACAGGGAACTACAAGCCAATTAGCCTGACATCAGTCATCGGGAAAATGCTGGAATCCATTGTTAAGGAAGTGATATCAAGTCACTTAGAAAATCATAACATGATTAGGCAGAGTTAACATGGTTTTATGAAAGGGAAATCATGTTTGACAAATTTATTAGGATGTAATTTTTGAGGATGTAACTAGCAGGGTAGATAAAGGGGAACCAGTGGATGTAGTATATTTGGATTTCCAAATGGCATTCGATAAGGTGCCACATAAAAGGTTATTACACAAGATTAGGGCTCATGGGGTTGGGGGTAATATAATAGCACGGATTGGTTAATGGACAGAAAACAGAGAGTCGGGATAAACGGATCTTTTTCAGGTTGGCAGGCTGTAACTAGTGGGGTGCTGCAAGGATCAGTGTTGGGGCCTCAGCTATTTACAATCTATATTAATGAAGGGACCGAGTGTAATGTATCTAAGTTTGCTGATGGTACAAAGCTAGGTGGGACAGTAAGCTGTCAGGAGAATACAAAGGGCTGGATTTTGTCAATGGGGAGCTATTTGAGGCAGGACTCCCACATTTTGGGTTGTAGTCCCGCCTCCATCGAATTGTGGCCAACCTATGCTATTTTCCCTTGATTGACCTTGTTAAGCCCGTTCAGCGGGCTCAGGCCAATTAAGAGACACTCGGTTACTTGTGACGTCAGCGATTGACATTTCATCTGTCAAGAGCTTTTGACAGATGAAAAATCAGCATTTGACAGCTCTGTGAAGCTGTCAAACACTGACAATCTGTCTTCTAACTTGAGTCCTTCTACTCAGACTCAGTTAGAGAGCTCTCCAGACCAGAAAGCAGAGGCTGCAGCTTTCGACAGTTCAGCGAGCATTCTGCTTTCTGTGCCGGTGAGCTGAGGGACTCCCGAGAACTGAAGGAATGAAGCCTGCAGGAGAAAGTAAAGGTAAGTAAAACTTATTAAAACACTTTACACTTACCTCACACACTTACCTCTGCACACATGCACCCATCACTCATCTGCACAACGGACATCTCGATCCCTCCAATCCCTGCAGACCGAGGGTTCGCCTCGCTAACTTGGCATGGTTCGGAGCCGTTGGACAGCTGACACTTCAGGGCTAAAAATAGGGATTAGGCAAAAAACTGCCTGTTAACTACCTGTTAACAGGCAGTTAATTGGCACTAATCCCCTCCCCGCCTTGGTGAGGCGGCTCCCAGCACAGGTCGGGTACCCACCTCCTGGGTATTTGACACGGAGGCGGGTTGGGGGCAGGATGGGTTCCTGCCCTGATTCTGCAATTTTCCCACCACTCACGCCTCTAAACCCGCCTCCTCGGGGCTTGGAAAATCGAGCCCAAAAAGTCTCCAAAGGGATATAGATAGATTAAGTGAGTGGGCAGTAAGGTGGCAGATGGAGTTTAATGTAGGGAAATGTGAGGTTATTCACTTTGGTCGGAAGAATAGAAAAACAGAATGGGCCAGAAATTCGGGTCCCCATGGGTGAGTACACGCTGGGTACTCACACGTAGGGCCAACGAAAGTGCCGGTTTCGTGCATGCACTGCGCATGCGCTGGAAACCGGAACTTCCGTTCCCTTGAAGGAATGGAGTTCACAGGTCACACATGTGCGCCGGAGAGGCAGCGCGTACGCCTGGAACTTCCGTTTTTTTTACAGGTTTCTCCGGGAGGGTAAGTCTCTAGCAGCTGCGCATTTAAAAAGCAGTCGCAAGGCCTGCTTTTAACAAGGTAAGTGGTGAATTAAGTAAAATTAAAACATTCTTTCCACAGGTTTATTATTTTTAAATACTTTAAAGAAAGGTAAATTTATTTTTAGCCCTGTTAAAAACTGTCATTAATTTTTTCAAAAATTTAAATTATTGTTTAAAATAGTTATTTTATGTAATTTATAGTTATTTTAAAAATGTGATGTTTTTTTAAAATTTATTTGAAGTTTTAGTTAGGTTTTGGGGCCGATCTCTATTCATAGATTTGACAGGTCTTCCTGTCAAATCTATGAATAGAGATTCCCTGCTACGATTGGCTCTCCATGACCCACATGATCCCAGGGGACGCTTCGAACTAACTGCGCCCTGGGATATGCAAGCGCTGCATGCCGGCAGCTGGAGGAGGCCCAGGATCGGAGTCCCACACGGGCCCACAGCACAACGGCAGGCGCGCTAGGTAAGTGCAGGTAGGGGGCTTGCACCCGCGGGAAGCCTCCGACCCGAATTTCTGGCCCAATATTTTTTAAATGGTGAGAAACTTTCAAATGCTGGTGTCCAGAGAGATTTGGGTGTCCTCGTGCAAGAAAAACAGAAAGCTAGCATGCAGGTGCAGCAAGCAATAAGGAAGGCAAATGGCATATTGGCCTTTATTGCAAGGGGGTTGGAGGATAAGAGTAAGGAATTCTTGCTACAATTGTACAGGGCATTGGTGAGACCACACCTGGAGTACTGTGCACAGTTTTGGTCCCCTTATCTAAGGAAGGATATACTTGCCCCAGAGGGCTGTGAATGCTGAGCCTTTGAGTATATTCAAGGCTGAGATAGATAGGGGTCAATTTTAACTCAGCCGTGAGGCGGGCTTTGAGGCGTGTAGGGGGTTAAAATCGCAAAAACGGGGGGTCGGGACCCGCCCCACCTGGTTCCCAACTCCGAGCCATTTTAACCCAGGCATGTCTGATGGTCTCGAATCAGTCCCGCCTCCAAAAGGTGAGACTGAGGAGCAAGTTGGGTAGGATTGATTGGGGAATGGCACTCAAAGGGTTGACGGTGGATAGGCAATGGCAAACATTCAAAGACTGAATGGATGAGCTACAGAATTTGTTCATCCCAGTTTGGCATAAAAATAAAACAAAAAAGGTGACTCAACCGTGGCTAACAAGGGAAATTAGGGATAGCATAAGATCCAAGGAGAGGACATATAAATTGGCCAGAAAAAGCAATAACCCTGAGGATTGGGAGCAGTTTAGGATTCAAAGGAGGACAAAGGGATTAATTAAGAAAGGGAAAATAGAATATGAGAGTAAGCTTGCAGGGAACATAAAAACTGACTGTAAAAGCTTTTATAGATATGTGAAGAGAAAAAGATTGGTGAAGTCAAGCGTAGGTCCCTTGCAGTCAGAATCAGGGGAATTTATAATGGGGAACAAAGAAATGGCAGACCAACTAAATACATATTTTGGTTCTGTCTTCACAAAGGAGAACACAAATAACCTCCCAGAGATGCCGGGGAACATAGGGTCTGATGAAAGGGTGGAACTGAAAGAAATCAGTATTTGTAGGGAAATGGTGTTAGGAAAATTGATGGGACTGAAGGCCGATAAATCCCCAGGGCCTGATAATCTACATCCCAGGGTACTTAAGGAAGTGGCCCTAGAAATAGTAGATGCATTGCTGGTCATCTTCCAGAACTCGATAGACTCTGGAACAGTACCCATGGATTGGAGGGTAACTAATGTTACCCCACTATTCAAAAAGGTGGTAGAGAAAAAGCGGGGAATTATAGACCGGTCAGCCTGACATCGGTAGTGGGGAAAATGCTAGAGTCCATTATAAATGATTGATGTGCCAAATAACTGCCTGAATCCATAAGGTTAAAACTTTAAACTAAAGGCTTTTATTAAGTAAGAATCATGGCATCAAGTTAACACAGGGCAACCATCATTCATCACCGACCCAGCCCTTATGAGTAAAACCCAGCTCTTATAAATAAGACTCACACCAATCAGGAGGATCCATAAAGGCGGAGGTAGGGAGGAACATTAGTGGTTACACCTGTAAAACATTAAAGACATTAACAAGTACAACAACAGACAATCCAAAACACAGAGTTATTTCATCACAAAGATGTAATAGCAGAGCACTTGGAAAGCAGTGACAGGATCGGACAAAGTCAACATGGATTTACAAAAGGTAAATCATGCTTGACTAACCTACTGGAATTTTCTGAGGATGTAACTGGTAAAATAGATAAGGGAGAACCAGTGGCTGTGGAGTATTTGGACTTTCAGAAGGCTTTCGATAAGGTCCCACATAAGAGATTAGCGTGCAAAATTAAGGCACATGGGATTGGGGGCAAGGTATTGACTTGGATAGAGAACTGGTTGGCGGACAGAAAGCAAAGAGTTGGAATAAACGGATCGTTTTCCAAGTGGCAGGCAGTGACTAGTGTAATGTATATACCTTTAAGGGGGGGGAACTACTTTTTACAGCTCGTGTATACTGTAGTACCGGCAGTGACCACACCTGTATATAGCACTGAGTAGTAATCTGTACAGGCAGTTCCACTGTGAGCCACGTTGAGTAAACACCTGTTGTACCGTTCTCCGCAGTCTGTGTCTTATTATACACGGATGTAACATTGGTGACGAGGCAGGTTCGAACCAACCTGCAACTCTGCATCACCTCCCGGGGATTCGTTCCTGGAGATCAGTGGATTGGAGGTCAAGGCCAGAGACTCGGGCGTCGACCACGGGCAACCACCCAGTCATCCAGCAGAGACTCGAGAATTGCGGGGGAGGCTGTCGAGAGCCAGGCTTGGCTTTCCAGTCGAGGTGGTCCAGCGAAACAGGCTGGCAACAGGTAGTGCGCAGACCCTTCCCGGATAGCGGCGGGTTAGAGCCCGACCGAGCGGCACAGCAAAGGGCCGAGCAGCGTCGACGGGGGAGAGGGAGAGAGGGCAGAGCGCACAGGGTGCAGCCAGTGTTCAGGGGCGGAGCAGCGTCAGAGAGAGGGAGAGAGAGACGCGCAGAAACCCGCGAGGCGCCGCCATTGCCACGAGGACCGCCGAGAGCGGCGTTGGCAGCAGCACAGGAGAAGCGCGCAAAACCTATAGGGTGCCGCCATTGCCACGAGAACCAGCAGCAGCGGGGGAGGAAGGAAAGCGCGGGAGACGCCATTTTAAGCCATTGGGAGACGCCATTTTAAACCACACCCAAAATGCCGAAGAGTGGCAGTATCACCGCATTTGACAATGAAGTCGAAGTTTGGACTACATATGTCGAACGAATAAAGGTGTACTGCAAGGCAAATGAGGTGTCAGATGCCAAGAAAGCGTCGGTATTGTTAAATTTAATGGGTGCAAAGACGTATGGTTTATTACGAAATCTAGTAACCCCAACGAAGCCAATGGAAAAGAGTTTTGAAGACATAGTAACTGTGGTAAACCACTGTTATACCTGCCTGTGTGGGTGTTTGTATTCCACTGTGTACATGTCTGCACATGCCTCGGCTGACTCCTCCCACCAGTCCAGGTATAAAGGTGACTGCCCCACAGTCCCTCTGTATTCTGGACTGGTCGACCACTCGAGGCACACCTTCATTCTCTTGTTAATAAAAGCCTGTTAGTTACTCGCTTAACCTCAGTCTTTTGAGTAATTAATAGCGCATCAATTTTATTAACAAGATTTTTTATAATGGAGAAGATCCTCACACCAGCATGCCTGGACTTAGACCATCGGGAGGCGGACGCATCCACCAAGTTTGCTCACTGGCTTAGGTGCTTTGAAAGATTCCTGATCGCCTCCGCTGCAACGGTCAAATCGGATGAGGACAAACTGGATGTCCTGACCTCCAAAGTGAACCACCGAGCGTACTCAGTCATCCAGGACGCGACCTCGTACACGGCTGCTCTCAAGCTCCTCAAGGACCAGTACACGCACCCAGTGAACGAGGTGTACGCCAGGCGCCTCCTGGGGAGTCGTAAACAACAACCTGGGGAATCGACCGAGGAATACCTTCAGGCACTGTCTGTGCTTGGCCGGGCCTGTGGTTGTAAGGATGTAAAGGCCACCGTGTACACAGAGGAACTTATCTGGGACGCTTTTATAGCGGGCCACAGGTCCAATTACACCCAACAGCGACTGTTGGAGCAGAGTGACCTCGACCTCAACAAGGCCTCTGAACTCGCACTATCATTGGACGCAGCCTGCCGGGGCATGGATGCCTACTCCTCTGCACCATGGATGCCGCGGGGAACGACAGCCTGGGACACGGTAGCACCGTCTCATAGCGCTGTGCCACCCCAGCCACATCCCAGCAACGGCCCAACTACCGCAGCAGTGTCCCAAGGCCAGAAATGCTACTTCTGTGGCCAGGCCAAACACCCCAGAGCGCGCTGCCCGGCGAAAAGTGCGATCTGCTCGGGCTGCGGGAAGAAGGGACACTACGCCAGCGTCTGCAGGGCCAAAGCCACCCCGAACCCCAGCAGCGCCGCGTGCGGGCCGTGCGGGCCGCCATCTTGGGCCTCCCCAGCCATGTGCGAACCACCGGAACAGCAGCCATTTTGGACGCCTCCAGCCACATGGGGATCATGGACGCCGCCATCTTGGACGCCAGCCGGGATGCAGCAGGCCCCCAACACCGCCTCATCTGATACCCGCAGCGACACACCGACCCCTGCGCTGGCCTCCGTTATGCTGGACCAAGCGAGACCGCACCAACTGACCCGGTCCACAATGGACATTAAGGTAAATGGTCACGAAACAACCTGCCTTTTTGACTCTGGGAGCACGGAGAGCTTCATCCACACTGACACGATGCGGCGTTGCTCTCTCCCAGTCCTGCCTGCGCACCAGCGGATTTCTATGGCCTCCGAGTCCCAGTCGGCGGACATTGGCGGCTACTGCGTGGTGACACTCTTAGTAGACGGGACTGTGTACGATAATTTTAAACTTCTGGTCCTGCCCCACCTCTGCGCTGCCGTTCTACTGGGGTTAGATTTTCAGTGCCACCTTAAAAGTGTTACGATGGCGTACGGTGGACCCCTCCCCCCACTCACAGTCCGCAGCCAGCAGCTCCCAAATTGCCGGCCACGCACCAGGTGCAACCTCTCCACACTCAGAGTCCCACCCCCCCCCCCCACTGTTTGCTAACCTCACCCCCGACTGTAAGCCCATCGCCACAAAGTGCAGGCGATACAGTGCCGGGGACAGGGTTTTCATTAAAACCGAAGTGGAGCGGCTCCTGAAGGAGGGGATTATTGAGGGCAGCACCAGCCCCTGGCGAGCCCAGGTTGTGGTCGTTAAGACCGGCGAGAAGCAGCGCCTGGTCATCGACTACAGCCAGACAATAAATCGCTACACCCTGCTGGACGCTTACCCACTCCCCCGCATAGCTGATATGGTCAACCAGATCGCGCAGTACCGCGTCTTCTCGACCATTGACCTGAAATCAGCATACCACCAGCTCCCTATCCGCCCTGAGGACCGCCAGTATACTGCCTTTGAGGCAAACGGCCGCCTCTATCACTTCCTTAGGGTTCCCTTTGGCGTCACCAACGGAGTCTCCGTCTTCCAAAGGGAGATGGACCGGATGGTCGATCAAAATGCGTTGCAGGCCACTTTCCCATATCTGGACAATGTGACCATCTGCGGCCATGACTTGCAGGACCATGACGCAAACCTCGAAAAATTCCTCTGCACCGCCCAACTCCTGAACCTGACGTATAACAAGGAGAAGTGCATATTCCGCACAAACCGCCTTGCCATCCTTGGCTGTGTTGTGGAACACAGAGTCATCGGTCCCGACCCCGACCGGATGCGTCCCCTTATGGAACTCCCACTGCCCCACTGCCTCAAGGCCCTGAAGAGGTGCCTAGGGTTTTTCTCCTATTACGCCCAGTGGGTCCCCTACTATGCGGACAAGGCCCGTCCGCTGATCAAGTCCACCTCTTTTCCCTTGACGGCAGAGGCCCGCTTAGCCTTCCACCGTATCAAGGAAGACATTGCCAAAGCCACCATGCACGCAGTGGATGAATCCATCCCCTTCCAGGTGGAAAGCGACACGTCCGACTTTGCCCTGGCCGCTACCCTTAATCAGGCGGGGAGACCCATGGCCTTCTTTTCACGAACCCTCCAGGGCCCGGAGACCAGACACTCCGCTGTTGAGAAGGAGGCCCAGGCTATTGTGGAGGCTGTGCATCATTGGAGGCACTACCTGGCCGGAAAACGATTTACCCTGCTCACTGACCAGCGTTCAGTCGCTTTTATGTTTAACAACAAGCAGAGGGGCAAAATCAAAAACGACAAGACCTTGAGGTGGAGAATCGAACTTTCCACCTACAATTACGAGATCTTGTACCGGCCCGGGAAGCTCAATGAACCCCCGGATGCTCTATCGCGTGGCACCTGCGCCAGTGCGCAGATCGATAGACTGTGGGCCCTCCACAATGGCCTCTGCCACCCGGGGGTCACCAGGTTCTTCCACTTCATCAAGGCCCGCAACCTGCCTTACTCCATTGAGGAGGCCAGGACCATGACCAGGAACTGCCAAGTCTGCGCTGAGTGCAAACCGCACTTTTATAGACCAGACAGGGCTCACCTGATAAAAGCCACTCGCCCCTTCGAGCGCCTGAACGTTGATTTTAAAGGGCCTCTCCCTCCTCCGACCGCAATGTGTACTTCCTCAACATTATTGATGAGTACTCCCGCTTCCTGTTCGCCATCCCCTGCCCGGACATGACCAGTGCCACGGTCATTAAAAGTCTGAACGACCTCTTCACCCTGTTCGGTTTCCCCAGCTATATCCATAGCGACCGGGGCTCATCGTTTATGAGCGACGAACTCCGCCAGTACCTGCTCGCTAGGGGTATTGCCACAAGCAGGACCACCAGTTACAACCCCCGGGGGAACGGACAGGTGGAAAGAGAGAATGCGACAGTTTGGAAGGCCGCCCTGCTAGCCTTAAATTCTAGGGGCCTTCCGACCTCCCGCTGGCAGGATGTGCTCCCCGATGCACTCCACTCTATTCGGTCACTGCTCTGCACTGCCACTAACGCCACCCCTCATGAGAAAATGTTTGTCTTCCCAAGGAAGTCCACATCGGGGACATCGCTACCGCCATGGCTGACGTCCCCAGGGCCGGTCCTACTGAGAAGACACGTGAGGACCCATAAAATGGACCCCCTGGTCGAGAGGGTCGACCTCCTCCACGCCAACCCCCAGTATGCTTACATTGCGTACCCGGACGGGCGGGAGGACACAGTCTCCATACGAGACCTCGCACCCTCGGGGGCCCCAGTAACCCACTACCCACTACCACCCCCCCCACGATCCAATATCCAACCCCAGCAGACGGCACGCCTGGGCCCCGCGACCCGCTCGACACCCACGAGGACTACACACCAGTGCCCCAGCCTACGCGGGACTCGACGCCGGAAGCTTCACTACCCCTGCCGTCGCCACATCGATCACAGCGGCAGACAAGACTCCGGAGAGACTCCAATACACAAACTTTTAATACACTTCACCCCGCCGGACTCATTTTTAAACAAGGGGTGAATGTGGTAAACCACTGTTATACCTGCCTGTGTGGGTGCTTGTATTCCACTGTGTACATGTCTGTACATGCCTCGGCTGACTCCTCCCACGAGTCCAGGTATAAAGGTGACTGCTCCACAGTCCCTCTGTATTCTGGACTGATCGACCACTCGAGGCACACCTTCATTCTCTTGTTCATAAAAGCCTGTTAGTTACTCGCTTAACCTCAGTCTTTTGAGTAATTAATAGCGCATCAGTAACAATACTCAAGGAACATCTAAACCCCACACCGCTGCTGATAGCAGAAAGATTCAAGTTTCACAAACGGAACCAGCATAAGGATGAAAGCAATGCTGATTATTTAACAGAACTGCGCAAACTATCGAAACACTGCCAGTTTGGAGCGGGACTGGCAGATACCTTAAGGGACAAGTTTGTGTGTGGGCTTCAAAGTGAAGGAACCCAGAAACGGCTTTTATCTGAAAAGGACCTTACGCTGGAAAAGGCTTTCAGCATAGCGGTATCATATGAAGCAGCAGCACGGGGCGCTGCAGAGATACAACAGAGACTGCAAGAATATGGCTCAAACGAAATGTCATATGGAACAGAGAAGTGCTATCGCTGCGGCAGAACAACACACCACCAGAATGATTGCTGGTTCAAAGACAAAGTGTGCAGACAGTGTGGAAAAGTAGGACACATAGACGAGTCTGCAGGTCGGGAAAGAAAACCAGCAATAAGAAACCTACCAAAAAAAAGTACAAGAAGGCACATAAGATGACGGAGAATATTTCAGATGAACAAAAGTGTGATAACGACTCCGAAAGCAGGGAACTGAGTTGTCTGAAAGTACATAATGTGATCACAACGGAGGATCACTGAACCATTTGGGTCACTCTCAAGTTAGCAGGAGTCCAGGTAAAGATGGAATTGGACACAGGATCAGCCCTAACAGTCATAAACCGACGGGACTATGAACGGCTATTCTCACACATACCCTTGAGAGACACAAAAATTATTTTGAAGACGTACACGGGGCTAAAAGTCTACCCCAAAGGAAAAATAAGGGTGACCGTTATATATAACGGTAAGGAAATACCAAAACTAGACCTGTATGTATTGCAAGATGGAGGACCACCATTACTGGGACGTGAATGGATCCACAAAATACAACTGGATTGGCATTCCACCCAGGCACTGACTGTGGCTGATAAAAAGAATGACGACGTCACACCTGGGCGACTGTCAAAGATCCTAACTGACGCAAAAGAAGTGTTCCAGCAAGGACTCGGAACACTAAAAGGCATGACAGCGACGATTAAAATTGAAGAAAACGCAAACCCCAAATTTTTTAAGGCCAGACCGATACCTTATGCGATCCGCCCAGCCGTCGAAGGAGAGCTGGAGAGTCTGGAACGTTCAGGTGTACTGTCCAAGGTAGATTGGAGCGAGTGGGCTACACCCATCGTCCCTGTGATGAAAAAGTCATTGAGCAGCACGCCTGGGGAACCAAGGAAGGTTCGCATCTGTGGGGACTTTAAGGTAACAGTGAACCCGGTCCTTCACACCGTACAATATCCACTTCCGTGAATTGAAGATATTTTCGCCTCGCTATCTGGAGGGAAACACTTCACTAAGATTGATCTGGCCAAGGCGTATCTGCAAATGGAGGTAGAAGAACCATCAAAAAAATACCTCACAATCAACACCCATAAAGGTCTCGACCAATACAACCGGCTGGTATTCGGGGTAGCATCAGCTCCGGCTATTTGGCAGAGGGCAATGGAACAAGTCCTGCAAGGGATCCCAGGGACCCAGTGTTATTTGGACGACATCCTGGTCACGGGTGAAAATGACAGTGATCACCTTGCCAACCTGGAGCAGTGGTGTGGAGATGCCGGAGTTACATTAAAACTTACATTAAACCTGGAGCAGGTGCTCACTAGATTGCAGGAATATGAGCTCCGAGCTAACCGCCCCAAATGCGAATTTTTTAGAACACGGGTCTCGTATTGTGGCCACGTTATTGATAAAGAGGGGTTACATAAGTCCCCAGAGAAGATTGAGGCAGTAGTCAAGGCTCCAGTACCGGAAAATGTGTCACAACTGAGGTCGTTCCTCGGGCTGGTAAACTACTACCATAAGTTCTTGCCAAATTTGTCTACAGTACTACACCCACTGAACACCCTACTGCAAACTGGGGTGCCATGGAAGTGGAGAGACGAATGTAGACGAGCTTTCCAGAAGAGCAAAACACTAATCACATCGAAAGAGATATTGGCCCATTAAAACCCGGCATTACCAATTCGGTTGGCATGTGATGTGTCACCCTACGGCATTGGAGCAGTGCTGTCACACAAATTCTCGGACGGCTCAGAGAGGCCAATAGCCTTTGCGTCACGATCACTAACCTCAGCCGAGCGTAACTACGCCCAGATTGACAGGGAGGCCCTCAGCCTAGTGTGGGGAGTGAAAAAGTTCAATCACTATCTGCACAGGCAGGAATTCACCTTGCTGACTGATCACCAGCCTCTTGTCTCCATTTTTAATCCGAAGAAGGGCGTTCCGGTGATGACTGCACAACGACTACAAAGATGGTCACTTTTTCTAGGGGCGCACCACTATGAGATTGAATATAAGGGCACGAAACAGCATGGAAATGCTGATGGGCTATCACGCCTGCCACTGCCTACTGCAGAGGAAGCACAAGCAGTGGATCCTGTCAAAATATTTCATTCGACTATAGTTGAATACCTACCGGTAACTAACGCTTGTATCGAAAAGGAAACCCGAAATGACCCAACACTGTCTTGGGTATATGATTTGACGGTGAAGGGATGGCCAGCACATGGCGACTTACTGTTGCCAGCATTCTCGACAAGGAGAGAACAGCTGTCAGTGTGCCGGGGGACCTTGATGTGTGGATCCAAAGTGGTAATTCCACCCAAGTTAAGGGATAGAGTGCTCAATGAGCTTCATGAGGGTCATCTGAGAGGGGTAAAAATGAAAAGCCTAGCCAGGGCTTATGTGTGGTGGCCGGGAATCAATAAACAAATCGAGGACCTGACCAAGAGCTGCTCAGGATGCCAGAAAGTCCAAAATGCACCACCACAGGCCCCTCTACACCCATGGGAGTGGCCCTCATCTCCATGGCAATGGGTGCATATTGATTTTGCTGGTCCATTCATTGACTCAATGTTTTTAATAGCCGTGGATGCGCACTCGAAATGGCCTGAGGTCATCAAAATGTCCTCCACCACCACGGAGAAAACTATTGCAGTCCTACGGACCATTTTTGCCAGGAATGGCTTGCCAGAACGGATTTGCTCCGACAACGGACCACAGTTTGTGTCCGAAGAGTTCCGGAGGTTCTTGAAAAAGAATGGGGTAAGGCATGACACATCCGCCCCGTATCATCCAGCCACAAATGGATTGGCTGAGAGGTTTGTACAAACCTTTAAGAAGGCAATAAAGGCTATGTACAATGACAACATTCCGCTGCAGCACAAGGTGGACAATTTCCTGTTCGCCTACCGGAATGCGACACATGCAGTCACCAACCAGGCCCCAGCCATGATGTTCTTTAACCGAAGGTTAAGATCTCGCCTGGATTTGCTCAGACCAAACGTACGAAGAGATGTTGAGAGTAAGCAATTCCAGCACATCCATGAGAAGCCGACAAGGAGCTTCAATGTAGGGCAACCAGTCTTGGCCCACGACTACCGAACAGAAAAATGGCAGCCAGGAACGATATGCACATGGCAGGGCCCACTAATGTACACAGTGGACGTTGGGGAGAGCATTGTGAGATGCCATGCCGACCAGATCCTAGAGTCACAGGAACAAGTCAACCCCATGCCTCGCCCATACGTACCTGGTGATGAACCCGACGTACAGGTCGCATCTACCCCAGAAACATTAGCATCGGAAGCTGATGAACCAACCGATGACAGGGGGCCAGAATCGCCTCCACACCAAGAGCAAGACACTCAGGAAAGGCGCTATCCAGAAAGGATCAGGAAGCCTCCCCAAAGACTGAATATATAAATAGACTATTTTCAGCTAATGTTGCATGTTAAAAGTGTTAATTGTAATTAGTTTGATATTTATTTGTTAAATGAGTGTTATGGTACTGTTAATCTAAAAGGGGAGGAATTGTAATGTATATACCATTAAGGGGGGAACTACTTTTTACAGCTCATGTATACTGTAGTACTGGCAGTGACCACACCTGTATATAGCACTGAGTAGTAATCTGTACAGTCAGTTGCAGTGTGAGCCACGTTGAGTAAACACCTGTTGTACCATTCTCCACAGTCTGTGTCTTATTATACACAGATGTAACAACTAGTGGGGTACCATAAGGATCGGTCCTGGGACCCCAGCTGTTCACAATATTTATTAATGATCTGGATGAGGGAATTGGATGTAATATCTCCAAATTTGCAGACGACACAAAGCTGGGTGGGAGGGTATGCTGTGAGGAGGATGTCATGAAACTCCAGTACGATTTGGACAGGTTGGGTGATGGGGCAGAAACATGGCAAATGCACTATAATGTGGATAAATGCGAGGTTATCCACTTTGGTGGCAAAAACAGGAAGGCAGATTATTATTTGAATGGCAATAGATTGGGAGAAGGTGAAGTGCAAAGAGACCTGGGTGTTCTTGTGCACCAGTCGCTGAAGGTAAGCATGCAGGTGCAGCAGGCGGTTAAGAAGACAAATGGTATGTTGGCCTTCGTAGAAAGAGGGTTCGAGTACAGGAACAAGGATGTCTTGCTACAGTTGTACAGGGCCTTGGTGAGACCGCACCTTGAGTATTGTGTGCAGTTTTGTTCGCCTTACCTGAGGAAGGACGTTCTTGCCATGGAAGGAGTGCAGCGAAGATTCCAGAGATCATATAAATATATTCAAGAAGGAGTTGGATATATTTCTAAAGGCTAAGGGGATCAAGGGATATGGGGAGAAGGCAGGGACTGGGTACTGAATTTGGATGATCAGCCATGATCTCATTGAATGGCGGAGCAGGCTCGAAGGGCCGAATGGCCTACTCCTGCTCCTATCTTCTATGTTTCTATGTTTCTATTAAAGATGAGATTTGATCAGTCATCATTTGCAGGTGGCAGGACTTTGTTGTTTCATGCCTGGGGCAACTTTTACCAGGCTTAACCACACCTGTGGAAGGTTGGAGCCTCACACACATCTCCAGTGTGACCTCCTGGGAAACCCCACTCGCCACCTTCACTCAGCGCTTCCTCAACGGAGGCATATACCAGAAGCATGGGAGCCATTTATTTCCTTCCCTTCTGGGCATTAGATGAGCTTGAACACCAGCCGCGGCATCAGCAGAACCAGGAACAACAGCAGCAGCAACAGGAGCGCCAGGCTGCTGGTCACCCACCTGAAGCTGCACAGGCCAGAAGGGGCCAACGCTTGGAAGTAGCTTGAGAGCACCTCGCTGCACATCAGGGGGCCATGGGGACCCATGTCTGCACTGGCAGTCCTATTCAGAAGGACTTCCATGAAGGTCTGGTTCCTCTGTTCAATAGATGCCCATCGCTCCTCAAGAGATGCCATTCTATTATGAACACTCACCATGTTTTCCATACCCTGGCGACATATCTCCTCCATGGAGGTTGCCATTCTTTCCATTGTGATGCGTTCATGCGCCAATGACTCCACAAAGTCTCTGCTCATGTTTGCTATGGACTCTGTAGGGGGTGGCGTGTGACCACCTGTTCCTGGCGCTATGGGTGGTGGTCGTGTGACCTCCTGTTCCTCAACTGGGTCGTCCCTTGGCACTACCAGTGATGTCTGAACCGTTCTCCCCTCGTTCCCTATAAATTCCACTTGGCCTGCCTTCGGGCTTATGAGGCACACCATGCCTTTTGCCTTCCTCAGGGCCAGGCTCAGATTTTCTATCTGTTCCTTGCAGGGGCCATGATCTGCATCTTCAAACCCCTGTTCGCTCACTAACTTGTAAGCTGCCTTTGCCTCTTTTACTTTCTCCTCCTGCTCTCTTACTTGTGTCGTGGGACTCGTTCTTTTCCGGCAACCTCAACTCATTACCCTTGGCTTCGGTGATCTGGCACTGTACGTATTCCAAATTGGCCTTATGTTCTCCCATTAAATGTACACTTTCCTGATTCAGGGCCTGCAATGCTACCAGTAACTTTTCCTCTGCTAGAGCCTTGTACTGGATCTCCAGGGCTGACTCCTTTAACTCGGCTGCCTGTGCTGCAACGAGCCTGTCCAAAAGCTGGACCTGCTTCTTGAAGCACATCAGCCAGACTGCCTTCTCTAAGGATTTCTTGTGCTCCTTCCCTTCTGTCCACTTAGCTGCGACATCTACCGGACGCCCAGCCTTTAACAGATTGGTGAACCACTTCTTTGTGATATTCACTTTACTAAACACATAATCAGAAATCCTTTCCTCCATCATGGTTTGCTCATCCGAACCATAGTCTACTTTATCGCACCCCTGTTGCCGGAGTCCTGCCGCGGTTGCCATTTCTGTAGGGGGTAGCATGTGCCCAGTCAGCTTCACCTCTGACTGTCTCTGAGCAGTTCGAATCGCTCCCACACCCCTGGGTTTTAGACACCGGACTTAGGTACAGGCGGCGATACAGAAAATCGAGTAGACAAGTGGTTTGGAGCAAGAAAACCGCAAATTTTATTAAGGCACAAAAA
Source organism: Somniosus microcephalus (assembly GCF_052327205.1). Taxonomy (NCBI): domain Eukaryota; kingdom Metazoa; phylum Chordata; class Chondrichthyes; order Squaliformes; family Somniosidae; genus Somniosus; species Somniosus microcephalus. Next base: position 48,371,745 of record NC_140997.1, read on the forward strand.
AACACAATCTTACTGAGAATTACTGATATAGTTACAGGCATAAACAATTACACTTATATGGGAATGGGGAACACACGGCACATCGAGGGAAACAAATAGATTAAAAATCCCCTTATCCTTATCCCACCCCCAATACATAACTAGATTAAGCTACGAGGGGCCAGGAATTCATGCTCACCAATTCGAAACCTGCTGCTTTAACTGGTTGGGGGGTTTGAAGTTCACTTTTGTTGTCCTTTGGGGTTCATCGTTGCCACATGGTCACAGGGCGCGGCGATGGAGTTATTTGTGCGAGGCACCCTCTTTTTCCTCCATTAATGTCTTCATTGGGTATTTTGTCGCGATGGGTCTTCTTCTTCTTCGGGCGGTCGCCGACGGTATTGTGCGGTTGTGGTTCGGTTGGCGGTTTTTACCGTTAAGATTTTCCTACCCAAGCTTCGAACACCAGTTTATTCTTAATTGGGCTTTACTGTCCATGCATCAAACGCCAGCTTATAACGAGGCTGTTTGTCTTGATTTTACTGTCCATGCTTCAAACGCCAACTTATTCATCAAACACCAGCTTATAACTAGGCCGTTTGTCCCCCAACGCGTCTTTCCGCTGCCCTTCTCTGCCTTTACCAGTTTTACCATTCTTCTCGTCTCGTCTTGTCTGTTTGTGGCCCCGTGTGTCCTGTGCGTCTTCGAATTCGGGTCTCGTTCTCCTCCCACGTTTAGCCCCGGTGTAGCAATGGGCATTCTTGGTGTCGAGCGGCGCGGGGAAGGGGAAGAGGGCCCGCCACGAGGCACGAAGCGAGAGTGAGAGGCAGGAGCCCGGAGCAGGAGGCAAGCGGCAAGAGCTAAGAAATAAGAGCAAGGGACTGATCACTACCGGTGGGCTTACAATTATACCCGGTTCTTCACCCCTTATCTGCGTGCCAAATCAGGTCAGTCCTTTGTCTAACTTTTGCTGGGCTCGTTTAAAATGATTACAGCCATTTATGTTAACGACTTCTGGGGCGGTTGTCTCCTGGTATAATGGCTTCGATATCCTGGCTGTTTGTCATTTATGAAACTTAATCGGGTTTCCTGGCTTGGCAGCTACCTGTGAGTTGTTACTGATTATTTATGCGAAGAGTTGATGGCTTTCAGATTAGAGCCATCCTGGCTTGATCTGTTCCAAGGTGAAGAATGCATATTCTGTGTTCACCTAACTGTCTGGCTTTACAAAGTCTTTTCACAGATTCATGCATGTTAGGTTTCGTTTCAGGGCCTGACTTTTTATAGGGCCTTGCTTTTAAAGTCCTGTCGGTATTGGTCACGAGGTCTCGGAAGCCATTTTGGGTACCCTTTTTAATAACTTGTCCATACAGGGTCCCTTTATCCATAACTTTTGGGGAATATGGGAATTTTGAGAACCCTACACTCCCCCCTGTTGATACTAAACTCACTTTAAGTATCATCCTGACAAGGTGAGCAAAATTTCCAACCCTCCATAGTCAATCTTCCCCTGTAATTACATATCCATGATCCCACGACAGATGCATTTCCCATTCTGTAGAAATGTAGTGTACATAAGCATACATAAAATAATTACAGTTGTTTACACACATCCAAGCATGGAGGGGATCCAACACCCCTGCACCACTTGGTACACATACATCTTTATTAAAACAACACGTCGAAAATCTTTATTGAAAACAACAAAAACACAAAAAAATAACAATCTTTATTCAGAAATACACAAAAGAATTCAAACAGGTGTATCTCCCTCCACCTTCACATAATCCTTTGGTTTCGGAATTCTAGTATTTGGCCTTTTCCATTGCACTGAGTGCATACTAGGTACAGTACTATTCCCAGCTGGCAAACCACGAGGATGTGGGAAGCCAGTCTAATCCACGAAGGGACCTCTATATATTCAAAAATGTCCCACCAGGGTGGGATCACAATGTCCAATATCTTAGCCCCTATCTCTACCCTCTTCTGCTCTAACATGTAGAAATGTTTCTGTGAGACTATTACTGCTTTGAGTATTTTGGTAAGATGTTCTGGGAGAGGGGGAATTTCGTAGCCGAAATGCGCTACATACTTTTGTAGGTTGGTAAAATTCTCTTTTACGGTGAGGTGAACAGTGGAGGGTTCAGGAATGGGGACAATTCGTTCCTGGGCCACTTGAACTTCTGCCTCGGGTTTAAAGCAGAAACTGCTGTCACTATGCTGTCCATGCTGGTAATGGGGCGCACCTGTGGTGACACAATATGTCCCACCTCCTATATATGCTACCTGTGGGGGAACATGGTCTTGTGCCATTACCTCCATGGTAAATTTATAGGTTTTGCGCCAGTGGCTTTAAACGCACACTGTGGTTTTGATTAGGCGTTCAAGTGCTGGGGACACAGTATTATGTGTGCTCCCCGGCTCCGGCACCCTGAGAGGTCAGTACCTGTCATAGCATGCTCCCACTTTATGACATAAGGTGGGACCGCTGTGAAATGAATGTGTGCACCCCCTTGAATGACTCCAATGTTCTCTACCCTGTATACCGGTGCGGGTTGGGCTGTCCTACCCATGACCGGCATTCTCACTACTGTACCCATGATGGTGTGGGTGGACCGTCCACAATCTACTGGGATGGGGTAGGCCTCAGAAGCTATCCAGAGTTGACACAGGCTTAATGCATTCTCAAACAGATGGAGGGCTGCGAGGTGTTTGTTGCTGATCCGGGAGGGGACTAAACCCTGTTTTAAATCCTCCAGATTACTGCAGCCCTCGCTCAGCAACCATGCCCCGTACAGCATGCACACCTCATTCTGCGCAGCCTGGTCAGAAGCATTTCTGTCCTCTCTTATGAGGGCATTTACAGTCTTTGCGTGCTTCTCCAGCTCCACTATTCTTTCTTTTAAATGGACTGTCATGGCCTGGCCCTCATGTAACTCTGAGCCTACTACCTTGTTTTCATCCATCAATATTTTCCTTAACTGAGTTTTTAAACCGTTTATCTGGGTCTGCAACTCTATGTCATCCAGACTGTTGATGACAGAGGACCCTGTGTTAAACGCAGTAAAAACATCATTCCATACTCCCCTCCTTTGTCTCCCCGTATTACCAAAGTAATCGCGGTGTGGGGTGTACAGTTCGGTTTTGTCTACATTAGCAAAATCGAACTCGTAAAACTTCCTAAACATGTCCTTTAACAGGGCCTGGTATAGCTGCTCTGTCTCTTTGGGGCACCACTCCGGTAAGTGTACCTCGGTGAGGTTTAAAATCATGGACGCTACCGCGTAGTGTACCCTCTGGTACAGTATCTGTTCCGTCGGTACTCGTACCAACCCATTCCCTGGTCCCTTGGTGGTGGCAGGGCACCCTTCTGTGTGTCCTTGCTGCCTGAGTTGTGGGCAGGGGCTTCCGGGCACGTGCCACTAGCTCAGTGGCTTTGACTGGGGCTGGGTAACGTGGGACTATGCAGGTGTGCAGGTGGGAATCCCATTCCACCCCCTTCCCCTTATCCTGCCATGATGCGGAGAAGATGATGGATATGCCTGCGGGGCAGGCGTTTACACTGATTAATATGGAACCATTTGGTGCGCCGAGGCATCTTAATGGCATATATCATGGGGCTGGCCTTGTCTACAATGTTGTAGGGCCCTATGTATAATGGTTCCAGGCGCCCTATCCGAGCAAAATTCCTCACCATAACCTGATCCCCTATTTCCCACTCGTGGTGTTTTTGGGGTTCTAACAGCAATCGGTTACTCCGATGCTGCTTTCCCATGTTCCCAGCTGCCTGCCTGTGGGCCTGCTTAAGGTGCTCGAAGAGGTTTCGGGCGAACCTGTCCCGGTTTACCTCTCTGAGCTGACCCTCCGTGAGCACCGGGGCTAGTACATGGGTGGGGGTCCGCATAACCCAGCCAGTCATCAGCTCGTGCGGGGAGAACCCCGTGCTTTTTGACTGGCTGGCCCGGATCCCCATCAGGACCAATGGTAGGACCTCGGCCCATTTTCTACGCGATTCCACCATCTCTTTCCTCAGCCTTTCTTTTAAGATCCTATTCATTCTCTCCACAATCCCTGATGACTGTGGGTTGTGGGCAATGTGCCACTTCCCCTCGATGCTGAGCAGCATAAGGGTATTCTACATTACCTGCCCGGTAAAGTGACTCCGTTGGTCAGACTCCACATACTGTGGTAGTCCCCACCATGAGAACACCTCCCGGACCAGGATCCTGGCTGTACCCAGAGCTGTGGCTGTTCCGCAGGGGAAGGCTTCTACCCATTTCGTGAACACATCTACCAGGACTAGGCAGTACTTATAGCCTCCCTGGGCGGTGGGCAGGAGCCCGATGTAGTCGACCTGTATCTACTACCCTCCTGATGTGTCCCATAGGTACCTTCCTTTTGTGGGGGTCAGGGTTGTTAGCAGCGCACACCAGACAGTCAGCGCAGAACTCGTGGACATCTTCCCTGAGTCCTGGCCACCATCCCGCCTGTTCCACCCGCTACCAAGTGGTCTCAGGCTCGGGATGCCCATCTCCTGGACCCTCATGGGCCAGTTGAAGGAATTTCCTCCGGTGTTGCTGCGGCACAACCCATTGTTCTCCCCTGAACAGCATGCCTTCTTTCACAGAGAGGGCTGCTGTGCTGTAAGGACCCTCTACCCTTTTTCCCTCAGTCACTGCGCTGAGGACTGCCTTGAGGACGGGGTCTTGGGCTTGGACCGTCTTAAGGTCCAGGGCTAAAGCTACCCCTGTGCTCGCTTGTGTCCCGTCCCTACCTCTGACTGCTGCCATGGGTCTGGACCCATATGGGTCCCAGAAAGTGCCTGTGCGGGCACCCTCCTTGGTGAGCATGTCAGCCTGCTGGTTGCCTTGACTACGGGGTTCTGTGTAGGGATGGGCTTTCACCTTATGGATGAAAACCTCCCCTTCCTCCCCCACTGCTGCTAAGATCTTCTCCAGCAAGGGTTTCACTGTGAGGGGTCTCCCGTCAGCGGAGGTGTATCCGCGGCGGGACCAGATGGCCAGGTACTCCGTACACGAATTGCACGTGAACATGCTGTCCGAGCAAATCGTGTATGGGGTGGGGAAGATTTTGGGGTGTGTAACGACGTACACTACCGCGGACAGTTCAGCCTGCTGGGCGCTCATGGTACTGGGGAGCTTAATTGCCAGGGTAATGTTTGCCGCTGGGTCATAAACTCCACACCCCGTGAGTCGCTCGCCAGCAGATACCATGCTGGAGCCGTCCACATAGATCTCGTGGCCTGTGGGGTGTATCCCGGCCCGTAAACCTATTTCCACTACCCAAACCCCTTCAATGGAACACCGGTGGGCTGTTCCAGGATATACCAGGTTGGCTGCGAGCTTTGGCTCGCAGAGACCCTTCACCTTTATCTGTGAGAGGAGCAGGGTCCAGCGAGCAATGCGGGTACTGCTCACCGCCCCATCCTTGATCCTCCCATCCAGGCGCATCTGTGTGGGTGTGTGATGGGTGAGGAGGGTGATGGGAGAGGTGCCTGTGAAGATCAGTGATCTTTTTACAGCCCAATGTGTGGCCAAGATGTGCCTCTCACAGTTGGAGTAGCTCCTCTCCACATCCGTGAGTATGCTGGAGGAGTAGACCACCGGCCTCAGCCTGCCATGCCGCTCTTGGAGCAGCACAGCACTCAGGCTGTCCCCGCTGGCTGCTACCTCCAGGAAAAACTCTTTCCCCCCATCTATGGCCCCTAGAGCTGGTGCAGTCTGCAAGTCTTTCTTGAGCCTGACAAATGCTGCCTGGCAACCCTCATCCCAAGCCCACTCCACTCCCTTGTGTAGGAGTCGGAGCACAGGGGCTGCTGTGGCTGCATAGTCTTCAATAAAGTCTCTGCACTACCCGGTTAGCCCTAGAAATGACCTCACACCCGTGACTGTGTTGGGAACTGGTAACCCCTGTACCGCTTCCCTCCTAGCCTTATCTATGGCCCTTTCTCCAGCTCGTAAGGTCAGGCCCAGGAATTTCACCTCCTGCTGGCTGATCTGCGCTTTCTTGGGGTTTACTTTAAAACCCTTTTGCCTGAGCAGCTCCAGCAGTTCGGCCAGTAGTGGGCCATGCTCCTCTCTCAAATTGGTGAACAGGAGCAGGTCATCCACACACTGCATCAACTGTCTGGGCTGGCTGAAATCCTATAAACTGTTTGCCATGCACTGATGAAAAATGCTGGGGCTGTTGTGGAAGCCCTGAGGCAAACAGTTCCGGGTGTACTGTTGCCCTTTAAAGGTAAAGGCAAACTTGTACTGATCCTCCCTCCTTAAAGGGATGGACCAAAAACCGTTGGAAATATCCAGCACCGTGAAAGTGGTCGCGGATGCTGGGATACTTCCTATCAGGTCGGCAACTGCTGCTACCGTGGGTGCACAGGCTGTAGGGGGGCATCTTTTACCTGGTTTACAGTAATTTACCTGGTCAGCAGCCTTTGCCTGCACTGTGACCAATTCCAATCTTTTACCTGGTTTACGGTAATTTACCTGGTCAGACAGCTTTTGCAGTGCACTGTAAACCAATTTCCAAACAGCGGTTTCGAATCGCTAAACCCCACCTTCCAGTTCTGACTGGAGGAACTTATAATTAATGATATATTAAAATGGACAAAATGGTCTGGATGCGAGAAAATCAAACTTTATTAACTAAAGAAAACTACACCACACGATCAAAGTAAAATTGCTTAACAGGGGAAGGCAGACGGCAAAAATGAGGGATAAATGGCTACAATGTAAGTCTTACAATCTTAGCAATTTCCCTTAAATTACCACCCCTCTAACTCCTTACTAGATTGCCTTGCTAAGGAGTCAGAAACCTGGTCACCTATGGTCCAAAGAGAGAGAAGAGCTCACCTGCATTCCAAGGAAAATGAGAGAGCGATGCTTCTGAGAAGCTATCTTTATATCCTGTGAGCTCCTGCTGTTTTGGCGCTGTAAAGGTCTGTGTGCAAATTCGTGCCGAAAAGTTCGAATACACAAGAGAAAAGCCCTGATTGGCTGATTCAAACGGGCTATTTCCCAGTGGCCAAACTGCTTCCTTTGTCTGGAATGGGTTTCGAATAAAGCTTGGGGTGGTTTGAATGTGTCTTTATTCTGGGCCTGAAATGTTCCCGCCCACATCCAGAGTTCATCTGGCTAAAACAAAAGGGACCCAACTGCCCTATTATCTGAGTAATGGGTGATTCAAAACCATTCAATTCTTAAACTGTTCCTTTCAAAAGTCTCTTCCGTGGTTTAGGTGTGTCCCATTTTCTGCTGGGCTTTGAATGGAGTTGGATTACTATGTAAACAGAAACCCATTCATTGTGGTCACTGAAACTGCAGTCTCAAGTGGTTTAATCCCTTATGTCAACATCCTGCAGTTTCCTGTAAACAAACATTGCCTCTGTAGGGAAGGGAAACTCCCTGGTTTTGATTGACAGAATCTGACTGCCACTGCTTGATCCTCCCACTTTTCACAGACATCCACGAGCTGCTTTCCAAGCCCCATTGTCTCTGCCATGCTTTTCTGATGGCCATTTTTTAAACCCCTTTGCAATTTACCAAACTCAAGGGAACAATTTTATTAATAAAAATGTACTGTCTTAAAGTGTGCGAATTTTTCCACGAAGTTCCTCGATTCTGGTGTTGTCCACGTGTTGCCCTGCCAACAAGCTTTTCAATGCAGCCTTTTTCAGTTCTGGGTATGTTTTAAAACATTGTCCAACCCAGAGACAATTTAAATTCCACGAGTCTTCGTCCATGATGTAGATTAATATCTCCAGTATCTTCGGGGCTGAGGGGTTTTGCAAGCCCCTACATTCCTCCCTTTGGACACTTCCAACTTGCTTGTAGTATCCATTTGAAGAAAATGAGCAAAACTTTCTGACCCCCGACAAACAACCATCCCCTGTATTTACCTATAGCTACCTACCACTGATCCCCCGACCCGTCTATTCCCCTCAAATTCGAGAAAAACCGTGGTACAGTAGGCATCTACAGATACATCAACTACAAAATGTTACAACAAGGGGTCTCATACCCCTGCACCACTTGTTACATTATAACATATTACAAAATGTTGCAATCTTGGTTATACAATGTAATCAAAATGATCCCACGCATGGAGAAGGTCCTACACCTCTGTCCAGCTTGGAACTGTAAAACAAAATACAAAAATCAACATTAAACATATGAAACAAAATGCTGAAATAAAAACCCGACCATCACGTGCCAATGATGGGTCGTGAAATTTGAGTGGGTGTTGCTCCTCCCACTCGGGCAGTAAATGTTCCTTCCACCCCCCCCTCTAATGGTCTTAAACTTTTAAAACATGCAGAATGGATTTTACAGAACAGCCTGCTCTGCCAGCCCCAAGCCATTCCCTTGTCCCTTTGTGGAGGCGGGGTACCCCTCACGTTATACAGACCGAGACCGGGGAGTATGGGATCACGATTCCCAGTCCCTCCCCCTCCCGTCTTCCCTCGACTGGCTGGAGAAAATGATGGGTGCCTGTGTGGTGGTTCTCACTGGCCCCACACTCAAACTTGGATCCCAGATCCGGCCACCCACTCATCCTCCCCAGTCACACTTACACTCTAACTTTGCCCGTGGGCCCCGGGTGAGTTCCTCCCTTCCCCGAACGCACCCACATGACTCTTGGGTCTCCCCCTCCCCTTTACAATCTTTCCCGGGCCACCACCACCCACTCCCGGGGAACGCATCCCTATCTGACAAGGCGCCCGCGCTTCCCCACCATGACTCCTCAATAGCGAGGTCCCCCGCAAGTGAACTTCAGTCAGGATATTGCCGGGTTGGGAGCCGTGCCCCACCCAGCTGGAGCCATCTCTTCCGCGTAGGATGAGTAGGCAAGTTCCTCCGGACCCTGTCCGGTTTCTCCCGAAGGCCGCTGCGGGGTCCACTCCTGGGTTCGTCCAGTGGCGAGGTGATCCCCAACATTCTGTATCCATATCTTCATTCGATGCCCAGCTCGGGCTGGGCAAACAGGGCTGCTCCTTGGTCCACTCTCCTGTAAAAAACTTAAAAGGACATGCAGCCAGGTGTCTCACTGACCTGCTGCCTTAGGTGGAGTCATGGTCGGGTCCCTCGACCTCGGATCAAAATACAAGCATTTGGCACACTTATAAACTTAAACTTTAAACTTCTAGTTACATTCTAAACTTAAAATTTAAACACCTTAACAACAAGCTATATTGGTTACTTAACACAAAGCTATAATACAAATGCCGCCCATCTCCGGACGGCCAGGCTAATCTCTGGTGTCAGTGTCGCAGTTACTGCTGCCTGCAGCGAAGCTGGACTGTCTCCTGCTTCTGGTCCCTCGCAGCTTATGGCTGCTGATTGGGGACCTCTGTGATCTGTTTCCTCCCGGGCTCAGGAGATTGCTCTTTGTGGCAGGTACCCTGGTGATCACCTTTTCTTGGGCTTGCGGACCCGCTGAGACCTTCTGAGGGGCGTCTCTGTGGGGGAAACTTTGGCTGATGGACCCTGAGCCTGGGTCACAGCCCTAGCTGGCTGGGAACCTTCTCCCTCTGGTGCAAACAGCCCGGACTGTATAATGTACCTGGCAGCCTGCCGGTACTCCGGGTTTGTCTCCTTTTCCCTACCCACTCCTGTACTGGGGGCAGGTGTTCCCTCACCACCCACTGCTGATGGCTGAAAATCTTCCTCTCCAGGTCCAAAACCTGGTACCGTCTCCCCTGCAAGAGGGATTGCTATCCATTCCTCCCCAGAGTCCCACACCATAGGGGGAACCACTCTAGAAGTGGGCTGTGAAGCTTGTCCCTTTAAACAGGCGACTGCGCCTGCATGAATCTCCTCCCCGGAGTCCCCCAGCAGAGGCTGTGAAACCGCTGTATTCAAACAGGTGACTGCGCCTGCGTGAGAAAACTGAAAAAGAGCCGCTGCGGTCCCGCCGGCAACTGCGCCTGCGTGAACAATCTCTTCACAGGGCTGGGGAACCGCTACCCTATCACAGGCAACCGCGCCTGCGCGTTCGATTTCACTGAAAAGGGTAGGAAGAACCGCTGGGTCTTCCAAGCTGGCTACTGCGCCTGCACGTATAGACTGAGAAGCAGGGACCTTTAAACAGCCGACTGCGCCTGTGTACATGGCCTCACAGTGAACAGGAGCTGCTGGGGGTTCCAAGTCTGCGACTGCGCCTGCGCGAACCCGGTGTTGGGAAACCTCTCCCCTCAGGCGCGCAACTGCGCCTGCGCGGGAAAACTGAAGAAGAGCCGCTTGGGTCACGGGCTGGGAACTGCGCCTGCGCGAACCTCTTGTTCAAAAGACTGGGGAATTCCTGTCTCCAGACCAGCCACTGCGCATGCGCAGGCAGTCTCCAAGCAATCTTCTGTGAATGAACTGGCAGCAGCCTGCCGATTTCTACTCTCAGGCAGTTGTTTCTCTGTTTCTGAGCCAAATAATTGGTTCAAATTTAAACCTTGGCCAAAAGTTAGGTCCCACTGGGGCGGGGAAGTGTCCCAATTGGTGGGGCAGACAAATTTTCCCTTAAGGCAAGCCACAGTGCCTGTCTTTACAGCCTGTGAACTTGAACTTGTCTGGTCAGATTTATACAATTTGCATTGGTTGGCGTGGAACCACTTTGTGCACCGGGGTAGTTTTACTGCATAGACCATGGGGCTGGCCCTATCAACTATACTATAGGGTCCCATGTAGAGTGGCTCTAAACTTCCCACTCAGGCATAGTTTCTTACCATCACTAGGTCCCCTATCTCCCACTGGTGGCTCCTGCTAGGCTCGAGCAGCAGCCGGTTATTCCGATGCTGCTTCCCCATGCTGTCTGCTGCCTGCCCATAAATTCATTTGAGGTGTTCTAGGAGGGTTCGGGCGAATTTATCCTGGTTTATTTCCTGCAGTTGTCCTTCAGTGAGGACTGGGACGAGGACATGAGTGGGGGTCCTCATAACTCTGCCGGTCATGAGCTCATGTGGTGAATGCCCTGTACTTTTGGATTGGCTGGCTCGGATCCCCATGAGGATCAGAGGTAGGGTCTCTGCCCATTTTTGGGGTGACCCCATGACCTCTTTCCTCAGTCTTTCTTTAAGGGTACGGTTCATACGCTCCACAATCCCTGAGGACCGCGGGTTGTAGGCTACGTGCCCCTTCCCTTGAATACCAAGCAGCTTGAGGGTGTTCTGCATGACTTGGCCATGAACTGGGGCAGATCCCACCGCGAGAACACCTCCTTCACCAAGATCTTTGCAGTCCCCATTGCTGTGGCCGCCCTGCAGGGGAAGGCTTCCACCCACTTGGAAAACACATCCACCAGGACGAGGCAGTATTTATAGCCTCCCTGGGTGGTGGGCAAGGGCCCTATATAGTCGATCTGAATTGACTGCCATGGTCCCTCCACCCTCCTAATGTGTCCCATGGGCACCTTCCTTTTGTGGGGATCGGGATTATTTGCTGCACACACAAGACAGCTAGCACAGAACTCGCGGACATCATCCCGGAGTCCTGGTCACCATCCCGCCTGTTCCACCCGTTGCCAGGTGGTCTCAGGCCTGGGGTGTCCTGCTCCCGGCCCCTCATGGGCCAGCTGAAGGAACTCCCTCCGGTGTTGCTGGGGTACTACCCACTGTTCCCCCCTGAACAGCATGCCTTCCCTTATGGAGAGGGGGGCTGCGCTGTAGGGGCCCTCTATCCTTTTGCCCTCCATCACTGTGCCCATGACAACTTTCAGGACTGGGTCCTGTGCCTGGACCATCTTGAGGTCCGGGGCCAACACTATTTCTGATTTTCCCTGTGTCCAATCCCTGCCTGTGACTGCCGCCACGGGCCTGGACTCATATGGGTCCCAGAAAGTGCCTGTGTGCGCACCCTCCTTGGCCAGCATGTCGACTTGCTGGCTGCCCTGGCTGCAGGGTTCTGTGGAGGAATGGGCTTTCACCTTATGGATGAAAACCTCGCCTTCCTCCTCCACAGCTGCCAGGATTTTCTCCAGCAGGGGCTTTACTGTCAAGGGCTTCCCGTTGGCGGAGGTATACCCACGACGGGACCAGATGGCCAGGTACTCCGTACACGAGTTGCAAGTGAACATGCTGTCAGAGCAAATCATATATGGGGTAGGGAAGATGTCGGGGTGGGTAACCACGTACATCACCGCGGACGGTTCAGCCTGCTGGGCACTCATGGTGTCCGGGAGCTTGATTGCCAAGGCAATGTCTGCCGTTGGGTCAAAGATCCGACAACCCGTGAGTCGTACCCCAGCGGATACCATGCTGGAACCGTCTACATAGATCTCACGGCCTGTGGGATGTATCCCGGCCCGTAAACCTATGTTCACTTCCCATACCCCATCTATGGAACACCGATGGGCTGTTCCAGGATATACAATGGGGCAGAAATTCCTCCCCAAACGCGTGAGTACGGAAGGGGTACTCACGCGTCTGGCCGGAGGAAATGCCGGTTTTCAGCATGCACAGCGCATGCGCTGGTAACCGGCATTTCCTCTCCTCTAACCCAAGAGGTGAAGAGGCTAGCGCGTGCGCTGTAGGGGGCAGCGCGTGCGTCTTGGATTTCCTCTGTTTTGGGGGATTTGCGCATGTGTAAAGGCCTCCGGTCTTTACGCTTGTAAAAAGCACACGTAAGTATTTATTTTTACAGGTAAGTGGTGTTTTAGTGCAATTTAGAATTTTTTTTTCCACAGGTTTATTATTTTAAAGAATCTACAATAAGGTAAGTTTAGTTTTAGACCCTTTTTATTAAAAATTTATTTTTTTCAAAAAAAAATAATTATTGTTTAAATTATTTTTTAAACTTATTTATGCTTAATTTAACGATTGGGAAGTTTTTTTAAATTTTATTTAAAGTTTAAGTAGTGTTTTGGGGTGCAGTACTTCTCATGAGTTTGACAGTTCTTACTCTCAAACTTATGAATGAAGCTTCCCCTCCCCTGATTGGCTGAACAGTGCTCACCTGATCCCAGCCGGCACATCGCGCTAACTACGCCGCTGGGTCAGGTTAGCACAGCGCGCCGACATCAGAACCTGGCCACTGAAAGGAAATCCACTGCGGGCCAGGTTTCAGATGTCGGTGCGCAGGGTGAGTGCAGATCGGGGGCTTGCACGCGCGGCAAGCCCCCGACACCAAGTTCTGGGCCCATATTGACCGCAAGCTTTGGCTCGCAAAGGCCCTTTACCTTCAGATCCATCTGTGAGAGGAGAAGGGTCCAGCGCGCAATGTGGATGCTGCTGACTGTCCCATCTTTAATCCTCCTATCCAAAAGCATCTGAGTGGGTGTGTGGTGTGTGAGGAGGGTGATGGGAGAGGTGCCTGTGAAAATTAAAGATCTTTTCACAGCCCAATGTGTGGCCAAAAGATGCCGTTCACAGTTGGAGTAGCTCCTCTCCACATCCGTGAGGACTCTGGAGGAGTAGACCACGGGTCTCAGCCTACTGTGCCGCTCTTGGAGCAGCACAGCACTCAGACTATCCCCGCTGGCCGCTACCTCCAAGAAGAATTCCCTTTTCCCATCTATTGCTCCTAGGGATGGTGCGGTCTGCAGGTCTCCCTTTAACTTAACAAATGCCGCCTGGCATACCTCATCCCAGGACCACTCCACCCCCTTGTGTAGGAGACGGAGCAGAGGGGCCGCTGTGACTGCATAGTCCTCTATAAAATCCCTGCAGTACCCCGTCAATCCCAGGAACGACCTCACCCCTCTTACTGAATTGGGAATCGGTAACTCCTGGACGGCTTCCCTCCTTGCCTTATCTATTGCTCTCTCTCCTGTACGGACAGTCAGACCCAGGAATGTAACCTCTTGCTGACCGATCTGCGCCTTCTTGGGGTTGACTTTAAACCCCTTTCTCTGCAGCAGCTCCAGCAGCTCAGCCAGCAGTGGTCCATGCTCTCCGACCGAGTCGGCAAATAAGAGCAGGTCATCCACATACTGCAGTAACTGAGTGGGCTGACTGAACTCCTTTAAACTATCCTTCATGCATTGGTGGAAGATGCTAGGGCTGTTGTGGAAACCTTGGGGCAGACAGGTCCAGGTATACTGCTGTCCCTTAACGGTGAAGGCAAACTTATATTGGTCCTCCCATTTTAAAGGGATGGACCAGAACCCATTCGAAATGTCCAGCACCGTGAATGTGCTCGCAGATGCTGGAATACTGCTAATAAGATTAGCCACTGCTTCTACTGTGGGGGCCCACGCGGGGATATTGCTGTTAAGCACCCGATAGTCCACCGTGGCTCTCCATGTATTGTCCGGTTTCCTAACCGGCCAAAGTGGAGAATTAACATGAGTGGCTATGGGCCTCAACACTCCCTGTTTAACTAAGGAAGTGATGGCTGCCTCCATGTCGGGTTCTGCCTCCTTGGGGAAATTGTACTGCTTCTGTGGTCGGGCCATGGGGTCCCTGTCTATTTTAACCTCAAACCCTGTGATCCTCCCGCAGTCGTATTTATGGGTGGCAAACGCTGTGAGGTTTGCCTGCACAACTGCCTGCAGTGGCTCCGGGACCTCATTTACCATGAGCCCGAGGTCGTAACCTTCTTTGGGCTTCACAGTACACAAGGTCCCCTTACCCTCCTTGCCCGGGATGACCATGACATCTTCTTCCCTGTCTGTGCTGGCCCCCCAAAGGCAATGGTTGCGGAGATCCACGGGGATCCCGTGGCCCACCAAGAAGTCGGCTCCTAGGATCCCCTTTCCTCCCTCCGCCTCCCACCTTGCCAGGATGCACGTCCACTTAGTTTGGAGTGTGCCCAGATGGACTGAGAGGGGTCTGGAGTATACCCCTGCCTGCTCCTAACCGGTGAATCCCGATAGTATGTATGGAACCCCATCAGACAGAGGTGAGGTGGTGGGATTACCCGTATGGATCACTGTGCATGATGCCCCCGTATCCAATATATACGTCCCTGTGACCTTCTCTACATCCATCTGTACGAGCGGTCTCTTCCAGTCATCATACCGGAGATTACACAGGCGGACAGGCTGCGCGGGCTCCAGTCATTGTGGGGAGGCAGAGGTGGGCGAGGGGGCTGCAGCACCACTGATGGCTGCTACCTTCCCCTGACTGGCCCTGAGGAAAAATTGTATCGACTCCATGATGGACTCGACTGTAGCGGGAGGAGTTTCTGTCTCTTCCTTCTGAGTTGGGGCTGCGGGGGTCCTGGCTTTATCGTCTCTCCCAGGCTTCTTACAATCCCTGCACCAGTGGCCCTCCTCCCCGCACCTGTAACAAGTGACCTTGTTCTGGGAGGGATGGCTCCCCTCCTGGCGCCACTCTTTCTTATATTGAGCCCCAGGTTTGACCTCGTGGACCTTACCCTTTTGCTGGGGGGTCCCACTATTCCTACCATTCCTATATGCTACCGTGAGCTGCCGGATTACAGTCTCTTTGGTTGCTAGGGGGTCTCGGGGGTCAAACCAAGTATCAGCTTTTGCTTTTATCTGGGGCAGGCAATTGTACACCAGGCAACAAAGCCATTGGGTCCGCTGTTGCTGGTTCAGTTATGCCCTATTTTGTCCCCCTGTACACGCGCTGTTGTAGACTGGCCACAGCCTCTCTGCAAATGCCTGAGGGGTCTCCCCTTCCTTCTGCAGTGTTTTCCCTATGCGATCAAACGGATTGCCATCGTTCGCACCCATGGCTTCCAGTATTTCCTCCTTTAGGTCCTCAAAACCCTTCTGCCCTCTCTTAGCCTCATCTGAAAAGGTTTGATAGAGCTTACTATCTACAGAGAAAAGCAACATTTTGGCTTTCTCTTCCTCATCACAGCCATTAACACAGGCTGCCTGTTCTATCCCCTGGAAGTGCACTGAGGGGTCTCCCTTTTCAGAGAGCAGGGGAATATGTTTCACCAGGCCTCTGAGCTGTTGGGCATCATAGTCCACCAGATAGGTATGCTGAACAGCCCCATGGTCATTATCGTTCACGGGCGGACCGTACCTCCGTTGTCGGAGGGGGTACACTGGTCCTGGTCCCCGCCTGCCTAGCGGGACCTGCTGGCATTCTCCTACCACCCCTTCTGGTTGCCAGAGCTCCTCAAAACTTGGAGCTGTGGGCTGCTGTCTTGGGATCTCTAATTCCCTAGCCAGCTTTTCCCTGGGTGTTGCCTGTGGGGCTGTTTTGCTTAGGTTGCCAGTAAAATCCGGCTGACCTGCCTTCGGGCTGATCAGACAAATCATCCCCTTTGCTCTTTTTAAAGCCATGTTAAGGCTTTCTATCTCTGCCCTACAGGGGCCATGATCTGCTTCCTCAAACCTTTGGTCGCAGGCCAGCTTATAAGCTGCCTTTACCTCCCTAACCATTTCCTCCTGCTCTGTTACTTCTGAGGTGAGGCGGGCATTCTCTTCCCGCAGTCTCATCTCGTTACTCCTTGCTTCTGTAAACTGGCACTTTAGGAACTCTATCTTGTGCCTCGCTTGGCTTTTGCCCGCGCTAGTTTCTTGGGTGAGGTGTGTGTTTTCCTCCTGTAGCCTCATCTCACTGTCCCTAGCCTCTGTGACTTCCTGCACAAGGCGCTCTACCTCTGCCTGGCATTTTGTGACCTCTACTGTGAGGCGTGCATTTTCTTCCCGCACCCTCATCCCACTATCTCTGGCCTCATCTACCTCCGCCTGGCATTTTCCAAACTCGCACTCCCGATTCTCGGCCTCTTTAACCTGGCCACCTATACTATAATAGGTCAGCTTACACACTGCCGCTACCTTCCGTAGGACTGCCCACAGACTGAGAGCAAGAAAAGCAACAGCTGATGCTTTCTCCAGATCCAGACCGCTTATCATATCAAAAACTGCTCCAGTCCTGCCGCGGTCGTCAATTTGTAGGGGGGCATCTTTTACCTGGTTTACGGTAATTTACCTGGTCAGCAGCCTCTGCCTGCACTGTGACCAATTCCAAGCTTTTACCTGGTTTACGGTAATTTACCTGGTCAGACAGCTTTTGCAGTGCACTGTAAACCAATTTCCGAACAGCGGTTTCAAATCGCTAAATCCCACCTTTCAGTTCTGACTGGAGGAACTTATAATTAATGATATATTAAAACAGGCAAAATGGTCTGGATGCGAGAAAATCAACTTTATTAACGAAAGAAAACTACACCACACGATCAAAGTAAAATTGCTTAATAGGGGAAGGCAGATGGTAAAAACGAGGGATAAATGGCTACAATGTAAGTCTTACAATCTTAGCAATTTCCCTTAAATTACCACCCCTCTAACTCCTTACTAGATTGCCTTGCTGAGGAGTCAGAAACCTGCTCACCTGTGGTCCAAAGAGAGAGAAGAGCTCACCTGCATTCCAAGGAAAATGAGAGAGCGATGCTTCTGAGAAGCTCTCTTTATATCCTGTGAGCTCCTGCTGTTTTGGCGCTGAAAAGGTCTGTGTGCAAATTCGCGCCGAAAAGTTCGAATACACAAGAGAAAGGCCCCGATTGCCTGATTCAAACGCGCTATTTCCCAGTGGCCAAACTGCTTCCTTTGTCTGGAATGGGTTTCGAATAAAGCTTGGGGTCATTTGAATGTGTCTTCATTGACAGAATCTGACTGCCACTGCTTGATCCTCCCACTTTTCACAGACATCCACGAGCTGCTTTCCAAGCCCCATTGTCCCTGCCATGCTTTTCTGATGGCTATTTTTTAAACCGCTTTGCAATTTACCAAACGCAAGGGGACAATTTTATTAATAAAAATGTACTGTCTTAAAGTGTGCGAATTTTTCCACGAAGTTCCTCGATTCTGGTGTTGTCCACATGCTGCCCTGCCAACGAGCTTTTCAATGCAGCCTTTTTCAGTTCTGGGTATGTTTTAAAACATTGTCCAACCCAGGGACAATTTAAATTCCACGAGTCTTCGTCCATGATGTAGATTAATATCTCCAGTATCTTCGGGGCTGAAGGATTTTGTGAACCCCTAGAAGGCTGGGATGTTGCTGTTGAGCACTCGATAGTCCACCGTGGCCCTCCAGGAATTGTCCAGCTTTCTAACTGGCCACAGTGGAGAGTTTACGTGGGTGGCTATCGGTCTCAGAACCCCCTGCTGTACTAAGGTGGACATGGCTGCTTCCATGTCTGGCTCCGCTTCCCTGGGGAAGTTATACTGTTTCTGTGGTCAGGCCATGGAGTCCCCGTCTACGCTGACCTCAAACCCATTGACCCTCCCGCAGTCGTGTTTGTATGTGGCAAATGTGGCTAGGTGGGCTTGCACATATGGGGTGTTATAACCCTCTTTGGGCTTCATGGTGCACAGTGTCCCCTTCCCTTCTTTCCCTGGGATTACTACTACTTCGCCTTCCTTCCCTGTACTTGCCCCCCATAGGCAATGGTTTCTTAAATCCACCAGGATCCCGTGGCCTACAATAAAATCGGCTCCCAGGACCCCTCTTCCACCCTCCACTTCCCACTTCATCAGGACACAGGTCCACTTAGAGTGGAGTGGTCCTAAACGAATGGCGAGTGGGATGGAAAATGAGCCGGCCTGTTCTCTGCATGTGAATCGCGACAGACTGTATGGGACCCTGTTAGATAGAGGTGAGGTGGTGAGGTTAGCTGAATGGGCCACGGTGCATGATGCCCCCATGTCCAACAGATAGGTCCCCTTCACCTTTTCTACCTCCATCTCCACGAGGGGTCTCTTCCATTCATCGTACCGAAGGGAACACAGGTAAACAGGCTGCGCTGGCTCTAGTCAGGGCTGTGGGTTGGATGGGGCTGATGGGGTCAGAGTACCGGTAGCGGCTGCTGCTCTCCCGTGGCCAGTCAATAAGGACCTCATGGTATCCAAAAATGACTCGACCGCGGCGGGAGGGATTCCTGCCTCTGCCTTTTGGCTGGGGCTGTGGAATTCTTTCCTTTGTTGTCTTTCCAAGGGTTTTTGCACTCCTTCCTCCAGTGTCCGTCCTTCCCACACCCGTAGCAATTTAGATTTGTGTTGGGGGGGTTATTCCCTTCCTGATGCCACTCCTTCCTACCCTGTCCGGGTTTTACCCCATGCACCTTCCTCTTAGGTGGGTGTGCATCGGTTCCCCTACCGTTCTTATAGGCTAGGGTCAACTGTCGGATCACCGTGAGTTCGGTGGTCTGGGGATTCTTTGGGTCGAACCAGACTTCCGCCTTGGCCCGGACCTGTGGCAAGCTGTTTGCCACCAGGCAACGGAGCCAATGGGCCAGCTGACCCTGGTTCAGGAATGCCCGGTTAGGTGCCCCAGGACAGGCGCTCCTATATACCGGCCATAACCTGTCTGCGAAAGCCTGCGGGGTTTCCCCTGTGAGCTGGACGGTCTTCTCCACATGGGAGAAAGGACTTCCCTCATTCATCCCCATGGCCTCCAGAACTTCATCCCTGAGCTCCTCATACCCGCACTGCCCCTTCTTATACTCGTCAGAGAGGGATTGGAGGAGCCTACTCTCCAGGGCGAATAGCAGCATTTTGGCCTGCTCAGCACCATCGCAGTCGTTGACACTGGCTGCCTGCTCTACTTCCCTGAAGTGGATCGAGGGGTCCCCCTTTTCGGAGAGCTTTGGGCTATGGCTCACCATAGCCCTAAACTGTTGGGTGCTATAGGGTAATACGAACTGGTTTTGGAGGGGTCCCTCATCCTCGCCATTAACAGGTGGGCCGAACCTCCGATGCCGGGCTGGGCACATCAATCCCGGCTCCGTCCTCTCTTGCGGGGGCTGTTCCACCTCCGCTCCCACCCCTGACTCCACCCCCCCTTGCTGCCAGACCTTACTAAAACCTGGCGCTATGGATGGTGGTCGTGTGACCTCCTGTTCCTCAACTGGGTCGTCCCTTGGCACTACCAGTGATGTCTGAACCGTTCTCCCCTCGTTCCCTATAAATTCCGCCTGGCCTGCCTTCGGGCTTATGAGGCACACCATGCCATTTGCCTTCCTCAGGGCCAGGCTCAGATTTTCTATCTGTTCCTTGCAGGGGCCATGATCTGCATCTTCAAACTCCTGTTCGCTCGCTAACTTGTAAGCTGCCTTTACCTCTTTTACTTTCTCCTCCTGCTCTCTTACTTGTGTCGTGGGACTCGTTCTTTTCCGGCAACCTCAACTCATTACCCTTGGCTTCAGTGACCTGGCACTGTACGTATTCCAAATTGGCCTTATGTTCTCCCATTAAATGTACACTTTCCTGATTCAGGGCCTGCAATGCTACCAGTAACTTCTCCTCTGCTAGAGCCTTGTCCTGGATCTCCAGGGCTGACTCCTTTAACTCGGCTGCCTGTGCTGCAACGAGCCTGTCCAAAAGCTGGACCTGCTTCTTGAAGCACATCAGCCAGACTGCCTTCTCTAAGGATTTCTTGTGCTCCTTCCCTTCTGTCCACTTAGCTGCGGCATCTACCGGACGCCCAGCCTTTAACAGATTGGTGAACCACTTCTTTGTGATATTCACTTTACTAAACACATAATCAGAAACCCTTTCCTCCATCATGGTTTGCTCATCCGAACCATAGTCTACTTTATCGCACCCCTGTTGCCGGAGTCCTGCCGCGGTCGCCATTTCTGTAGGGGGTAGCGTGTGCCCAGTCAGCTTCACCTCTGACTGTCTCTGAGCAGTTCGAATCGCTCCCACACCCCTGGGTTCTAGACACCGGACTTAGGTACAGGCGGTGATACAGAAAATTGAGTAGACAAGTGGTTTGGTGCAAGAAAACCGCAAATTTTATTAAGGCACAAAAACATGGAAGATAGGAGCAGGAGTAGGCCATTCGGCCCCTCTAGCCTGCTCTGCCATTCAATGCGATCATGGCTGATCATGCAAGTTCAGTACCCGGTCCCTGCTTTCTCCCCATACCCCTTGATCCCTTTAACCTTAAGAAATATATCCAACTCCTTCTTGAACATATTTAATGAACTGGCCTCTACTGCCTTCTGTGGTAAAAAAAACGCAATCTTACTGAGAATTACTGATATAGTTACAGGCATAAACAATTACACTTATATGGGAATGGGGAACACACGGCACATCGAGGGAAACAAATACATTAAAAATCCCCTTATCCTCATCCCACCCCCAATACCTAACTAGATTAAGCTATGAGGGGCCAGGAATTCATGCTCACCAATTCGAAACCTGTTACTTTAACTGGTTGGGGGGTTTGAAGTTCACTCTTGTTGCCCTTTGGGGTTCGTCGTTGCCACATGGTCACAGGGCGCGGCGATGGAGTTGTTTGTGCGGGGCATCTCTTTTTCCTCCGTTAACGTCTTCGTTGGGTACTTTGTCGCGATGGGTCATCTTCTTCTTCGGGCGGTCACCGACGGTATTACTGCGGTTGGGGTTCAGTTGGTGGTTTTTACCGTTAAGATTTTCCTACCCAAGCTTCGAACACCAGTTTATTCTTAATTGGGCTTTACTGTCCATGCATCAAACGCCAGCTTATAACTAGGCTGTTTGTCTTGATTTTACTGTCCATGCTTCAAACGCCAACTTATTCATCAAACACCAGCTTATAACTAGGCCGTTTGTCCCCCCAACGCGTCTTTCCGCTGCCCTTCTCTGCCTTTACCGGTTTTACTGTTCTTCTCGTCTCGTCTCGTCTGTTTGTGGTCCCGTGTGTCCTGTGTGTCTTCGAATTCGGGTCTCGTTCTCCTCCCGCATTTGGCCCCGGTGTAGCAATGGGCGTCCTTGGTGTCGAGCGGCGCGGGGAAGGAGAAGAGAGCCCGCCACGAGGCACAAAGTGAGAGCGAGAGGCAGAAGCCCGGAGCAGGAGGCAAGCGGCAAGAGCTAAGAGATAAGAGCAAGGGACTGATCACTACCGGTGGGCTTACAATTATAACCGGTTCTTCACCCCTTATCTGCAGCCAAATCAGGTCAGTCCTTGGTCTAACTTTTGGCGGGCTCGTTTAAAATGATTACAGCCATTTACTTTAACGACTTCTGGGGCGGTTGTCTCCTGGTATAATGGCTTCTATATACTGGCTGTTTGTCATTTAGGAAACTTAATCGGGTTTCCTGGCTTGGCAGCTACCTGTGAGTTGTTCACGATTATTTATGCGAAGAGTTGATGGCTTTCAAATTAGAGCCATCCTGGCTTGATCTGTTCCAAGGTGAAGAATGCATATTCTGTGTTTACCTAGCTGTCTGGCTTTACAAAGTCTTTTCACAGATTCATGCATGTTAGGTTTCTTTTCAGGGCCTGCTTTTTTGCATTGCTTTGCTTTTAAAATCCTGTCGGTATTGGTCACGAGGTCTCGGAAGCCATGTTGGGTACAATTTTAATAACTTGTTCATACAGGGTCCCTTTATCCATAACTTTTGGGGAATGTGGGAATTTTGAGAACCCTACAACTCCTCCATTCGCTCCACACTCACATCGACCCTCGAAACGAAACCTGCCAGAGACTCCTGCATCTGCTCCTGGAGTTCCAGCCCCGCTGATCTTATGGATGGACCCAGAGACAGAAGGTCGACATGCAGCTGAGCCGAGCTGGCAGAGTCCTGCGCCCTCCGACTAGCACTCTCCACTGCTGTCCCTGTCTCCACAATCTGCTGATGCTCACTTGTGAGCTGTGATACACCAGGTGACAACACTACTCTTTGTCCCGAAGGTCCCACTGAGGTGGGAGTGTCTGGGTGCGCTGAATTCTGCTGACGCTGCACCCTCAGAGGTTGCAGATTCCTCTGAGGAGTCTGGAAGCTCAGGCTCTTCCTCCTGGACAGTGGGGACGGGGGCTCTCGATGGTCCTGTGGGGGAGTAAAGGAAAGAGTTAGAGATGTGAGGTCAAGGTTACATGCACATTGTATATTGCAGATGATCATAGGTCCATCTGTTATTGCTTCAGAATTATTATCAGCAACTCATGCAATGTCAATGAGAGAGATGGAAAACTATTCTGTCACCAGCTTGCTGTGATGCACCCCTCTGTCCGTCCCCCACTTGCGCCTCATCCTCCAGTCCTACTATCTCCAGGACCGTATCCTCCCAGGGGGTGAGGTGAGCTACTGATTGTGGCCCTCCTCCTGTCCTCCCTCATTCTCTTTTATTGTGAGCTCCTTTTCCTGCAATGAGGGAGACAAGTGGAGTTTGAGTGAGAATGAAGGAGTGAGTGTAGAGAATCCATAGCATAGATGCTTAGAAGGAGACAAAGATGGAGTGAGGTGGCAAGACCAAGGGCCCTCCCTGTGTGTTGTCAGTTGTTTTCATAGCATCAGAGTGATAGGGAGTGTGAGGGCTGCATAGTCGAATAGTTATGTGAATGTGAGCATAGAGAGAGAGGGAATGGGTAAGAGTGCATGGATGTCAGTGTCAAGTGGGATGTGGAGGAAGAGATTGCTAAAGCTGAGTGCTGGTGAGGAGAGGCCATGGAGATCAGATTGAGAGTGATGGGTGTAAAGTCTGTGGGTTGTTTAGTTAATTAATACACAGACTCCAAGAGTAACTTAAAACAGGACTTTACTATTCGAAGGTCAGGGCGAATCTGCCCAATAACTCCTGGCACAACACTTATATACTGGTGTGGTCACCGTCGGTATTACCGTATACAGAAGCCAAACAAAGTAGTGCCACACCTAAAATAGTTCTCTTAAAGGTGAACGGTTACATACAATAGTTCTCTTAAAGGTAGACGGGTACATACACTACAATCCTCCCTTTTTAGCTTACAACATACTTATTCCCCATTAAACATAACATATAATCAACTTCATGTAAAACAATTCACAGATATAGTCTCTGCGGGAAACAGTTCACAGATTCAGTCTCTGGTCTTGACTCGGTCCGAACAACATCTCTGTGGTGTAGCCAGTTCACATTTCTAGCGTGACTCATCCAATAGTCTTTCCCTTGGCTTAACAGCTTGAACTTCCGTCCTGCTGAACCAGCAGTGCTGACTTTTACAAACAGCTGGACTGCCTTGGTAATTTTTCCTACTTTCCAACTGATTTGGCCCCCTTCGTGGGGCCCACGTGCATGATCTGATAGAAGTGATAATGATTTAGATGGTTATCGTCTTCTGCTTCGTCTTTTTCTTTTCTGCTTCTTGGAGACTCTCGGGGCTCCCTTATCCGCTGCCAGCTGTAGCGCCACCATCTCCCTATGTTCCTTAGGCTTTAAGTGCTTCATCCTGATTTCTGCACTTTGGGAGTTTTCATCACAAGCTGGGCAGACCAAGTCATCGTAATATTCCGTGTCACCCAACAGGTCATGGTAATATTCGGTGTCGTCCTGAGCTAGTCTAGCGAGAAGGCCTGCTACTTCTTCCGTACCCAACTGGACGTTAGCCGACTGTTGTTCCCTCCCTAGACATCTTTCCTGAAGAGACTTCTTCATGCGTTCATATTCATCCCGCTCTTCCTGGGTTTCCTGCAAATCCTTCACTAATGACCTCGTTTGTGATTTCAATACTTCCCCTTCCCTCGGGGATTGATTGATCAGGCTATTCAATCCTTCTACTGGAGCAGCTGTTTCAACATTCTGCTGTTCACATTGACGTGATTCAGCATACTTTTGGCATCCCTGTAAAATCTGTGTTGCAACCTCAGCTATTTCCATAACTTTTGAGAGCTCCGAACTCCTTCCCTTTGAAGATTGAAGCTCGTGTTCAGATTGTTCCCATTGTAGAGTCTTGTCCTTCAGCATATGAAGGAGTTGGCTGACCGTTAACTCTTCCACGGGAACACTGTGGGTCAGAGTCTTCTCCATTTCATCCACCTTTTCCTCCAATGCTTTCACCTTCTTTTCCTCTTGTACTTTGGCTTCCAGCGCTCGGAGAAGTTGCGCCTTGATGCTCTCTAGCTCATGTTCAGAGGCCATTCTTACAGTCTCTGTGTTTCTTACAGTTCCCTTTTCTTCCACTGAACGGATTCCCAGTTGAATCTGTTCTTCAAGTTGTTGAATCTCGGTCATTGCCGCCCCATATTTGTCTTGGGTTTCCTTTAATATTTTTATGAGTTCTTGTACATCTTGTCTTTCATGTTCTGCCATGTCTTTCACCTCTAATTTCTCATCTATGGATGGAACTTCTACCGATGAGTCTGTCTTGGCCTTGAGCTCATCAAGAATTTCCTGCAGCCTTTGGACTTCTTGCTCATGTTCAACCTTCAGTTGCTCATATGCTTCCACTGAAACTAGCTTTTCGGAGGTTGCCGAGTTAACCCCTTCCAGAATTGTAGCCTGGGCCTGTTCATACTGTTCTTTCAACTTCTCACACTCTGCTTGTAAGGAGTCGTAGAGAAGAACTGGAATAAAATCCTGGCTTCCTGAAGATTCCTCTTCATTTGCTTCTTCCTGCAAATATTCTAACTCCTGAACAGCATAAGGGAGATGTGATCAGTAATTGGTCACGATGGCTCTATGGTCGCTCTCTGCTTGAGCTAGCTGCTTCTGTTGTCTTTCCAGATTCTCCCATTCGGTGTCATAGAACTTTTTCATTGTTTTCATCTCTTGTACGAGACGGTAACTCAATTGTTCTAATTGTTGTCGTAATTTGAAATAAGTTTGAGTCTGAGCTCGGTGTTCTTCCGTCATGGATATGTCCGTAACTTGAACAGGCTCAGAATTTTCTGTCAAACTAGGTTGTCGTTGTTCGGTGGAGTTCTGTTCTGAAACTTTGTTCTTCTCTGGAGCATAAGCCTTTATGCATGCCTTCGTTTTTCCAACCTTCGTCGGCAAGTCCATTTCAGCCTTGTCTTTCATATTTGGGTTGGTCTTATCGTCATCCGTTTCAGAATCTGAGCTGATTGTCTGCACCGAGTCCTCACTCGTTATGGCTTTTAGATAGTGCCATTCCATGTCTATTTTCTTGATCCACTCCCGTCCTAGAAGTGGTGGTCCTCCCTCATGCAGTACGTATAAGTTCATTCTTGGGTGTTCTTTACCCCTATCTCTCACTTTGACTCTTATCTTTCCCATGGGGTATACTTTATGCCCCGTGTATGTCTGCAATACGAACTTGGTATCTCTTAAGGGTATATGTGAGAATAGCCGGTGGTAATCCCTTCGATTTATGACTGATAGAGCTGATCCAGTGTCCAACTCCATTTTCACTTGGATTCCAGCTATTTTTAGCATGACCCAGATAGTTTGTAGGTCAGCTTCCTTACTCACATTGTGAATTCTCAGACTACCCAGCTCCTGGCCGTTTGGGTCTGAGTCTGAATTCTGTTCGTCTGAAATCTTCTCAGCCACCTTGTGCACCTTGTTGTACTTTTCCTGTGATGGCTTCCTTTGGTTGTTGGTCCTTTGGTTGTTGGTCTTCTTCCCTGACTGGCATACCTTAGCTATGTGACCCAGTTTGCCACATTTCCTACATTCCTGGTTCTTAAACCAGCATTGGTTCTGGTCGTGTGTTGTCTTCCCACAACGATAGCATTTTGTTGTTGTCGAGGTAATTTGATCCACACTTAGTGCTGCTGTCTTTAGCTGCATTTCCGCAGTTCCCTTCGCTGCGGCTTCGTGCGATGCTGCAATAAGGACAGCCCTGTCAAGTGTAAGGTCGTTCTCTTCGAGTAGTCGCTTTTGCGTTCCTTCCTTTGCCAACCCGCACACGAACTTGTCTCGCAATGCCTCTGTCAGATTCCCTCCAAACTGGCAGTATTTCGCTAGTCTACGCAGTTCGACCAAGTATTCTGCGTTGCTTTCGTCTTTCCGTTGCGTTCTCGCATAGAATTTGAATCGTTCCGCCAACATCAACGGTGTGGGGTTCAAGTGATCCTTCAGAACAGCCACAATATCATCGAAAGTCTGATCCGCCGGTTTAGCTGGTGATAGTAGATGCTTCAAGAGCCCGTATGTCTTCGCGCCCATCGAGTTTAGCAAGGTTATAGCTTTGTCATCTTCTTCTATTTTATTGGCCTCACAATAGATCTCAATGCGTTCCACATACGTGGCCCAGTCTTCTACCTCGGAATTAAAATCATTGATGTTACCAAGCTTAGGCATCTTCCTCTCTTTCTGATAACACCCCGAATTATTTCTTTAACTTATTTTTTTTTTTCTAAGATGGCGGTTTTCCCGCGAAAATGGCGGTTTCCCGTGCTTATCTTCTCTCCCCGCCCACTTCAATGGCGGTTTCCCGCTTCTGTCTTCTTCCCCGCCTAATGGCGGCTTCCCGCGTTTCTTCCCTAGCAGGAGGGGTACACTTTCCCCCACAGGCGACGGCCGCTGGCTTTCAGATTCACAGCCTGCGCGTCGGCTTCAGTGCTTTCCCTTTTCTCGGCAAGGCAACCGGCGCTGGATACACCCCGTTGACGGCGAACAGGTTCAGCCGCTGGGCTGGCTCTCGCTCAGTTCCCCTTGCTCGGGCTCGATCTCTCTCCCGCTCTCTCGGCTCTACCTGCGCTGGGTACACCCCGTTGACGGAGAACAGTTTCAGCCGCTGGACTGGCTCTCGCGCAGTCTCCCTTGGTCGGCTCTGCCTCTCCCACTCGCTCGGCTCCCAAACGCCTCTCCCAGCCGTCTCGCAGTCTGGTGCTTCCCTCCCCGGCTGCGGCTGAGTTTTTATATCTTCCCGCGCCTACGCTCCCGGTTGCAGCGCTTCGTGGCTTCGGTCGCTGCCCGGCCTTTTTCGCCAGTCGCGGTCTAGCTGTCTCACGACGCTGTTGCGTCCCCAGCCTGTCTGTACCGCGGCTTCCTTGCTCCACGCTGCCCCAGTCTCAGCGCCTCTGGGCCCGACTTCTGTCCGGCTCCTTTCCCCCTCGACCGTGGTCGAGTGCACCGCCCTTACCCTCCGGTTATTCTTTTTACTTTTCCCTTACTCACAGTCACCGTGGCCGCCTTGCTTCTCGTGCTGATCGGCTCACTCCTCACCGTGGCAGAAGGGACAGTCAGTGCCTGTTGCTGATGGAAGTCTTTGTCTCTGAATTCTTCCTGCTTTCCAGCTCTGCAGACTCGAGTTTTCTCCCAGCAGAATGACGAGGGCGGTTGCCTCTTCTCGACGCTCGTTAACTGCTTCGGAATTATTGTTGCCGTAGGGTACGATTGGACTCGTCGCCACTGTAAAGTCTGTGGGTTGTTTAGTTAATTAATACACAGACTCCAAGAGTAACTTAAAACAGGACTTTACTATTCGAAGGTCAGGGTGAATCTGCCCAATAACTCCTGGCACAACATTTATATACTGGTGTGGTCACCGTCGGTATTACCGTATACAGAAGCCAAACAAAGTAGTGCCACACCTAAAATAGTTCTCTTAAAGGTGAACGGCTACATACAATAGTTCTCTTAAAGGTAGACGGGTACATACACTACAATGGGAACTTCATACTCACTTTTCCAGTGTGCTGAAGGTCATGAAATCTCTTCCTGCACTGTATCCAGGTTCTGCGGGTAGCCAATAAGGAGTTGACTTCCTCTGCCACTTGCAGCCACGCAGCCTTTGTCTGCTGGGGAGGCATCTTCCTCCCTGATGAAGGGAAGAGCACCTGCTTGTGAGCTCTTGCTCCCTCCACTAAAGCCTGCAGGGCAACGTCGTCAAGATGGGGTGCAGACCTCGGTCTTTCTCTTGCCATTCTGCTTCCAGCTCAGTGTATCAGCAAATGCCAAAAGGTTGGCAGCCTGCAGAAGAAGCAAGGCTTGTTGCAGACCCTAAATGCAGCAGCAATAATGACGTCATATTATGCGACTTTCTGACTGGAAATATTCATTTGCCAAGGGTTCCCACACGTTGGAAATCAATTGAGTTAAAATTGCATCAATCTCACACACCCATTTAGATTCATGTAGGAAACACCAAATTCGGGGAACCCGACAATTCCCCGCACTTGAGTTAAAATCGACCCCATAGATTTTTGGACTCTAGGGGAATCAAGGGATATGGAGATCGGGCGGGAAAGTGGAGTTGAGGTCAATGATCAGCCATGAGCTTATTGAATAGCTGAGTAGGTTCGAGGGGCCATATGGCCGACTCCTGCTCCTATTTTTTATGTTCTTATATGACCATTGAAAAGAAATGTCATTTGTTGCTGGTCCAAATATAGATTTATAACTTCCTTCATTAAAAATATAAGCTGACTAGTTGATTGGATTGTGTGTGGTCAGCATATTTTAAAAAATATTCTCAGGATGTGGGCATCACTGGCAAGACAGGCATTTATTGCCCATCCCTAGTTGCCCCTTCAGAAGTTGATGGTAGAACTTCTTCTTGAACTGCTGCATGTAACGGTTTGGTACAACCGAGCGAATGGCTTGCTCGGCCACTTCAGAGGGCGATTACGAGTGAACCATGTCGGTGTGGCGCTGGAGACACAGTTAGGCCAGACTGGGTAAGGATGGCAGGTTTCCTTCCCTCAAGAACATTAATGATCTGGTTGGGTTTTTCCGACAATCCGACAGCTTCATGATCACTTTTACTGAAACCAACTTTTTATTTCCAGACTTTTTGAAACTGAATTCAAATTCTTAAACAGCTGTGCTGAGATTTGAACTTACATTCCCTGGATTTCTAGTCCAGTAACATAACCACAACGCTACCACACCCTATTGTGATGCACTAAGTCTTTATGGCCAATTCCCAGTATTGTGTCAACTGGAACACTTAGAGGGCGATTTTGCCAGCCCTGGGGAGGCGGGTTTGGAGGTGGGACTGCCGGGAAAATGGCAGAATCTGGGGGCAGGTACCCATCCCGCCCCCAACCCACCTCCGTGCCTTCTTCCCAGGAGGTGGGTACCCGACCTGCCCCGGGTCCCATTTCCTGGAGGCGGGAAGGGGATTACAGCCACTTAACTGCCTGTTAACAGGTAGTTAACAGGCAGTTAAGAGGATTATCCCCATTTTTCCAACAGAGGTGCGGGCTTCCCGACGTCGGGAAACCCCACCAGGGTCAGCGAGGTGAGCAGTGGGTCTGCGGGGGTGAGAGGGGTCCAAAAGTGCGCTGTGGAGGTGAGTGATGGGTGCAAGTGTGGAGAGGTAAGTATGTGAGGTCAGTGAAAAGTGTTAGAAAAAGTTTACTTATCTTTGTTTCTTCCTGCAGGCTTCAATCGTTGGGGATTCGGAGGCTCCGGTATCTCCACGGCAGAGATGACAGAATGGCTGCTGGATTCTCCAATGCAACAGCCATCTGATTTCAGCTCTGGAAATAGGTTTGGTGAGCCTTGAGTACAAGGACTCGCCAAAGAATAGAGATTGTCAGTGTTTGACAGCTTCTCAAAGCTGTCAAATGAAGACAATTCATCTGTCAAAAATTTTTGACAGATGAAACGTCATACGCTGACGTCACCTGTAACCGGCTTTCCCTTAATTGGCCCGCTAAGCCCACTGGGCAGGCTTAACAAGGTCAATCAAGGGAAAATAGCGTGGGTTGGCCGGACGTCAATGGAGGTGGGGCTGAAACCCAACAAGCAGTAGTCCCGCCTCCAATGTGCCCCCTAAGACTGTGATGCCACCTGTTCGAATTCAGTGACCAATTCCAGTTGAAAGCAATAAAATATTTGCTTAACTTTTCTGCTGTTTGACTCTAGTGCAAGCTGAGAGAGTTACTCAGATATTCTCCAACTCGTTTTGAGCTAAAAGAACACACGAATGCTCAATAACTATCGTTCCACTTAAAAAGATACTCATAAAAGTTTTACAAAATTGAAATCTGTTAATAGTGTTAATTTAGCAGTTGGGAATTTGCATGCAGTACTTCAGGAATTGTGCTGGATGTTCATTGAGAATGGGCTAGACATTTTCAAGGAGAATGAAGAACAGTTCATAATCATTTTGGCAGGAGCGTCGCTCTCAGATGTTCATTGAGCTTTGCAATTGTATAACTAGACAGATTTGAATCATGCCACAATATTATTCATGGCCACGAATGTCCAAAGAACTAAAAGGTGCCATTTAACCTTCAAGGGTATTCCAGATTACTATATAAACTTTCATTCATGTTAATTGGGAATGGTTAATGGTTATTCATATCTTTCATGCATATTCATAGATTAGTCAGAAGGCAATTCTCTACAGTTCCAGGACCAAATTATCATCATAACTAGTGCTGGAACTTGACTACAATAGCAAAATACTGCGGGTGCTGGAAGTCTGAAATAACAGAAAATGCTGGAAATACTCAGCAGGCCAGGCAGCATCCGTGGAGAGAGAAACAGAGTTAACGTTGTCTCTTCAACCTTGTTCTGCACCTGCTTAATATCTGTTACATCTCCAGCTTTTTCCAGTTTTGATGAAGGGTCCCAGACCTGAAACATTAACTCTGTTTCTCTCTCCATGGATGCTGCCTGGCCTGCCGAGTATTTCCAGCATTTTCTGTTGTTATTTCAGATTTCCAGCATCTGCAGTATTTTGCTATCGTATTAGTGTTTGGTTCACTGCCACCTCTCTTCTAGGAATGCTCACCTTGAAGAAGATCTGCTCTTCTCTCCGATGGGATTTCCATTTGACTCTTCAACCTTGTTCTGCACCTGCTTAATATCTGTTACACCTCCAGCTTTTTCCAGTTCTGATGAAGGGTCCCAGACCTGAAACGTTAACTCTGTTTCTCTCTCCACAGATGCTGCCTGGCCTGCTGGAACTTGACTATTGTGGTAAATGTCAAATTGTGTCTCTGGGTAGCCAGACCTCCAACGTTTATCTACACAAGAGGCCCAGTGCCTCAGAAGGGCACAAAGATGCACCATTCTGAAGGCTCATGGTACTGCACCACATAGTGGTAGCATGTGGTTTAACATCTGCAATTCTCCACACCATAAGGCCACGAAATTCAGTACCTTAGGGCCAGCAGTTAAGACAGGTTCGGAGAATGAAATGGTGGCCGCCTCGCTTCCGCCCACTTCCGGCGTGGCCCGAGCAGTTCGCCACCTTGGTGAGGGCAATAGTGCGGGCAGTACGTGCGTGCGCCGACAGTATGAAGAGTAGGCAGATCGTGATGTCAGTCAGGCACACAACCTGCCATGTTGGACATTGACATTCCAATCAATGCCCGCGCCTAAACACACACACAGCTGAACGTGTATTCAACTGCACGAGGGATCCCCCACCAGCACTATTTAAAGGGATACATCCAACTTGCAGGTAATTTGATTATTTCTCTTGTACTGGCTCTTGCAGAGTTTGTAGGAGTACTGGGTTGCTGGAAGACAGTTATAACGTTGTTAAAGTGTGCAGGGAGTTCATCCCCTCCCCCATTTCCCAGCCCCCAAACTTGCTTCTTAATCTGTTTCATTTCCTGCTTTTTTCTCAGTCCTGATGAAGGGTCTTCGATCTGAAACATTAACTCTGTTTCTCTCTCCACGGATGCTGCCCTGGCCTGCTGAGTATTTCCAGCATTTTCTGTTGTTATTTTGGATTTCCAGCATCCGCAGTATTTTGCTATCGTATTAGTGCTGCTGGACGTTGGAAAGGTGTTGGCTGCTGCTGGAAGGCCTCTGAGTCCACCACTTGCTCCTAGTCATGGGGGCTCCAGTTGCAGCCCACCCCTTGCGCTGCAGCATAACAGGGAGATGGAGCAGAGGCAGCAAAGACAAGCTGCTCGTAGAGGGAGGAGGGCTCTCAGCAGGGGGCCTTACCCACCTAGGGTCTTCAGGGAGCACTTCTCCTACCTACACCTAAGCCAGGAGCAGTGTGTTCGGTGGCTCCGCTTCACCAAGGAGGTGGTCACAGAACTCTGCCACTTCTCGGAACCAGACCTGCAGCCTCAGAGCAGAGCGACGACAGCTCTGCCAGTGGCCCTCGAGGCGACCGTGGCCCTGAATTTTTTGCCAGTGGATCCTTCCAGGCTGGAACAGGTGGTATAGCAAACATTTCATAGTTCGCCATCCATCGCTGCATCCAGGAGGTCACAGTGGCTCTGTACTCAAGGAGAGGGGACTTAATTGTCTTCTGTCTAAAGAGAGAAGCAGGAGGATGGCGCACGTGGCTTTGCCATGATATCAGGCTCCCCCATGGTGCAGGGCGCCATTGACTGCAAACACATGGCTTTGCAGGTGCTGCATATCAATGGTGAGATATACCATAATCGCAAAGGGTACCACTCACTTAATGTGCAGTTGGTGTGCAACCACGCCCAGCACATCATGATGGTGAATCCCTGGTATCCTGGCAGGAGTCATGATGCCTTCATCCTGTACCACTCCACTGGGCCAGCAATCTACCAGCAACTGCGTCGAACCCGAAGGTGGCTGCTAGGTGACAAGGGCTATCCACTCTACACCTGGCTGATGACTCCTCTCCGCAACTCCACCACTCGTGGTGAGCAACCATATAATGACAGCCATGCTGCCACGAGGAACGTCATCAAGCAGACCATCGAGGTGCTCAAGCAATGGTTCTGCTGCCTGGACCGCTCGGGAGGAGCTCTCCAGTACTCACCGGAGCTGGTGTCCCAATTCATGGTGGTCTGCTGCATCCTCCACAACTTGGCCATCATGATGGCACAGCCCTTGCCACCACGGGATCTGCGACCACCTGAGGTGAAAGAGGAGGAAGAGGAGAAAAAGGAGGAGGAGATGGAAGGATGGAGGCAGGCTGCAAATCCCATTCTGGTCGGGCTGTCCATGAGCACATCATCAGACTCCGCTTCCCCTCAATGAAACCCCAGATCCCCGTTGCTCAACACTTCCCCATCTTACCATCCCTCTGTCACAGAACATCACAGCGTCCTCTTGGCCACAATGCTGAAATGAAAGCCACCACAAAGTGAACATTCCCAGCATAATTTATAAATGATTCATTCCAATATTACATAACAAAGTCAACTATTCATCCTTGTGCATTCCCTTAGTATCTATCTTTCGTGTGCCTTTGTCTAGCCTAGTGCTCCTACACAGTGCTACCCCAGTGGCTGCAGCAGGGCTGGTGGAAGGCTGCTGACTTTCCATGGGGGACACCAGATGGCCTTGCAGGATGACCTTGAGCAACTCTGGGCCTAAACCTTCATGCACAGGCTGGGCTGGTGGCAGTTCTTGGGTCTCTGAAAGAAGAAAGGCACAAGGTTCGAGTTGTGGTGAGGGGATGGGGGGGCGGAGCAAGATGTGCATGCTTACACCATCAGCAGCTTGTAAGTGAGAAGAGATTGTGGGATGAGGGGGAAGCAGGATGTAAGAAGAAGGATTAGGTATGAACATACCGTATTCATCAATGGTTTCAGCCTCGCTGATCGCCACAGCCTCAGTGATGCCCCTCCAATTATATCCAGAACTATCTCCTTCAACTAGATCAGGTTCTGCAGCCGTGCTTGCCCACAGCCTGTTAACCCCTGCTGGTGCTGGTTATGCATCACCTTGGCCTGCAAGAGAAAGGTAAGTGTGTCAGTGAGTGTGGTGCAATGTGTTTGGGTGATGTGCCTGTCATGATTGAATAGCTGGCATTGTGTGCCAAGGTGTGAGTTGTGGGTGTGAGGCTTGCAACAGTGGTAAGTGTGTAAGGGTGAGGTGAAGCTATGTTTGTGAGGTATGAGTCATAATTGCTAGAGATTGTTGTTAGGTGAGTGATGGGGGTGTAGTGCTTTAAGCATTGTGTGTGGCTAGTGATGCAGCTGGTGGGATATAGCATTTGAAGATGCCATTCTGACCTTGACCACTCATGTGAGGTCATTAAACTTCTTCCGGCATTGGATCCAGGTCCTGGTGGAAAGACTGGTGGCAGTGATCGCTTCAGCAATCTGCTCCCACTGCCTTCTGACTGTGAGTCTAGAGGGCCTACTGGCCCCCTGTGGGTAGAGAACCGGTCTCCTCCTTTCGATCCCCTGCACCAAGGCCTCCAGTGCTACGCCTGAGAGCTGAGGTGCCCTTTCTCTGCGCTGTAACTTCACTCAGAATAAGATACTGTTTCACAAAGCACCTCCCATTT
Source organism: Somniosus microcephalus (assembly GCF_052327205.1). Lineage (NCBI taxonomy): Eukaryota > Metazoa > Chordata > Chondrichthyes > Squaliformes > Somniosidae > Somniosus > Somniosus microcephalus. Next base: position 48,406,448 of record NC_140997.1, read on the forward strand.
AAGAAGTGCAGACAGCATTTCACTCTTCACTCTGCAGGCAATCTTTAAATACAGATCAGACTTCCCATGATATTGGGCCTCCTGCTGAGCGCTAAGCCAACCAGCAGCGTGTTCAGTGCTGAGCTCAGCGCTTCAATCATGTTGATTAGCAGGCAACATGAATTTCGCGTGCTGCCTGCCTTACTTTCAACGGGCATGGGCAGATCACGCATCGCGACCCGCTCGCTCGATTTTAGGGCTTATCGAATTTAGCCCCCCATTCATTTATATAAAGCCTTTCATGAACTCAGGACATCCCAAAGTGCTTTACAGCCAATGAAGTACTTTTTAAGTGTAGGAAATGCGGCAGCCAATTTGCACACAGCAAGGTCCCACAAACGGCAATGTGATAATGACTAGATCGTATGTTTTTTAGTGATGTTGATTGAGGGAATAATATTGGCCAGGCCACCGAGTAGAACTCTCCTGCTCTTCATCGAAATAGAGCCATTGGATCTTTTATGTCCACCTGAGCAGGCAGAAAAGGGCCTCGGTTTAACATCTCCTCTCAAAGACAGCACCTCTGACAGTGCAGCGGGACCCCCTCAGTACTGTACTGGAGTGTCAGTCTAGATTTTGTGCTCAAATATGTTGGTCCCATAAGCAACTAATCTCAGTTGTGCAGTTGTGGGAAAGTGGAAAGTAAAGACTATATGAATCTTTATACAAAGGAGATGAAAATGAGAGGGAGACACCCAGACTGCTCTTGCACACTTGTGGCCTGTTATAAAGCAGCACTGGCAGTAATATAGAAGTGGGTCACTTCTTCTCTCAGATGGAGATGGTGCAAAAAAAACCCAAGCAAGGGGATGGGAAAGAAAATACTTCAAAGAAAAGGTGTTGCACCCTCATCATAATAATAAAAATTAATGCCAAGGTCTGAGACCTGTCTGGATTTATTAACATCTTTTGGATGAGGCAATAAACTGATGCCTGTTCATGGAGAAGGAAAAGGTTCCATGGTGTTATTCAAAGAAGAATAGGAAGTTCTTCCAGTGTCCTTGCCAACATTACTCTGTCAAATAACAACACTAAAACAGATTAGCTGGTCATTTATCTCATTTGCTTATTGTGAGAACTTGCAATGCACAAATTGACTCTTATTGCTGTATCTAATATGTTGGTCCCATCTCTTGTCCCACTAGGACTTCATCACATGATAATTTTAATATCTAACCCATCCAGCATTCAGACTTCTACTTACTTAGCTACTTCAAAAATAACCTGCACTATTGAGCTCCTCTTCCCAACACGTTGCTCCACTGTGTGTGCCAACTCCTGCCATTCTTCTTCTGCTCTGCACAATTTCAGTATGGTTATAGTATGGTGTGAGTATAGACTTCTGTACAACAAGAAGGTTGTCAAAACCTTGTGTGATGGCTTTCTCAAGTTGATCACACAAGGTGAATTCAGACAAGATAAACTGCTATAGATTGCAGCCCATAATATGCAAAGCTCCATTTCTCATATTCGCCATCGTAGCATTGTCTGTGCTAATGATCTTAGCCAATGGATGCTCTCCATGAATGAACCTCGGTCAGGTGGTAATGCCTCATTGCAACGAAGCGGGCTATGGACTCTTTAAAATGTATGGGTTGATGTTGAGCTAGCAAAGTATTTCTATATGCCGGCCCTGTGAGATCTGAAACCTCGGGCTCAGCAGCTTATGGTATCCTACAGTTCTGCCTGCACGTGCTCCTCCTCGCTCGTATTCCTTGCTTCCCCAGTGCTCCTCCGGAGAGGAAATTCACCCCCACTGATATAAGTTTTCACAACAGCAGAGCAATTAAGGAAATAAAACCTCCACTACAGTGAAAGCAATTGCATTCTGCACACTCTGGTTCACTTGGATCAGCAGAAATATTGAGCCATTTGTAACATTTTTACACATTACAAATAAAGGGCAGTGTTATCATACTTGTAGCACATGCACTTAATTTATATTCGAAGTGTCTTTCTGTAAGGATTTTATTCTGATTTCTCAAGTTAGTCTACATCTGTATGTTCACTGCCAATTCAGCAGTGATTAATAAATCATTTTAATACTCATATCTCACAAAATTAATATTAAATAAGTCCCCCATAACATTATGTAAACTTGTGAAATGCTTTATAAGAACTATTTTTACTATATTACCAGATTTATCACATGCTGACATAACTGTGCATATTTAAGTCACTTAATAACAGAGATTTTTTTGGCTATTAATTTAGTCGCCTATAATTTCTTACTTGACCCTTTTCCCACAAACAGTAGGGGCAGTTTTCATCTTCAGGTGTAAAATAGATCTATTGTATTTGCTTTGTATTTATTCTCGGGATACAGGTGTTGCTAGCAAGGCTAGCATTTATTGCCCAGCCCTAGTTGCCCTTGAGAAGGTGGTGGTGGGCCCTCTTCTTGACCCGCTGCAGTCCATGTGATGAAGGTGCTCCCACAGTGCTGTTAGGGAGGGAGAATAGAGCAAGAGAGAAACATTGTTGAGCCGCAAGTAAGAGAGGGTAGTATCTACCCAATCGAATCTCTATCATTTTAAAGACCTCGAATAGATCAATCCTCATCCTACTAAACTCAAGGGAATACAAACCAAGTTTTATCCCCTTAAGCCGTGGTATCACTCTGGTGGATCCGAGCTGTACCCCCTCCAAGCCAATTGACCTTTCCTGAGGTCTGGCGCCCAAAACTGAGCACAGCACTCCAGGTGGGGTGTAACCAAGAATCTGTACAACTGAAGCATCGCATCCTCAAGCTTATATTTCAAACCTCTTGAGATAAAGCCCAACATTCCATCAAGCTTTTTCTTTGCTTTTTGTAGTTGTGCACTGATCTATATACAGGGACACTCAAATTCTTTTGCTCCTTCACAGTTCCTAATCTCTTACCATTAAGAAAATATTCTGATTTGTCTTTCTTGGATCTATAGTAGATGACATCACACTTCTCCACATTGAACTCTATCAGCCATAGTTTTGTTAACTCATTTAATCTGTCTACAGAGATATCAAGGCTTAGTAAACTCGTGTTACAAAACAGCACACTCTTCAGCTCACCATAATCAACACCATGGGAGATTTACTGGTATTCAAGAAAAATTACATTGTTAATTTTGACAAATAGCATCTTTAAAGGAGGAAGTAACAAAGCCAAAGAAGGAAAGTTAAAATCTGCACCACAATGGACATCTTAATGTTTTTTTTTTGTAGTGATCTCCAATGGCAAGAGCACGTCAACTCGCAAACTCGCAGTCTCAGGAGAAACGTTAAACATAATTCACTTAAAGAATAAAAAGCCTCACTCGATTTTCTACCCATTCGTGGTCAATGGGTGGAAAATCTAGCCCCGAAGTTCAACGAGAATGACTTCTATCTTTAAAGCAGCTGTGTCCTCTGAACCAGCTAACACAGACTGACTTCAACTTAGATAAGTTCAAATGCAGCTGCTCTGAATAATTTGAAGGAATGAATTGCCACCAATTACATGGCACAGTTTTTGCTTTTAAATAGAATACAACACAATGGCCCAGAAATTCCATTTTGGAAAATGCGATTTGGAAAAATCTCTGCCTGGACCAGAGGGCTCCTGGGAGGCGCAGAATTCCATTGCTGTGCCTCTTCAAACTGCCAGTGTGCAGGGCACGCGTATCCCAGGGGCGCAGGTAGTTCGCAGCGTCCCTGGGATCACATGGGCTATGGGGAGCCAATCAGAGCAGGGAATCTCCATTCATAGATTTGACAGGACGACCTGTCACATCTATGACTAGAGATCAGCCCCAAAACATAAATAAAACTTCAAATAATTTTTTTTTTTAAATCACATTTTTAAAATGACTATAAATTACATAAATTAACTATTTTAAACAAAAATTTAAATTTTTGAAAAAAATTATTAAAGTTTTTAACTGGGCTAAAAATAAACTTACCTTTCTTTAAAGTGTTTTAAAATGATAAATCAGTGGGAATTTTTTTTTTTTTACTTTCTTCAACTCTTAGCCTGGTAAAAGCAGGCCTTGCGCCTAGGAGCTGCCGGCCTTGCGCCTGCTTTTCTAGGCGCAGCTGTTTCCGACTTACTTGGACTGAAGCAACTGTGGAAAAAACAGAAGTTTCAGCCGTATGCGCTGCCTCTCCGGCGCAGGCGTTTGACCTGTCAAGCCCTTTCTTCACAGAACGGAAGTTCTGGTTTCCAGCGCATGCGCAGTGCATGCCTAAAACCGGCACTTCCGTTGGCCCTACAGGTGAGTACACAGCGCGTACAGACCCGTAGGGAACGGAATTTTTGGGCCAATAATTGTGCACTTAGAATTATGGATATTTAAGAAGGAATTACTGGGCAGTGGCACTAGTGGAACAGTTCAGAAAGCATCAAAAAGCAGGATAATGAAGACGGAGCAGTTTCTATAAGCCAGCTGAACCCAGCAATTGTGCTACTGCCTTTAGCATCCTCCTGGCTATTATTTATTTATATTATAATACAGCAGAATCAGATTCAGTGTAAATCTCATTTCCTGCTATTTTTATGCATTGGAATATGTACTTAGAGGAGTACCTTCAGATCATTTTGACAGCATGAAAACAAACTTATTTTGACAAACGATGTTAATATATTTGTACCAAATGTGCAAGTTGGAACTGCTGAAAGTGCTTGGAAGATGATTTTGCAGTGGTTAGAATGTAATAAATTGATGAACAGATTAAAACTTCACACAATTGTCATTATTATAGCTGATCAACAGAGATTTCTCAGAACATTAATGGAAAACCAGGGGGAAGAATTCCTCTGTAGATAATGGCCCAGAAATTCGGGTCGGGGGCTTCCCGCGGGTGCAAGCCCCCGACCTACATTTACCTAGCGCGCCGGCAGTTGAGGCCTTGGCCTGCGTGGATTTCCTGTCTGTGGCCCGGTTCAGCTCCCGGCGCGCTGTGCTTGCGTGATCCAGCGGCGTACTTAGTGCGATGCGTCGACTGGGATCACGTGAGCACTGGGCAACCAATCGGAGGATGCAAAAGTTCATTCATGAGTTTGACAGTAAGAACTGTCAAACTCATGAAAACTCCGGGCGCCCAAAACAGTATTTAAACTTGAAATAAAATTTTAAAAAACATCACACTATTTAAATGAACTATAAATAACTTTAAATAACTATTTTAAACAATAATTTAAATTTTTGAAAAAAATAATTATAAAAAATCAGGGCTAAAAATACACTAACCTTACTGTAAAGTCTTTAAAAATAATAAACCTGTGGAAAAAAAATTCTAATTTTAATTAATAGACCACTTACCTTTTAAAATTAAGTCCTTACGTCTGCTTTTTTAAAGTGTAAAAAGTGGAGGCCTTCACGCACGGGCAAACCTGGAAAAAAAAATGTTCAATGCGCAGACTCCTGCGCACACGTGTTCGACCTCTGAACCCCTTGGTTCAGAAGATTGGAAATGCCGGTTTCCCGCGCATGCGCTGTGCATGCAGAAAACCGGCAATTCCATCGGTCCCACGCGTGAGTACATGATGCTTACTCACGCGTTGGGACACTAATTTCTGGGCCTATATGTAACCACATCATAAACCTGCTTAGATAGAAGGCATTCCTAAACACAGGGTGGGAAAGATTTTCACTTTCAACAAGGTTGGAAAACTGGCGGTTGTGGATCAGCTGCCTGATATAACCCTCACCCCACGCCCGATTTACTTTTCCATTGACTACAATAGAAAGGAAATTTGGACGGATTGTATAACAGACTGCTTATCCATAACCAAAAGTGAAAAATATCCCAATAAGGAGCCCAAGTGGTCCTTTAAGAAAGTAGGTACCATCAAATGTGTATACCTAATGGTTACACAAAGTGAAAGTGGTGTGAGGGATTAGAGAATATGGTCACACTTTTATCTGTCTCTGATGTCTTCTTCCAGCTGTTTCTCCTTTGGTCTTTCCTCTTCTGCTTCTAACTCTCTCTTTCTCTTCTCATCTTCTTCTCTCCCCTTAATTCTTTTTGCTTCTCTCCTTATCCTCCGCTACTTCTCTGTCTGTCTTTTTCTTTTCTACTTTGCTTTTGGGTGGGGCGAGCGAGTTATATGACATGCTGTGGCAGGGAAAGGAGTTGCCAACAGTTGCAGGCATCATTTGGAGTGGGGGATGCAGGGAAAATGTGGCTCTCAGTGGTTCCCTTCCCATCCCGTCCTTAATGACTCGTTCTACACTCCCACCTTGCTCCAATCGTGCCCCCTATCTCGTCACCTTTGCATCATTGGCCTCCCTTGGGACAGGCAGAGGCTCTGCCCCCAGAAAGGGCCACTGGAAACTCTTGATTAAAGCTGGAACCTAGCGTATCTGGGTCCCAACTAGCTTCCGGACTTTCTGTTGGAGTTATCAAGGGACTGCATTGGAACGAACAAGTTAATTTGGTCCTGTCATGTTTATGTTGTAATAAAACTTATCTATGGTCAATGTAGTGTATGTACCTTTAAGGGGAGAACTACTTTTTACAGCTCCTGTATACTGTGGTACCGGCAGTGACCACACCTGTATATAACCCTGAGTAGGGATCTGTACTGTTTAGCTTTATAGAGCAACCCTCATCCAGTAAACACCTGTTGATTGTTCTCTGCAGTCTCTGTCGATTATTTGAAGGACACACTACCTAAAGATTCACGGATTCAACATTGGCGACGAGGTGATTCGAACCTACCAGCAACTCTGCAGAAGGAGGCCGATTCCATCAGTGCGGGCGTCGACCATCCTGAGAGGACTTGAGCAGGCAGAGGAGGCTGTGGAGAGCTGGGCTTGGTTCTCCAGCCGCGACGATCCAGCGCAGCGGGCTGGCAGCAGGTACGGCGCAGACCCTTCCTGGACAGCGGCGGCGGCAGCTGACCGACAGCACAGGAAAAGGCCGAGCAGCGTCGATGGGTAAGAGAGAGGGTAAAGCGCACAGGGCGCAGCCGGGGTTGAAGACTGAGCGGCGTCAACGAGAGAGGGTAAAGCGCACAGGGCGCAGCCGGGGTTGAGGACCGAGCGGCGTCAATGAGAGAGGCACGCAGGAAAATGTGCAGAGCACGGCCGGGGTTCAAGGGCTGAGCAGCGTCCACAGTGGAGAAGAAGGGAGAGCGTGGGAGACGCCATTTTGAGCCACAGTGGAGAAGAAGGGAGAGCGCGGGAAGAAAGGAAAGCGCGGGAGACGCCATTTTGAGCCAGCGGAGAAGAAGGGCGAGCGCGGGAGACGCCATTTTTAGCCAGTCTAACCACACCCAGGGATGCCAAAGAGTGGCAGTGTCACAGCGTTCGACAATGAAGTCAAAGATTGGGCGACATATATAGAATGCATAGAAGTGTACTGCAAGGCGAATGAAGTACCAGATGCCAGGAAAGCACTGGTATTGTTGAATTCCATGGGTACAAAAACGTACGGCTTACTGCGAAACCTAGTAATCCCAGAGAAGTCAGTGGAAAAGGATTTTGAAAGCATAGTGGCAATCCTACAGGACCACTTAAACACCACACCGCTGCTGATAACAGAAAGATTTAAGTTCCACAAAAGGAACCAGCATAAAGACGAAAGTAATGCTGAGTATTTAACGGAACTGCGCAAGCTATCGAAACACTGCCAGTTTGGAACAGGACTAGCAGATACATTAAGGGACAAGTTTGTGTGTGGGCTTCAAAGTGAAGGAACCCAGAAACGGCTTCTATCAGAAAAGGATCTTACGCTGGACAAGGCTTTCAGCATGGCAGTATCACATGAAGCAGCTGCACGGGGCGCTGCAGAGATACAACGGAGACCGTAAGAATATGGCACAAATGAAATGTCATATGGAGCAGGGAAGTGTTATCGCTGCGGCAGAACAACACACGACCATAAGGATTGTTGGTTCAAGGACCAAATGTGCAGACAGTGTGGAGAAATAGGACACATAGCAAGAGTCTGCAGGTCGGGAAAGAAAACCAGCAGCAAGAAATCTCCACAGGAGAAGAACGAAAAGGTACATGAGGTGACGGAGAGTAGTTCAGACAAACAGAAAAGTGATACAGACTCTGGAAGCAAGGAGCTGATTTGTCTGAAACTACATAATGTAATCAAAATGGAGGATCACCAAACTATCTGGGTCACGCTCAAGATAGACGGAGTCCAAGTGAAAATGGAATTGGACACAGGATCAGCCCTAACAGTCATAAACCGAAGGGACTACAAGCGGCTATTCTCACATATACCCTTGAGAGATACAGAGATTGTCTTGAAGGCGTACACGGGGCAAAAAGTCTACCCCAAAGGAACAATAAGGGTGAACGTGATATACAACGGCAAGGAAACACCAAAAATGGACATATATGTATTGCCAGATGGAGGACCACCACTACTAGGACGTGAATGGATCCGGAAGATAGTTAGATTGGCACGCCATACAAGCACTGACGGTAGATGCCAAAAAGGATGGCGACATCACACCTGGACGACTGTCAAAAATGCTAACTGACGCACAAGAAGTGTTCCAGGAGGGACTCGGAACACTAAAAGGCATAAGAGCGACGATCAAAATAGAGGAAAATGCAAGCCGTCGAAGCAGAACTGGAACGTTTGGAACATTCTGGAGTACTGTCCAAAGTGGACTGGAGTGAGTGGGCTACACCCATCGTCCCTATAATGAAGAGGTCATTGAGTAATATGCCTGGGGAACCAAAGAAGATTCGCATCTGTGGGGACTTTAAGGTGACAGTGAACCCAATCCTTCACACGGTACAATATCCGCATCCGCGGATTGAAGGTATTTTCACCTCGCTATCTGGAGGAAAACGCTTCACTAAGATTGATCTGGCCCAGGCATACCTGCAAATGGAGGTAGAAGAAGCCTCGAAACATTACCTCACGATCAACACTCATAAAGGTCTCTACCAATACAACCAGCTGGTGTTCGGGGTAGCATCAACTCCGGCTATTTGGCAAAGGGCAATGGATCAAGTCCTGCAAGGGATTCAAGGGACCCAGTGTTATTTGGACGACATCCTGGTCACGGGCGAAAATGACAGTGATCACCTCGCCAACCTGGAGCAGGTGCTCACTAGATTGAAGGAATATGGGCTCCGAGCTAATCGCCACAAATGCGAGTTTTTCCAGAAGCAGAGCTCGTATTGTGGCCACATTATTGATGAAGAGGGGTTACATAAGTCCCCTGAAAAGATTGAGGCAGTAGTCAAGGCTCCAGCACCGGAAAATGTGTCACAACTGAGTGTCTGTCTTCCAGACTGTACCGTCTACTTTTGGTCGCTATGGGCCTACAGTTCGGAGCGAGATTAGCGAATAAAGAGGGCGGGCTGATTTTTAAGGTTGGTAGGCCACAGACTGTGAGTGGCGGCTGGGACCTGCCATATGCTAGCGTGACACTTTCGTGGTGGCACTGGAAGTCCAGGCCCAAGATTACATTAACACAGAGTTCTGGCATCACGAGGAGTTTAAAATCCTTGTAGTCCATGCCTTTTACAGTCAGTGTTACCACACAGTAGCCCAAAATGTCCGAAGTGTGGGGCTTAGCAGCCATAGCAATTCTGCTCCGTGTAGGTGTTACCGTTAATGAGTGCTGCCATACCAGGCTAGGGTGGATAAAACTCTCGGTACTCCCACAGTCAATGTCCATCATGGATTTTGTCAACGGGTGTGGCCTGGATTGATCCACCGTGATCGAAGCCACTGTTGGGCCCTGGGCGGCCGTTGAGTCGGGAAAAGATGGCGGATCCCAAGACGGCGGCCCGCACGGCACGCACGAGGCGGTGACGGAGTTGGAAATCGGATTCCCCCTGCAGACTTTGCTAAAATGCCCCTTTTTCTTACATTTGAAGCATGTAGTGTCTTTCGCTGGGCATCGTTGTCTGGGGTGCTTGGCCTGGCCGCAGAAGTAGCATTTCGGGCCTTGAGACATTGCCGCTGTAGTAGGCCTCCTGGGTGAACTTCTGTGTGGGGACTCCAGCGGTGTAGAGCTGGTCTGAGACCTGGATGGGGAAGATGGCTGATTCCAAGATGGCTGCCCGCTCGGCGCGCACAAGGCGGTGAGGGCCGCATGGCCGGAAGAATAAGAGTCAGAGTTTTTCTGGGCCACGTCCAGCGATCGCGCAGTGGCCATTGCCTTTTTTAAGTCCAGGACCTCCTTCTCCAGCAGTCTCTGCCGGATATAATTCGATTTGAGGCCCGTGATGAAGGAATTGCGGACCAATTCGTCAGAGTACACGTTGGCCGTCACGGCCTTGCAGTTACAGTCCCGGACCAAGTCCTTTAGGCCCTGTAAGAAATCGTCCATTGATTCCTCAGGTCGCTGCCTGTGTGTAGCCAGCAGATGTCTGGCGTACACTTCGTTTACTGGCCTCTGGTGTTGGGCCTTCAGGATAGCGATGGCCTCCGTGTAAGAGGTGGCGTCCCGGATGAACGAATAAATCCGATGATTAACGCGAGTAGTCAGTAGACTCAGTTTATCTACCTCGCTAGCGGATGAGGCCCTCGCGAAGAGTTCGAAGCATTTGAGCCAGTGTCCAAATTGATTTGATGCTTCAGCAGAATGTGGATCCAAGTCCAGACGCTCTGGTTTTAGGAGTCGATCCATCCTAGTATTCTTTAGTGATTAAAATTGATGTGCCTTCAATAACCACAAAACTAGAAGTTATAGGCCTAGAAATTCATTATAGCCACTTTTGGGGCGGTAAAGTCGGGCGGCCGCTAAAGTTTGCGCCCGGCGCAAATTCGAGGCCACTTCGCCGATATTCATTAGCTTCGCCTTAAGAGTTTGCTCGAGCGCTAAAACTGGCGATGCACAGCTCTCTTTAGGCGCTAAGCCAGAGGTGCTGAGCGATACCGCCGAGGCCGGGCGCAGCACAGGTGCGGCCATTTCTTGATTGACAGCAGACACCCTGGCACCGGCCAGCTCTTAAGGGGGAAGGGTCGACTTGGTCTGCTGCCACGCCCTGCACACTGGTGCCCTCCAGCTAGGCCTGAACACTGCTGCTGGACCCATATAGCGCCTCAAAGTATGGAGAAGGCCCGTGAACGAGCGCAGCGCTTCTCAGAGCTTGATCTGAGGGTGCTGGTTAGCGCTGTGGAGAAGAGACGCCATATTTTGTTCCCAGACAATGGGAGGAAGCCGCCGGCCCGCGTCTACCGGAGAGCCTGGAGGCATGTCGCCACCAGGGTGACATCGAACAGTGAGGTCCCCAGGAGCGCGGTACAATGCCGCAAGAAACTATATGACCTCGCCAGGATGAGTACCCTTTCCAGTGTCCTCCTCATCCTTGCATGTGCACCTCACATTATGGGCAAAGGGACCTGAAAGCCCTAATGGCCAGCCCTCATGCAGCAGCTATGGGTCAGTCATGAACATCAATTGCACATTGTACACTTAACACACTGGCCAGGCTATTCGACCATGGGAGGCAGTGCACACAAGATCAGGGCTACACACTGGCCAGGCTATTCGACCATGGGAGGCAGTGCACACAAGATCAGGGCTACAGACTGGCCAGGCTATTCGACCATGGGAGGCAGTGCACACAAGATCAGGGCTACACACTGTACTTAGAGGCCGTCCTTTCTCTTGCAGGCCAAGCTGGCCAATAATAAAAGAGGAGCCGGACTGTGACCGGGGGAGGCGGACCCCAGATCCAGCCGCTCACCGAGCTGCAACAGCGCGTGGAGCGCATCTTGGGTGCCCAGGTGATTGGCCCTGTTGCATCTGGAGATGCCGACCCTGTTCTGGGCACCAATGGTAAGGACATCATTTTTTGGACCTCTCTCATCCCACTTGCGCATCAGATCTACATCCTTTGCCACTGTCCGACCAATGCGCTGAATGCCACCACTCATGCATCTCTCGCTGACGCCCTAAAGCTACTCTTGTGCCTACCTGCTTTCAGATGGTGAGGAGGAGGTCCCTGAAGTTGCCAGTGACAGCCCCTCAGAAGAGGAGGAGGAGCAAGAGGAAGGCGTCCCATCAGGGGAACCCTCAGCCACGGCAAGCCATGTCACTGTAGGGGAGACGTCTTCCCTGGAGGGGAGCGTGGCAGAAGTGTCGGAGGGGAATGCAGCTCCTGGGACCAGCGGCCTGCAGAAACGCGGGAGGGGGTGGAAGCTCAGCGGCCTTCTCCCCAGAGGGGGGAAGGGTCGGAGGGGAGTCCAATTGCTGGGCCCAGCGGCGTCCAGCAATGCAGGAAGGGTCAGCCAGTTCGGCGGCCTCCTCCCCAGAGGGAGAGTCCGGCCTCCAGTCCGGAGACGGTCAACGCCGAGGAGATGCGCCGCCTCGAGGACATGTCCGCGAACTCGGAGCGCCGGCACACGGAGCTCATGGGGGTAGTGGGACGGATGCCTGAGGCCATCCAGTCCCTGTCTCGGAGTGTCACCGAATACGGGGCCTCTCTGGCAGCGACTGGCCAGGTGATCAGTGGTGCCGTGCAGTCACTGGCTGCTCTGATGCGGTCTCAGAACAGGGCAACACGGGCACTCACTGCTGCCACACTCGCTGTGTCAGCCCGGCATCGCCAGGGCACCCGGCGCGCTGCAGCAGCACAGCGGTCTGTCCCTCGGCAGATTGCTGCGCATGCTGCAGTGCTGGCCCGGGCGAGTGCCAGTGTCTCAGGCGACCAGCGAGCGCCTGCCATCCGCCAGCTTGCCCCCATTCCTCCAGCCGCCACTGCCACTCCCCCAGTGGAGCTGCCAGGAGCTGCTGCAGCGACTGATGCTGGCCAGCCACAGCTGCAGCATTCACCAGCCGGCCCCTCGAGGGCCAGACCTCGTCTAGGCCGACCCCCAAGGGCATTTGCCGTCACGACATGTGCCCCTCAGGAGCCTTCCCCCAGCCTTGCAGCAGCCACTGGCCTCACTTTGAGGAGGAGCAGCAGGGCGTCCAGGGGCCGGCAAAGTTTGCAGAGGGCATCGCCCTCGCGGGACACAAAGTAGAGGGTGTGTCCAAATGTTGTGTTTTGTGGAATGGTCGTTTTTTGAAGGCCGAGGATGAGGCCATTTTTATTTACAACTTTGGTTAATCCTCCCCAGGTTGTGGGAGTGACTCATGTGTGTGTGTGTTTTTTGGGGGTTTCGTGTGTTTTTGGTTTTCATGTGGGAAGGGCCCTGAGTTTGTACAATAAACCATTTTATTTATTCACATTGTCCATGTTTGATCTTTGAAGTGTTTGTTGCCTTAACCGGCTGAGGGCTTGCGCAGCGGCTGCAATCATGTTCTTTCATTGGCACAAGCCATTCCCTGACAGGGGGCCTAGAAGTGACGTTCAATAAGCCACCGACGGGCGGCCCTTGGACCTTCTGCCTCCCTCCTGGGCTGGTACTCCTCATCCTCCTCATGCGCCTCCTGCTCCTCCTCCTGAGGTGGTGGTCCAACGTGAGGTGGCAGTGCCCGAGTCCTGCGGATAGCCAGGTTGTGCAGCATGCAGCAAACGACGACGAATTGGGAGACTCGCTCCTGCGAATACTGGAGGGCTCCCCCGGAGCGATCCAGACAGCGGAACCGTTGCTTCAGGATACCGATTGTTTGTTCGATGAGGTTCCTGGTCGCTTGATGGCGCTCGTTGTATGCCTCTTCAGGAGGGGTCGTGGGCGCGCGGAGCGGGGTCATGAGCCAGGTACACAAAGGATAGCCTTTGTCCTCGATAAGCCATCCTCTTGGGTGAGGCTGTGCCTGGAACATGTCAGCCACAGTTGTCTGTCGCAGGATAAAGGCATCGTGGCTGCTGCCTGAAAAGCGGGCATTGACAGCTAGGATGCGCTGCCTGTGGTCACACACCAGCTGTACGTTGAGGGAATGGTAGCCCTTCCGGTTGCGGTAATCCTCGGCATGCTCCAGAGGTGCCCGCAAAGCCACATGCGTGCAGTCAATGGCGCCCTGCACCATGGGGAAGCCCGCTATTCTTGCAAATCCCACTGCACGCTGCTGCTGCTTGTCCAGGGTCATGGGGAAGGAGATGAATTGACGTCTCCTTCTGAAAAGGGCATTGGTCACCTGGCGGATGCAGCAATGCACGGCGAACTGGGAGATGTTAACGATGTCCCCAGCAGCGGATTGGAAGGAGCCGGTGGCATAGAAGTTGAGAGCCACCGTCACCTTCACTGCCACCGACAGAGACGTCCTGCGCATCAGCTGTGGACGCAGATTTCTGTGAAGCAGCTGGCAGATGTCTGCAACCACCTCCCTTCTGAATCGCAGCCTCCTAACACACTGCGCGGCAGACATGTTGAGATAGGAGAACTGCTGGCGGTATACCCTGGGTGGGTAATGCCTCACTTGGCGACGCCTGTTGCCCCCTCTGCGTCTAGCCAGGGCTGCCACTCTCTCACGGCGTCTGTAAGCCCTTCCGACATAAGGCTGAAACTCAGCGTTGGCACCCAATGCAGCCCCCATAATATGCTGGCAAACACTGAGATCTCAATGAAGGCAAAGAGAATTGCACAGCTCTGGCCTGAAGCCAAAAAGACCTGTCCTAGTGTTGGGCCAAAGCAGTAAGCTCTCTTCCTTGGTCTCTCTCCAAAAGTCCGTTGCACAAGAGTGAATGCTGCAAAATGGCTGCCCTTTACAGTGCAGGGTAAGTGCCCTTTAATTTGCGCTCCCCACGGCCCGCCTCGGCTGTAATGACGTCATGATCTGCGCGCGCAGCTGAGCGCGCGCAAAGACTTTGCGCCGGCGCTAAATGTCTACTGAAGTTGGGGCGAGGCGCAGATCGCGCTGCGCCCGGGCGCTAAGCGCCTAGCGCTCGAGATCTGCTCCTCCTAAGGCACTAACGCCTGGCGCAGCCAACTGAATTTCTAGGCCATAGACTTTAACAAGTTGGCTTTTAATCACTAAGATCAGAGCCAACATCTCAACACACTGACTGGCTCGCAGGAATGAGTTGTACAGATCCTGGGATCTTTATGTAAGAGAAGTCAGGGGCGGAGCCAAGAGCCAAGACCTGGAACCCTCCAGGTTAGTCAGGAAAGAGGAAGTGAAACTATACACCGTGTGGGGGAGGGTAATATACATGAGTGCAAAACGAATACAGGCAAGAACGAATACAGGCAATAGAAACAGATTTCATTACACCGGCGCACCTGGACCTCAGCGTCCCGTTTCGGCCGGCTCTTCCCCCACGGCGGGGCAGACCTCCCGCATTGGCGGTGGCTCCACAAGAGGACCAAGACACGCCAGAACCTTACTTCCCGGCCGCCGCCCCACCTTCGCCGGCAGCCCGTCCAGCCAGCCCACCGGCAGACCAGCCGCCAGACCAGCCGACGAACCAACCGGCCGACCTCCCAGACAGCCCTCCTCACACGCCAGATGGCTACTACAGCCGCTTGGTCAAACCTCCGCAGAGACTGACTTTTACAGTTAACGAGGATTCTGGGGGGGCGTATGTGGCGTTGCCACATTGGGGAAACACTGTGTGTATGTAGATAAACCTGTATAATCCCCTTTTAACTGCTGTATTCCCCTCCCCCCGCAAGACAGTTGCAAGCTGACAGGAATAAGGCACGTTCAGACTTGCCTGCTGCTGAGAGAAGGAAAACCAATCAAGTTCCAGCAAGTGACCAATCCGTGAGTCATCACAGGTTCGCGGGCTTCACGAATTCAGTACTGTATTGTGAGAGTTGGAGTAAAGACCTATTTTTTGTAGCTCACTGTGTTGCCTATTTCTTTACGTGGGAGACCGTAGTCCCCCACACCATAAGTTCTTGCCGAATTTGTCTACAGTACTACACCCTCTGAACACCCTACTGCAAACGGGGGTACCATGGAAGTGGAATGACGAATGTAAATGAGCTTTCCAGAAGTGCAAAGAATTGATCACATCAAAAGAGGTATTGGCTCATTTCAACCCAGCACTACCAATTCGGTTGGCGTGTGATGCATCACCCTATGGCATTGGAGCGGTGCTGTCGCACAAATTCCCGGACGGCTCAGAGAGGCCAGTAGCCTTTGCGTCTCGGTCACTAACCTCAGCCGAGCGTAACTACGCCCAGATTGACAGGGAGGCCCTCAGCCTAGTGTGGGGAGTGAAAAAGTTCAACCACTATCTGCACGGGCAGAAGTTCACCTTGCTGACCGACCACCAACCACTTGTCTCCATCTTTAATCCAAAGAAGGGCGTTCCGGTGATGACTGCGCAACGGCTACAAAGATGGTCCCTTTTTCTAGGGGCGAACCATTATGAAATAGAGTATAAGGGCACGAAACAGCATGGAAACGCTGATGGGCTATCACACCTGCCACTGCCTACTGCGGAGGAAGCACCAGCAGTGGACCCTGTCGAAATATTTTATTCGACTATAATTGAACGCTTGCCAGTAACTAACGCGGATATAGAGAAGGAGACCCGAAATGACCCGACACTGTCTCGGGTATATGACTTGACGGTGAAGGGATGGCCAACACATGGCGACTCACTGTTGCCAGCATTCTCATCCAGAAAAGAACAGCTGTCAGTATGCCAGGGGACCTTGATGTGTGGATCATGAGTGGTAATTCCACCCAAGTTAAGGGAGAGAGTGCTCAATGAGCTTCACGAAGACCATCTGGGAGGGGTGAAAATGAAAAGCCTTGCTAGGGCTTATGTGTGGTTGCCGGGGATCGATCAGCAAATCGAGGACCTGACAAAGAGATGCTCAGGATGCCAGAAGGTCCAAAATGCACCACCACATGCCCCTCTACACCCAAGGGAGTGGCCCTCCTCTCCATGGCAACGGGTGCATATTGATTTTGCTGGTCCATTCATGGACTCAATGTTTTTAATAGCCATGGATGCGCACTCGAAATGGCCTGAGGTGATCAAAATGTCCTCCACCACCACGGAGAAAACGATTGCAGTCCTACGGACCATATTTGCCAGGAATGGCTTGCCAGAGCAGATTTGCTCTGATAACGGACCACAGTTTGTGTCCGAAGTGTTTCAGAAATTTATGAAAAGGAATGGGGTAAGGCATTATACATCCGTCCCGTATCATCCAGCCGCAAATGGATTGGCTGAGAGGTTCGTACAAACCTTTAAAAAGGCAGTAAGGGCCATGTGCGATGACGACATTCCACTGCAGCATAAGGTGGACAATTTCCTGTTAGCCTACAGAAATGCGACACATGCAGTTACCAACCAGACCCCGGCCATGATGTTCTTTAACCGAAGGTTGGGATCTCGTCTGGATTTGCTCAGACCAAATGTACGAAGAAATGTTGAGAATAAGCAATTCCAGCACATCAATGAGAAGCCGACAAGGAGCTTCAATGTAGGGCAACCAGTCTTGGCCCGCGACTACCGAAGAGAGAAATGGCAACCAGGAAAGTTATGCACACGGCAGGGGCCACTAATGTACACAGTGGATGTTGGGAAGAACATTGTGAGATGCCATGTCGACCAGATCCTAGCATCACAGGAACGAGTCAAACCCATGTCTCGCGTACCTGGTAATGAACCCGACATATAGGTAGCATCTTCCCCAGAAACAGTAGTATCGGAAGCTGATGAACCAACCGACGACAGAGGGCCAGAATCACCTCCGCACCAAGAGCAAGACACTCAGGAAAGGCGCTATCCAGAAAGGATCAGGAAGCCGCCCCAAAGACTGAATTTATAAATGGACTGTGGTGTATGTAACCTGTTCCACCTTAAGAGAACTTAAGCCTGTTCCACCTTAAGAGATGTCCTACTTTCTCTGGCTGCTGTATACGTAATACCGGTGGTGACCACCGGTATACAAGCACTGTGTAGTAAGATTTTATTTAGTATAGTCCTGACCTCCAACCAGTAAAGACCTGTTGAACTTTAATCTTGTAGTCTGTGTTGGTAATTACAACTAGAACACACAGACTTAACAGTGGCGACGAGTCCGATTCTTACCCTGCGGCAGTTTATATCCACGGCGGCTTCGTCCACAGAACGGACGTCGAAGAGAGGCTTCCACCCTCATCACCCTGCTTGAAGACACGTCGCGCGGCAGACATCGAGAAACCAGAGTGCAGAAGACATCCTGAACTCGAAGCCTCCATCAGCGGCTGTCAGCTATCTTCTTTCTACCTCGGTGGTGGGTAAGCCGGGCAGCGACGCGACCAGAAAGTCGGCCGCGTTGGCTGTACAGACGGGGAGGGAAGACGGAGGAATAAGGGCGGTGAGATCGATCGCGACCGGAGATAAGGGCCGGGCCGCATTCGGGCCGAAAGGCGCAGCACGGGGACATCGATCGCGGCAGGTGATAAGGGCCAGGCCACATTCGGGCTAAAAAGGCGCAGCGTCTGGGGCAACTGAAGGCGCGAGAGCCGCGGTGAAGCGGAAACAGCGTCGGGGGACGGGTGAAGACCGCCAAGCGCGGGAAAACCGCCATTTTGTAGGCGGAGGACGAAGACAAGAGCGGGAAGCCGCCATCTTGGATAAAAATAAAAATAAATTAAATTGCAACGATGCCTAAACATGGGAACATTAATACCTTTGATAGCGACATCGAAGATTGGGCCATGTATGTAGAACGCATACAAAATTATTGTAAAGCAAATAAAATCCCAGATGAAGAGAAAGCACTAACATTATTAAACTTAATGGGTGCGAAGACATACGGGCAATTGAAACACCTTTTATCACCAGATGAACCGGCGGATAAGACGTTCGAGGAGATTGTTACTGTCCTGAAAAATCATCTAAACCCCACGCCGCTGATGCTAGCGGAACGATTTAAATTTTACAGCAGAAGGCAGCTGAAGGATGAAAGCAATGCTGAATATTTAATGGAATTGCGTAAGCTAGCAAAGTACTGTCAGTTTGGAACGAGACTGACAGAGGCGCTACGAGATAAATTTGTGTGTGGTTTATTAAAAGAAGATACACAAAAGCGACTGCTCGAGGAGAATGAGCTGACGCTTGAGAAAGCGGTCACTATGGCAGCAGCACACGAAGCCGCAGCGAGAGGCACGGCAGTAATGCAGCTACGGTCACCGGAACTCAGTACAAATAAATTGGGTTTGAGTACTGTAAAATGTTATCGTTGTGGAAAGACAACGCATGATCAGAACCAGTGTTGATTTAAAAACCAAGAATGCAGAACGTGTGGCAGGCTTGGCCACATAGCTAAAGTATGCCGGTCAGGAAAGAAGACCAGCAACAAAAAGTCACCGCAAGGAAAATACATAAAGGTACACAAGGTGACAAAGAACAGTTCGACCGAACAGAAGTCAGATTCAGACGCTAGCAGTAATGAACTGGGTAGCTTAAGAGTACACAACGTTGGTAAGGATGCAGATCTCCAGACAATTTGGGTCACCCTTCAGATAGCAGGAGTCCAAGTAAAGATGGAATTGGACACTGGATCGGCATTGACGGTCATGAATAAGAAAGATTACAAAAGGTTATTCCAACATATTCCCCTACGGGATACGGAGATTATATTGAAAACATACACAGGGCAAAGAGTGTACCCCATCGGAAAGATAGAGGTAAAAGTGGTCCACAAGGGTGAAGAAAGCCAAGTAATGGACTTATATGTGCTACCTGAAGGAGGTCCACCACTACTGGGACGGGAGTGGATTAGGAAAATGAATATGGACTGGCACTCCTTGAAGGCACTAACGGTAGATTCCGGGGAAACAGATGTCAAACCTAAACGATTGTCCAAAATATTGGATGATGCTAAAGAGGTGTTCCAGCAGGGACTGGGAACACAGAGGAATTACGGCAAACATCAAGATTGATGAACATGCACACCCAAAATTTTTCAAAGCCAGACCGGTACCCTATGCAATACGACCTACTGTAGAAGCGGAAATGGAAGCGCTAGAACGTTCAGGTGTACTGTCTAAGGTAGATTGGAGTGAGTGGGCTACGCCCATTGTTCCCATTATGAAACGTCCTTCGAGCAACAAGCCAGGAGAACCAGGGAAGGTTCGCATCTGTGGAGATTTCAAAATCACCGTTAATCTGGTGCTTCACACGGTGCAGTATCCGCTTCCGTGGATTGAGGATATTTTTGCTTCGTTGTCTGGCGGGAAACACTTCACCAAGATAGACCTGGCGCAGGCGTACTTGCAGATGGAGGTTGAAGAAGAGTCACGCCAATACCTCATGATCAACACGCATCGAGGTTTGTACCGGTACAATAGGCTGGTTTTTGGAGTGGCATCAGCTCCAGCAATTTGGCAGAGGGCCATGGAGCAGGTATTACAGGGAATTCCAGGCACACAATGTTACCTGGACGATATTCTGATTACAGGTGATGGTGATGAAGAACACCTCGCAAACTTGGAACTGGTGCTCAACAGACTGAAAGAGTATGGACTTCGAGTTAATCGGCAGAAATGTGAGTTCTTCCAGAAGCGGATCTCGTACTGTGGTCATGTCATTGACCGGGAGGGGCTTCATAAGTCTCCTGACAAGATAGAGGCAGTTGTAAAGGCTCCCGCTCCGGATAATGTCTCTCAGTTGAGGTCGTTTCTAGGATTGATTAACGATTACCATAAATTTCTACCAAATCTATCCACGGTACTGCACCTGCTAAACGCTCTGTTACAGAAGGGGGTACCATGGGAATGGAGCGAAAACTGTAAGAAGGCATTTCGCAAAAGCAAAGAATTGATCACCTCAGAGGAAGTGTTGGCTCACTTCAACCCGACACTGCCTATTCGGTTGGCTTGTGATGCTTCTCCATATGGTATTGGGGCAGTACTCTCACACAAGTTGCCAAATGGCACGGAAAGGCCAGTCGCGTTTGCATCCAGATCATTGACCTCCGCTGAGCGCAACTATGCACAGATCGATAGGGAGGCTCTCAGCCTTGTATGGGGAGTGAAGAAGTTTAATCATTACCTGCAGGGCCAAAAATTCACACTTCTGACAGACCATCAGCCGTTGGTATCCATTTTTAACCCTAAGAAGGGTGTTTCAGTGATGACAGCACAGCGTCTCCCGAGATGGTCCCTTTTCCTAGGGGCACATCAATATCAAATAGAATTCAAAGGTACGAAGCAGCATGGCAATGCTGATGGGCTGTCGCGCCTGCCACTACCTGAAGAAGAAGAAACGACGAAAGTTGACCCTGTTGAGTTATTTCATTCGACCATCATCGAGTGTTTACCAGTCACCAATGCAAGTATTGAAAGAGAAACCAGGAACGACCCGACACTGTCCAGAGTCTACGAGGTGACAGTGAAAGGATGGCCAACACGTGGTGATCCTCTGTTACCGGCATTCTCGGCAAGGCGAGATCAGCTGTCCGTCTGCCATGGTACTTTGATGTACGGGACAAGAGTGATTATTCCTCCCAAGTTAAGGGAAAGAGTTCTAAAAGAACTGCATGAAGGTCATCTGGGGGGAGTTAAGATGAAAAGTCTTGCTAGGGCTTATGTATGGTGGCCGGGTATTGACCAACAGATAGAGGAGTTGACGAAAAGCTGCGCTGGGTGCCAAAAAGTGCAAAATGCACCTCCGATTGCACCACTACACCCATGGGAATGGCCTTCAGCCCCATGGCAACGCATACATATTGACTTTGCTGGTCCATTCATGGACTCCATTTTCCTAATTGCGGTGGACGCACATTCCAAATGGCCAGAAGTGATCAAGATGAATACCACTACTTCAGAAAAGACAATTGCGGTGTTAAGAACAATATTCGCAAGGAACGGATTGCCAGAACAGATCTGTTCGGACAACGGACCACAGTTCGTGTCGGAAGAATTCCAAAAATTCTTAAAGAAGAATGGGGTGAAACATTATACCTCTGCCCCATATCATCCGGCGACAAACGGGTTGGCCGAGAGATTTGTCCAAACATTCAAAAAGGCAATAAAGGCCATGAACGATGATCAGATTCCGCTACAGCACAAGGTGGACAATTTCCTAATGGCATATCGAAACGCCGCTCATGCAGTGACTAACCAAAGTCCTGCCATGATGTTTTATAACAGGAGGTTTCGGTCCAGGTTGGACTTGTTAAAACCAAATGTGCGGAGGGAAGTGGAAAACAAACAGTTCCGGCATATTAATAACAAGACCACTCGAAGTTTCAACGTAGGACAACCAGTGTTGGCAAGGGGCTATGGAAACGAAAAATGGCAGTCCGGAACAATTCGGGCCAGACAAGGACCTCTGATGTACACAGTAGATATTGGTAACAATGTGATAAGGCGTCATGCGGATCAACTGGTAGAATCGAGAGCAAGGGTCGAACCCATGGTTGCGACAGAGACAACTGTGGAAGACGTTAATGAACCTGAAGCATCTACCTCGGCAGGGAATGTACCTGATGATGATAACACCCAATGCATGGGAGACCAACTAGAGGAGTCACCTCAGCAACAGGAATCAGAGACCACTGAAAGGCGTTATCCAAACCGAATCAGAAGGCCTCCTGAGAGACTGAACCTTTGAACTGTTTATACCTGAAGTTATATATGTTATTATGTTATGTTAAATGGGGATATGACTGTTAAGCTAAAAAGGGAGGATTGTGGTGTATGTAACCTGTTCCACCTTAAGAGAACTTAAGCCTGTTCCACCTTAAGAGATGTACTACTTTCTCTGGCTGCTGTATACGTAATACCGGTGGTGACCACCGGTATATAAGCACTGTGTAGTAAGATTGTATTTAGTATAGTCCTGACCTCCAACCAGTAAAGACCTGTTGAACTTTAATCTTGTAGTCTGTGTTAGTAATTACAACTAGAACACACAGACTTAATATGGACTATTTTCAGTTAATGTTGCATGTTAAAAGTGTTAATTGTTAAATGAATGTTATGGTACTGTTAATCTAAAAGGGGAGGAATTGTAGTTTATGTACCGTTAAGGGGAGAACTACTTTTTACAGCTCCTGTATACTGTAGTACCGGCAGTGACCACACCTGTATATAACCCTGAGTAGGGATCTGTACTGTTTAGTTTTAGAGCAACCCTCATCCAGTAAGCACCTGTTGATTGTTCTCTGCAGTCTCTGTCGATTATTTGAAGGACACACTACCTAAAGATTCACGGATTCAACAGTCAACTGATGCATACATTTTAATTTTGGAAGTGGATGAATCCTGTCAGAGTACAAATACACCTTATGTTCAGAGAAATTCTCTGAGATAATGATTAAAATTATGCCAAAAAAACTTAATTTTACGACTGGAGAATTCAGGAAGGTCCTGAAATTGAAACATTATCTTCAGCCTGATCTGCCCTCCTGCTCACTGAGGCTCTGCAAGACTGTAACACTTACCCGCACGTTACAGTCTGTTGTAAGGAACTGTACGATATCACTTCATGTAATTAACATTGGGGTTTCACTGGGGTCTTGGAATCCAACTGCTGCTCAAATGATTGAGGTTTTTGCCTCTACTGGCCTACCCATGAGGTCTCTGTGTGATGAAGGACTTCCTGACAGCAATCCTAAATTTGCCTTGACTAGTTTGGATCAGTGTCCCCTTGTGCTACTGTCATGATTTAATTTGAAGCGACATTGCAAATGCATTTTTTCATGCTGTTTACTATCTTACATACCTCTACACGATCAACAACATGCATTCATATAGTGCCTTTAACACAATAAAACATCCCAAAGTGCTTCATAGAAGTGTTATCAGACAAAAATTGACATCGAGCCAAAGAAGGAGACATTAGGACAGGTGACCAAAAGCTTGGTCTAAGATGTAGATTTTAAGGAGTATCTTACAGAAGGAGATTAGGAGAGCTGGAGAGATCATTGCTTAATCACCCGCTTCCAAGGTTGAAAAGCCCAACTTCCGTTACCAGTCTATAGCACACCACTGACCAAGAGCATAACTTTTCAAAACACATTTAGTGACCTGACTAGATATCTGTAACTCCAGTATCAACATTCAAGAAAGATGCCATCATCTTTTGGGTAATTTCTCTTTAGACCTCAACTAAGCATGGGATTGCCAGCTCTGGTAGGATCGTATTCCATGAAGTTTCATCACATGACCTCCCGCCTCCAACTGCCCCACCCCTACGTTCCCATCATTGGGCACCTGATGTGTCAATCCTCACAGCAATCGGTCATTAATGGCGGTTACAATACCCACAACCCTCGGCACTGCAGAAACCACCCTATCCATTGCCTGGTTTTACCAGTGCTTGCATGTGCCAGAGCTGCATTGCATTCTGGGCACATTGTGGCTCTGCATTTTTTTTATGCGTCCAACAGGAGAAGAAACCGTCCCAATTCTTTTTCTCCTGGATTGCTCGCAGAAGTGTCTGGGAGATTAATGTTTAACCTTGGGAGATTCCTGGACAATCCAGGTGAGGAAATTGCAGGTAACCTGCTGTGCCTTTGAAAGGTCAATACACCATGTGGTGGGCACAGCTCGGGGCAGGAAGAGTGAATAAAACAAATGAAAATAAATTTCCACACAACTTTCAAGAAAATTATTGGTGCTCAGAAACAAGTCACTATGGGTTAAAATAATTGAAACACTCTTACAATACAACATTTCTGCGTAGAAACATGATATTATGTCGGAGGAAGTAGTCATTGTGCTACACGTCTAGCAGGGGCAGCTTATGACCACAGAGCCTCACTGAAATTGGCTACTCCTCAGGTTTTTTTCTTTTCACTGAAATTAAAACACGAGAGAACGCCTCACCTTGGAAGAAAGCCTAGCAGATTATGCAAAGGGCCCATGTTTTATTTTGGTGTGAAATGTATACAAAAAGGCAAAATAAATTACAGTCTCCAGATCGGCAGCTTATCCACCACCTTAAACATTGACTATCTCCAGCACCGGCGTACTGTGGCTGCAGTATGTCCTATCTACAGGATGCACTGCAGCAGCTCACCAAGGCTCCTTCAACAGCACCTCCCAAACCCGTGACCTCCACTATCTAGAAGTACAAGGGTGGCAAATTCAAGGGAACACCACCACCTCCAAGTTCCCCTCCAAGTCGCACACCATCGCAACTTGGAAATATATCGCCGTTCCTTCATGGTCGTTTGGTCAAAATCCTGGAACTCCCTCCCTAACAGCACTGTGGGAGTGCCTTCACCACACAGACTGCAATGGTTCAAGAAGAGGGCCCACCATCACCAAGCCAAGGGCAATTAGGGATGGGCAATAAATGCTGGCCTTGCCAGTGACACCCATATCCGGAGAATGATTTTTTTTTTTAAATTGCACTATATAAGATTTAGTAAAGACAAATCCAATTCTCTTACTAGTTTATTTTAATAGTTTTAAGCTAACATTATTAGTCCTTTTATTGAATGTTAACAATTTACCTCTTACAGCTTCCCAATCTAATTTGTGCCCTTTATGTCCCTTTCTGCTCTGCCTCTATCTTGGGTAACTGGGTCAGCATTAATAGTTGGGTCAATACTGGAATAGTGCTGATGTCAGCCAAGGGAGCTATTCTGTATATCAGTGGTCTAAGTTATGATTCCTTTAAGGTATGAATGCTCTCATTAAAATAATTTATGCTGGTAAAATGGTCTATTTGTTTGGAATACAAAATATTTATAATTTGCTGGTGCAGCAATCTGCCCTAAAATACTGCAATATATCTTTTAATTTTTATTTTTATTCTCCAGCCGCCCAATATCACAGTCTTTACAGTATCAGGTCCCATTATAAAGCTAATAAAAGCTGAATTTTGCAAAGGTTATTTGTACAAATTGAGTTTCACGTTGGTGATGAAGCATGTTACATTATTTATATATCTCAGCTCTGGAAGCAGCATTGTGTATTTACTAATTAAATCGGTTACAAAGCAGACAAATATAAAAAATATCAAGGTTGTAGGAAATAGAGCAGTTCAAAGTGGCTAAGCGGTGGTCACCCTATTACCTGGGAGACGACTATGCTTACAGCAGCCTATTTACAGACAATGAAATGCAAGATGTTAACTAGTAGAGCTCTTTAAAATTATGAAGTGGTTCGATAGGGTAGACATAGAAAAGATGTTTCCACTTGTGGAGAGTCCAAAACTAGAGGCCATACATATAAGATACTCACCAATAAATCCAATAGGGAATTCAGGAGAAACTTCTTTATCCAAGGAGAGGTAAGAAAGTGGAACTTGCTACCACAAGGAGTAGTTGAGACGAATAGCATAGGTACATTTAAGGGGAAGCTAGATGAGGGAAAAAGGAATCGAAGGATATGCTGATGGGGTTAGATGAAGTAGGGTGGGAGGAGGCTCATGTGGAGCATAAACACTGATATAGACCAGTTGTGCAGGATGGCCGGTTTCTGTGCTGTAAGTTCTATGTAATTCTATGTAACAGGGTCCCAGACAATGCAGAGTTGCTGGACTGGAGCCTAAGAAGTCATTTAGCGATTGCTAATGATACCATAATAAGAGCAGCATATTAACCATTCTTGACTCTCCTCTCCACTGCTATGATCATGGACATTGGGAGAAACCATCTCTGGCTGTGAAGACAATCAGGTAACTAGTTCCCAGGTCTTTGCCTCTGCACTCATATCCAGGAGATGTGCAAAAGCAACAGAAGTAATTGTCCTTCTGAACTCTCCCTGTCTCCTGGAGGCCAAAGCACCCGTTGTTCTGCCCCTACCCAAAATGGCTAAGATTATGGCCCCTTAAGTTTACCAGGAGGAAATCAAAAAAAGGACAAATTCACTTACCATCACACAGTGGCACAGGTGAACTGGAGGACCAATGCACTAGACCGCCCACCTGTGTAGTTGAGTGAAGCACTGGTTTATTTTGTACTGTACATGTTACGGTACGGTGATGGACCCAAGTGCAGACAGACAACCAGAGACTTGAGATGATGTAAAACTCAAAAGATGCTTCCTCAGAAGACTCCCCAAACACAGGGTGAGACCCGAGACTGAGCAAAACCCAAAAGAAGCTTCTTCAAAAGGTTTCCCAAAACACAGGGTGAGACCCGAGACTGAGCAAAACCCAAAAGAAACTTTTCCAGAAGTTTTTCCAAAACACAGGAGGCACAGAGAAACCCTGCGACCTGCAGGCATGACAACTCAAGACTGAGCAACTGGGGCCAGAAACAGGAAGCCTAAATAACAGGCCTGATTACTCTGATGAGGCAATTCCTTTAATGAGACACAGGTGAGGCGAGAGGCACAGAGGAAGGGCAGCAGTGTACTGAGGCATCCTAAACCGCTCTCTGGCAGCTGGCAGAGGGAAGCACAGCTGAAACCCTGACAGTAACCCCCCCTTCAAGGGACGGCACCTGACGTCCCCAAGGGCTATGATGTTTATTTCTTTTTTTTTAATTTTTAGCGAGAGTTCAGAGCTCATAAAACAGCGGCAGCCCAGGCCTTTGTTCTTAGCGAGAGTTCAGAGCAAATAAAACAGCGGCAGCCCAGGCTTTTGTTTTCTTTTCTTTTCCTAGGAGACACGAGAATTAAACACAGAAACACAGTGGGAGGCCAGGAGAGTAGTAAACACAGCAGGAGCCCGGGCCCAGGAGACTCGAGAATTAAACACAGTGGGGGCCCAGGAGGCTCGAGAATTAAACACAGAGGAGACCCAGGAGACTCGAGAATTAAACACAGCGGAGACCCAGGAGGCTCGAGAACTAAACACAGCGGGAGACCTGGAGAGGTCAAAGCCGCTAAAACAACGGCAGCCCAGGCCTTAGTTAAACACAGCAGGAGACCAGGAGAGGTCGAAGCTGCTAAAAACAGCGGCAGCCCAGGCCTTTGTTTTTCTTTTCCCTTTTTCTTCGAGACTCAAGAATTAAAACACAACGGGGGCCAGGAGACTCGAGAGTTTAACACAGCGGGAACCCAGGAATATATACACCCCCCCACTATGTGATCTCCTGGGAGAGGTGAAAAACCAGACATAAAAATCCAGGCCAATTTGGGGAAAAAAAATTCTGGGAAATTCCTATCCGACCCACCTTGGCAATCAAAAACTCGTCCAGGAGAACACACAGTTCCTAACACAGCAGGAGCCCAGAAGAGCGAAAGAGTTCAGCGGAATTAAACACAGCGGGAGCCCAGGAGAGCAGGAGGGTTCGGCAGTTAAGCCTCCAGACTGTGGCTCCCTGGCTCAGCAGGGCAGAGCGCAGTTGATTCATCTCCTCCCTTGGTTCGCTGGAATCTGCTGGGTCCATGTAGATGGCTCAGTCTTGCTGTTACGGTACGGTGATGGACCTAAGCGCAGATAGACAACCAGAGACTTGAGATGACGTAAAACTCAAAAGATGCTTCCTCAGAAGGCTCCCCAAACACAGGGTGAGACCCAAGACGGAGCAAAACCCAAAAGAAGCTTCTCGAGAAGGTTTCCCAAAATACAGGGTGAGACCCGAGACTGAGCAAAACCCAAAAGAAATTTTTCCAGAAGATTTCCCAAAACACAGGAGGCACAGCGAAACCCTGCAACCTGCAGGCATGACAACTCAAGACTGAGCAACTGGGGCCGGAAACAGGAAGCCTAAATAACAGGCCTGATTACTCTGATGAGGCAATTCCTTTAATGAGACACAAGTGAGGCGAGAGGCACAGAGGAATGGCAGCAGTGTACTGAGGCATCCTAAACCGCCCTCTGGCGGCCGGCAGAGGGAAGCACAGCTGGAACCCTGACAGTACGACTGTGGTTCTCCACTGCCATCGCATACACAATGGCCCATAAATTGCTGGAGCGACGCATCTTGCGGCGAGCTGTAAGATTTGCAAAATTTCTACATTTCCCCAAAGGTTATTAATAAGAAAAGGGACCCTGCATGGACATTTTAATGAAAAAGGGTACCCAAAATGGCGTCCGCGCCTCGTGGCAGAAAGCCTGTGAGATTTTGAAAACTTGGACTCTGCGGCACAGGCAGCTCGTGGAGAAATTGAAACCAAAGCTGCAGTTTCTGTGAAGAGAGACTTTGCATTTGTAAAACCAAACAGGACTTTGAATTATGTATTAGATCAAATTGGAGACAAATCTAAACCCAGTTAGGCCTATAGTTAAGGCCATCAAGCAGTTTGCATATATAATCGGCAACAGATTAAAGAAGCCATCGAGGCTGGACAGGCCCATCAAGGTGCATTCATGACAAAACAAGTCAATCATCGGGCCAGTAGATGCGATTACCGGCCATCTAAAAACAGTTAGAGTAGATTGCCACCGTTATTTAAATTAGCCCGCCAAAATTAAGACAAAGAACTAACCTGATTTGGCGCGCAGATAAGGGCCATCCAAAGAAGTATAATTGTAGGCCCACTGGCAACCTTCTCGCTCTGCTCTCAGCCTTGCTCCGGCTCCAGCACCTCGCCCTCGTGGCTGCTGGTCTTTCCCCGTCCCGCGCTTTCCCCCTGGCCATTGCCCGTGCCTTTCCCCACTCCATCCAGAGAGGGGGACGAAGTGAAGAAGACGACGGAGAAGACGAACTGAGGAAGATGACTGAAGACAGGTTTCGAATCATCGGGCCTTCAGTCTCAGCTGACCTGCGACTATCTTCATGCGAACTCAAACTGTTGGCCGAGGAAGAGAAACCACTATCCCTGCAAGGTAAAGCACCCAAGCAGAGACTTTAACTTTGGGGTACTTGTACCTGGACAATGCCCTTGCAGCACCCGGAGACCACGTGACGACGGCAGGCTCCAGGGAGCACCAAGAGCGAACCCCGAACCACACCGCTGTTTCAAGTTCAGCAGACCCCTCTTGATTGGGGAGCATGAAGTTCTGACCCCTCATAGCTTAATCTAGTTAGGTATAGGGGGTGAGATAAGGATAAGGGGATTGTTAAGATAGTTGTTTTCCCTCGATGTGCCGTGTGTTCCCCATTCCCTGTATAAGTATAGTTATTCTTTTGTATTTTGCCTGTAGAAGTGTATACTAGTAACTTTATCATAAGATTGTACTAATTTCCTCTTCAATAAAAATCTTGGTTTTGCTTACATCCAACCACCTGTCTACTCGAGTTTTTCTGTATCGCCGCCTTGTACCAAAGTCCAGTGTCTAGAACCCAGGGGCGTGGGAGCGATTCGAACCACTCATAAACAGTCAGAGACATAGCTGACTGGGCGTACGCGCCACCCCACAACCACCCCCTACATAATGGCGACTGCGGCAGGACACCGGCAATAGGGTTGCGATACAGTGGACAGTGGTTCGGATGAGCGAACCATGATGGAGGAAAGGATTTCTGATAACGTGTTTAGCAAGGTGAATATCACTAAGAAGTGGATCACCACTCTGTTAAAGACTGGGCGTCCGGTAGATGCAGCAGCTAAGTGGACAGAGGGAAAGGAACACAAGAAGTCCTTAGAGAAGGCAGTTTGGCTGATGTGCTCTTGGACAGGCTCGTTGCAGCACAGGCAGTCGAGTTAAGGGAGTCAGCCCTGGAGATCCAGGATAAGGCTCTTGCAGGGGAGAAGTTATTAGTAGCTTTGCAGGCTTTGAATCAGGAGAGAGTGCATTTAGTGGGAGAACACAGGGCCCAGTTGGAATACCTACGGTGCGAAGTCACCGAGGCCAAGGGAAATGAGTTAAGGTTGCGGGAGAAGAACGCCCGCTTGGCAAGGCAGATTAGGGTACAGGAAGAGACAGTACAGGAGGTAAAGGCAGCATATAAGCTAGCGAGCGAACAGGGGTTTGAGGAGGCAGACCACGGCCCCTGTAAAGAGAGGATAGAAAATCTGAACCGGGCCCTCCGGAAGGCAAAAGGCATGGTATGCCTCATAAGCCCAAAGGCAGGCCAGGCAGATTTTATGGGGAACGAGGGGAGGACAGTTCCAACGTCACCGGTAGTGTCTAGGGACGACCCGGTTGAGAGAGAGGAGACCTCACGACCACCACCCGTGGTGCCGAGTTTCAGCGAGGTTTGGCAGCAAGTGGGGGTGGAACCCGGGGTGGAGCCCGGAGTGGAGCCAGAGGTGGAGGCGGAGGTAGAGCAAACCCCGCCCGAGAGGCCGGAGCCGAGACCGATGTGCCCAGCATGGCATCGGAGGTTCGGCCCACCTGCCAATGGCGACATTGAGGGACCCCTGCAAAACCAGTTCGTATTGCCCTTTAACACCCAACAGCTTAGGGCGATGGTCAGCCATCTCCCGAGGCTCTCCGAAAAGGGAGACCCCTCGATCCACTTCAGGGAAGTAGAGCAAACCGTCAACGCTAACAACTGCGATGATGCGGAGAAGGCCAAAATGCTGCTATTCTCCCTGGGGCGTAGTCTCCTCCAATCCCTCTCTGACGAGTGTAAAAGGGGGCAGTGCGGGTATGAGGAGCTTAGAGATGCGGTTCTGGAGGTCATGGGGATGGATGAGGGAAGTCCTTTCTCTCGTGTGGAGAAAACGATCCAGCTCTCAGGGGAAACCCCGCAGGCTTCTGCGGACCGGCTGTGGCCAGTGTACCGGAGGGCCTGCCGGGGGACGCTGGACTGGGCATTCCTGAACGGGGATCCCCTGACGCATTGGCTCCGTTGCCTGGTGGCAAACAGCTCGCCACAGGTCCGGGACAAGACAGAAGCCTGGTTCGAGCCCAAAAATCTGCAGACCACCGAACTTACAGTAATTAGGCAGCTCACTCTGGCTTACAAAAACGGTAGGGGAGCCGATGCACACCCACCCAAGGGAAAGGTGCATGAGGTAAAACCCGGGCCAGGTAGGAAAGAGTGGCACCAGGAAGGGAGTAACCCCCCCACCACCAAGACCAATTGTTACGGGTGTGGGAAAGATGGTCACTGACGGAAGGAGTGCAAAAACCCTTGGAAAGATAACAAGGGAAAGCATCCCAAAGCCCCAGCCCAAAAGGCAGGGGCAGGGACCGCTTCTGCAGAGGTCGAGTCACTTTTGGACGCCATGAGGTCCTTACTGACTGACCAGGGGAGAGTAGCAGCTGCCACCGGTGCTCTCACCCCATCCAACCCACAGCCGTGACTAGAGCCAACGCAGCCTGTTTATCTGTGTTCTCTCCGATATGATGAGTGGAAAAGACCCCTTTTGGAGATGGAGGTGGAAAAGGTGACAAGGACCTATCTGTTAGAAACGGGGGCATTGTGCACCGTGATCTACTCAGCTAACCACATCGCCTCACCTCTCTCCAGCGGGGTCCCATACAGTCTATCGGGGTTCACGGGTAGGGAACAGGCCGGCTCATTTTCCATCCCGCTCGCCATTCGGATAGGACCGCTCCGCTCCAAGTGGACCTGTGTCCTGATGAAATGGGACGTGGAGGGTGGAAGAGGGGTCCTGGGGGCTGACTTTATCATAGGCCACGGGATCCTAGTGGATTTGAGGAATCACTGCCTTTGTGGGGCAGGCAAAGTAAAGAACGGAGAGATCGTCGTAATCCCGGGTAAGGAAGGGAAAGGGACCCTCTGCACCATGAAGCCCAAAGAGGATTATAACCTCGGGCTCATGGTCAGCAACACCCCACCAGAGTTCCAGGCATTTGTGCAGGCCCACCTGGCCACATTTGCCACTCACAAGCACGACTGCGGGAGGGTTACAGGGTTTGAGGTCAGCTTAGACGGGGACCCCATGGCCCGACCACAGAAACAGTATAACTTCCCCAGGGAAGCAGAATCGGATATGGAAGCAGCCATGTCCTCGTTAGTGCAGCAGGGAGTTCAGAGACCGATAGCTACCCACGTGAATTCTCCATTATGGCCGGTCAGAAAGCTGGACAATTCCTGGAGGGCCACGGTGGACTATCGGGTGCTCAATAGTAACATCCCAGCCTGCGCACCCACAGTAGCAGCAGTTGGCAACCTCATCGGGAGTATTCCAGCATCCGCGACCACTTCCACGGTGCTGGATATTTCAAATGGGTTTTGGTCCATCCCCGTAAGGAGGGAGGATCAGTACAAGTTTGCCTTTACGTTTAAAGGGCAACAGTACACGTGGAACTGTTTGCCTCAGGGCTTCCACAACAGCCCCAGCATTTTCCATCAGTGCATGGCCAACAGTTTAAAGGATATTAGCCAGCCCAGACAGTTGGTTCAATATGTGGATGACCTGCTCCTGTTCACTGATTCAAAGGAGGAGCATGGCCCACTATTGGCCGAACTGCTGGAGCTGTTAGGACAGAAGGGTTTCAAGGTAAATCCCAAGAAAGTGCAGATCGGCCAGCAGGAGGTGAAATTCTTCGGTCTGACCGTGCGCGCTGGAGAAAGGGCCATAGATAAGGCTAGGAGGGAGGCGGTACAAGAACTACCGGTCCCTAACACAGTAACGGGTGTGAGGTTGTTTCTAGGGCTGAGCAGGTACTGTCGAGATTTCATTGAGGACTATGCGGCCACCGCAGCCCCTCTGCTCCGACTCCTACACAAGGGAGTGGAGTGGCTTTGGGATGAGGGTTGCCAGGCAGCATTTGTCAGGCTCAAGAAAGACTTGCAGACCGCACCAGCTCTAGGGGCTATAGATGGGGGGAAAGAGGTTTTCCTGGAGGTAGCAGCCAGCGGGGACAGCCTGAGTGCTGTGCTGCTCCAAGAGCGGCACGGCCGACTGCGGCCGGTGGTCTACTCCAGGATACTCACAGATGTGGAAAGGAGCTATTCCAATTGTGAGCAGCACCTTTTGGCCACACATTGGGCTGTGAAAAGATCATTGATCTTCACAGGCACCTCTCCCATCACCCTCCTCACCCATCACACACCCACCCAAATGCTTCTGGATGGGAGGATCAAGGATGGAACAGTGAGCAGTGCCCGCATTGCTCGCTGGACCATGCTCCTCTCACAGATGGATCTGAAGGTGAAGTGTCTCTGTGAGCCAAAGCTCACAGCCAACCTGGTATATCCTGGAACAGCCCACCGATGTTCCATTGAAGGGGTTTGGGAAGTAAACATAGGTTTACGGGCCAGCATACATCCCACAGGCCGTGAGATCTATGTAGACGGTTCCAGCACGGTATCTGCTGGCGAGCATCTCACGGGGTGTGGAGTTTACGACCCAGCGGCAAACATTGCCCTGGTGATTAAGCTCCCCACACCCCGAAATCTTCCCCACCCCCTACACGATTTGCTCGGACAGCATGTTCACGTGCAATTCATGTACGGAGTACCTGGCCATCTGGTCCCGCCGCGGATACACCTCCGCTGACGGGAGACCCCTCACAGTAAAGCCCCTGCTGGAAAAGATCCTGGCAGCAGTGGGGGAGGAAGGGGAGGTTTTCATTCACAAGGTGTGATACGCTTATCAATTACTTCATAAAAGGTGATGAGTCGAAGAAGAGATGATGAGTCGAAAGAAGAGATGAATAAGGCTTTTATTAGCTAAGAAGAGACCATGCTTCTTCGTGAGTGACTGAACAAGTCTGAACGAAACCCACACAGTGGTGGGTGGAGTCAGCTGAGGCATGCCTCCATACACAGCGCCACCCAGAGGTGGCAATATACAATACAGTGGTTTACCACATTCACCCCTTGTTTAATGTGAAGTCCGGCGGGGTGAAGGGTACTACAAGTTAAGTCTATCAGGAGGCCTTGTCTGACGTCCTGATCATCGTGGTGGCGGCGGTGGTGTTGCAGCATCCGACGTCGGGTCTGGTGTCTGGGTGGTTGGCGAAGATTCCTGGGGCTTTGGCATGCCGTCTGCAGGGGTTGGGTTGGGAGGGGTGGTGGGGGATAACAGTGGTAAGGGGGATAACGGTGGTAAGGGGGATAACGGTGGTAATTCAGGGGTACCCGAGGGTGCGAGATCTCGTATGGAGACCGTGTCCTCCCGCCCGTCTGGGTATGTCACCCAGGCATACTGGGGGTTGGTGTGTAGGAGGTGCACCCGCTCGACCAGGGGGTCCGTTTTATGCGTCCTCACGTGCCTCCGCAGTAGGACGGGCCCAGGAGAAGTCAACCATGCCGGTAGCGAGGTTCCCGATGTAGACTTCCGGGGGAAAACGAACATTTTCTCATGAGGGGTCGCATTAGTGGCAGTACAAAGCAGTGACCGAATGGAGTGAAGCGCTGCAGGGAGGACCTCCTGCCAGCGGGAGGTCGGAAGGCCCTTAGATTTTAGTGCTAAGAGGACTGCCTTCCAAACCGTCGCGTTCTCCCTTTCCACCTGGCCGTTCCCCCGGGGGTTGTAACTGGTGGTCCTGCTCGTGGCGATACCTCTTGTTAGCAGGTACTGCCGAAGTTCGTCGCTCATGAACGATGAGCCCCTGTCGCTATGTATATAGCTGGGGAACCCGAACAGAGCGAAGATGTCATTCAGACACTTGATGACCGTGGTACTGGTCATGTCTGGGCAAGGGATGGCAAAGGGGAAACGGGAGTACTCATCAACTATGTTGAGGAAGTACACATTGCGGTCAGCGGAGGGGAGGGGCCCTTTAAAATCGACGCTCAGGCGTTCGAAGGGGCGGGTGGCCTTGATCAGGCTTGCTCTGTCCGGCCTATAGAAGTGCGGTTTGCACTCGGCGCAGATTTGGCAGCTCTTGGTCATGGTCCTGACCTCCTCGATGGAGTAGGGCAGGTTACGGGATTTGATAAAATGGAAAAACCTGGTGACCCCCGGGTGGCAGAGGTCATTGTGGAGGGACTGCAGCCTATCACTCTGCGCGTTGGCGCATGTACCACGTGATAGGGCATCTGGGGGCTCATTGAGTTTCCCTGGCCGATACAAGATATCATAATTGTAGGTGGAGAGTTCGATTCTCCACCTCAAGATCTTGTCGTTCTTGATTTTACCCCTCTGCTTATTATTAAACATAAAAGCTACTGAACGCTGGTCAGTGAGCAGGGTAAATCGTTTCCCGGCCAGGTAATGCCTCCAGTGACGCACCGCTTCTACAATAGCCTGGGCCTCCTTTTCGACGGAGGAGTGTCTCGTCTCGGGGCCCTGGAGGGTCCTTGAGAAAAAGGCCACGGGTCTGCCCGCCTGGTTAAGGGTCGCGGCTAGGGCGAAGTCGGAGGCATCGCTCTCCACTTGGAAGGGGATGGACTCATCCACCGCGTGCATTGCGGCCTTCGCGATATCGTTCTTGATAAGAGTGAAGGCTGCACACGCCTCTGGTGTCAGGGGGAAGGAGGTGGCTTTGATGAGGGGCCTGGCTTTGTCTGCATAGAGGGGCACCCACTGGGCGTAGTAGGAGAAAAACCCCAGGCATCTCTTCAGTGCTTTTTGGCAGTGGGGAAGGGGTAGCTCCATTAGGGGGCGCATTCTGTCGGGGTCGGGCCCGATGACTCCGTTCTCCACCACGCAGCCGAGGATGGCCAGGCGCTTGGTGTGAAACATACATTTTTCCTTATTGTACGTTAGGTTCAGCCGTTGGGCCGTACGGAGGAAATTTGCTAGATTAACGTCGTGGTCCTGCTGGTCGTGGCCGTAGATGGTGACGTTATCCAAATAGGGGAAGGTTGCCCGCAGCGCGTTCTGGTCAACCATTCGGTCCATCTCCCTTTGGAAGACCGAAACCCCGTTGGTGACGCCGAAGGGGACCCTAAGGAAGTGGTAGAGGCGGCCGTTTGCCTCGAAGGCAGTATACTGGCGGTCCTCATGGCGGATGGGCAGCTGGTGGTACGCTGACTTAAGGTCGATGGTGGAGAATACTTTGTATTGCGCAATCTGATTGACCATATCAGATATGCGAGGGAGGGGGTACGCGTCCAGCTGGGTGTACCGGTTTATGGTTTGGCTGTAGTCGATTACCATGCGGCGTTTTGCAGTGGTTTTAACGACTACAACCTGGGCTCGCCAGGGGCTAGTGCTACCTTCGATAATGCCCTCCTTCAAGAGCCGCTCCACCTCAGAGCTGATAAAAGCTCTGTCCCCGGCACTGTACCGCCTGCTTTTGGTAGCGATGGGTTTACAGTCGCGGGTGAGGTTAGCGAACAGGGGAGGGGGGGGGACTTTTAATGTGGAAAGGCTGCAGGTGGTTTGCAGCGGGCGATTTAAAAGTTGTTGGTTGCAGACTGTGAGTGGGGGGAGGGGTCCACCGTATGCTAGTGTGACACTCTTAAGGTGGCACTGAAAATCCAACCCTAGCAGGACGGCAGCGCAAAGACGGGGCAGGACTAGCAGTTTAAATTTTTGATATTCAGTGCCCCCTACTGACAGGGTCACCACACAGTAGCCGCTGATGTCCATTGACTGGGACTTGGACGCCATAGAAATGCGATGGTGCGTTGGCAGAATCGTGAGGGAGTGGCTACGTACCGTGTCGGGGTGGACGAAACTCTCTGTGCTCCCGCTGTCGATCAGGCAACTGGTGGCGCGGCCGTTTACCGCGATATCCATCATGGAGCCGGATAGATGGTGAGGGTGGCCTTGATCCAGCGTCACGGAGGCCAGTATGTGGCTTAGTGAGTCACTATAGTCATCCGCCGAGACGGTGGTCGGTTCCGGTGACGAAATGGCGGTTGAGTGCGTTGGATACGATGGCGGCGGATGCCATGCGGCCGGGGGTACACAAAATGGCGGATAAGATGGCTGCTCCCACGGCCCGCACGCTGCGCTGCTGGCTGGCTTCCCCTTGCAGGCGTTAGCGTAATGGCCTTTCTTCCCGCAGCCCGAGCAGGTAGCTGTCTTAGCTGGGCAGTGCGCTCTGGGATGTTTTAACTGGCCACAGAAATAGCATTTTTGGGCCTGGTTACTGGGCATCGAAGCAGTTCTTACCGGAGGCTGCTGTCTCGGTTGGGTCGCTGCAGCGGTTGGTGCCGGGGGCGGCGGTCCCGTGTCACACGGTTTCGATTGCCATGTCTCGGCGCCGTTACGGGGGTATGCCTCGAGGTTTCGGTGGGCCTCCTCTAACGAGAGCGCAAGGGCAATGGCCGTCTTCAGGTCGGGTTCCTTGCTTTCTAGCAGTCTCTGCCGGGTGTGGTCTGACTGGAGGCCCCTGACGAAGGCATCACAGGCGAGTCCCTGCGCGTGCTCCACAGCCGTTACCGCTTTACAATCGCAGTCTCTGCAGAGTGCCAGTAGCGCCCGTGCAAATGCCCCTACCGATTCTCCCGGTTGCTGCCTGCGGGATCCCAAGAGGTGTCGGGCGTAAATTGTGTTCACTGGGCGCGTATATTGCCCTTTTAGTAGCTCGAGGGCCGCCACGTACGTATTAGAGTCCCGGATTAGCATATATACTTGATGGCTCACCTGGGCGGTCAAAATTTTCAGTTTGTGATCCTCCTCTGTAACCTGTGAGATTGCGAGGAAGGATTCAAAGCAGCTCAGCCAGTGTTCAAACTTGGCTGATGCACCCACATCTTGAGGGTCGAGGTCCAGGCGTGGTGGTCTGAGGGCTCTCAGCAATGTCTGCTGTATCCGTTGCTGTTGTTGCTCCTCAGGTGTCGCCATTTAACTTTTAGCTAATAAAATTGATACGCTTATCAATTACTTCATAAAAGGTGATGAGTCGAAGAAGAGATGATGAGTCGAAAGAAGAGATGAATAAGGCTTTTATTAGCTAAGAAGAGACCATGCTTCTTCGTGAGTGACTGAACAAGTCTGAACGAAACCCACACAGTGGTGGGTGGAGTCAGCTGAGGCATGCCTCCATACACAGCGCCACCCAGAGGTGGCAATATACAATACAGTGGTTTACCACAAGGTGAAGGCCCATTCCTCCACAGCACCCCGCGGCCAAGGCAACCTGCAGGTTGACTTGCTCGCCAAGGAGGGTGCCCGCACAGGCACTTTCTGGGACCCATTTGGGTCCAGACCCATGGTGGCGGTCAGAGGTAGGGACGGGACCCAAGGGAGTGCAGGGGTAGCATTAGCCCCAGACCTTAAGACGGTCCAAACCCAAGACCCCGTCCTTAAAGCAGTCCTCAGCGCAGTTGCTGAGGGAAAGGGGAGAGAAGGTCCGTACGGCACAGCGACTCGCTCCGTTAAAGATGGTATGCTGTTCCGGGAGGAACAGTGGGTTGTGCCGCAGCAGCACTGGAGGGAATTCCTTCAACTGGCCCATGAGTGTCCAGGAGCAGGACACCCCAGGCCTGAGACCACGTAGCAGCGGGTGGAACAGGCGGGATGGTGGCCGGGACTCAGGGACGATGTCCACGAGTTCTGTGCAGGCTGTCTTGTGTGCACTGTGAACAACCCTGACCCCCACAAAAGGAAGGTCCCTATGGGACAAGTCAGGAGGGTAGAGGGGCCATGACAGTCGATACAAGTCGACTACATCGGGCCCCTGCCCACCGCCCAGGGAGGCTATAAGTACTGCTTAGTCCTGGTGGACGTGTTTACCAAGTGGGTAGAGGCTTTTCCCTGCAGAGCAGCCACAGCTCTGGGTACTGCCAGGATCCTGGTCTGGGACGTGTTCTCGCGGTGGGGACTACCACAGTTTGTGGAGTCCGACCAAGGGAGTCACTTCACCGGACAGGTGATGCAGAACACCCTTATGCTGTTGGGCATTGAAGGGAACTGTCACGTGGCCCACAACCCGTAGTCATCAGGGATTGTGGAACGTATGAATCGGACCCTCAAGGAAAGGTTAAGAAAGGAGAGGGGCAGCATGGTGGCATAGTGGTTAGCACTGTTGCCTCACAGCGCCAGGGACCCGGGTTCAAATCCGGCCTCGGGTGACTGTCTGTGTGGAGTTTTCACATTCTCCCCGTGTTTGCATGGGTTTTCTCCGGGTGCTCCGGTTTCCTCCCACAGTCCAAAAATGTGCGGGTTAGGTTGATTGACCATGATAAAAATTGACACTTAGTGTTAGGGGGGATTAAATACGTGGGGTTACGGGGATAGGGCTTGGGTGGGATGACTGTCGGTGTAGGGACCAGGTGCTAGGGTTTGGATGATCAGCCATGATCTCGTTGAATGGCGGAGCAGGCTCGAAGGGCCAAATGGCCTACTCCTGCTCCTATCTTCTATGTTTCTATGTTTCTATGACTCGCCCCGTAAATGGGCCGAGGTCCTACCGTTGGTTTTGATGGGGATCCGAGCCAGCCAGTCTAAAAGCACGCGGTATTCCCCGTACGAGCTAATGACTGGCAGGGTTATGCGGACCCCCACCCATGTACTAGCCCCGGTGCTCACGGAGGGTCAGCTCAGAGAGGTCAACCAGGACAGGTTCGCCCGAAACCTCTTTGAGCACCTTAAACAGGTCCATGAGCAGACGGCTGGGAACATGGGAAAGCAGCGTCGGTGTAACCGATTGCTGCTCGAACCCCGAAAGCACCACGAGTGGGAGGTAGGAGATCAGGTCATGGTGAGGAACTATGCCCGAGTAGGGAGTTTGGAGCCATTGTACATGGGGCCCTACAGTATTGTAGATAAAGCCAGCCCCATGGTTTACGCCGTGAAGATGCCCCGGCGTACAAAATGGTTTTGTATCAACCAGTGTAAGCTGTTTACGCCCGAAAGGGGAAAACAGCCAGTTGGGAAAAGGTCTGAGGATAAAGATCCTCAGCCTGCAGCAGGAGCGAATTCACAGACTGCACAGGCAGGCGCTGTGGCTTGCTTGAAGGGAGGGGCCATCCCGCCCATCAATTGGGACACTCCCCCACTCTTCTGGGATCCAGATGAGGGGGAGGGACCTGAGGGCGAAAACCCCGCCCCTAACCCAGGTGTAGAGAGGGAGGGATCTGAGGTCGAAAACCCCACCCCGGTCCCAGCCATGGGACCTGGGGGCAGAGAGTCTCAGCTCGCAGCAGCAGGCTGCGAAGAGTTACCTGCCCCTAGCCCAGGCTCAGGAGGGGTCAAGCCTGAGGGAGCAGCAGTTCGGGTTAAAGGCCCTTCGGCCAAGAAAGCCCCACCCGTCAAGGCCCCCAGAAGGTCCCCACAGACGCCCCAGCCGAGAAAGCCATGGTCACCAGCCTTCCAGTTACCAAAGGTTGCCCCTCGAGTCAGGGAGAGGTCTAAGGACACAGGTCCTCAGCCAGCAGCCACGGGCTGCAAGGGACCAACAGGGAAGGACGGTGCGGTCACGTCGGGGGTAGCGGCGAGCCGCAGTCCGACCAGGGATTAGCCTGGCCGCCCGGAGACGGGCGGCGGATGTATATAGTTTTAATTTAAGTTTTAGTTCAAGTTAAGTTTAATTATTTAGCTTAAGTTTGGGTGTTTTTGATTTGAGTTAAATAAGGTGATGGGTAGTTTTAAGTAAGTAACCTGCTAAGAGTGTGTATATTTGGGGTCGAGATCGCGGGACCCGACCATGCTTCACCAAGCCAGAGAATCTCTTGGGGACCTGGCTGCATGTTTTTTTATCTTTTGCAGAAAGAGTTTCAGGATGAAGGGGATCACGATCCTATTCGCCATGATTGGGATGAGTGCCGGAAGACGGGGCGACGTCCAAGACTTCCACACCTACGGGTGCTCGGGAGACAAGGCGCCCACAGCGATCGATGGGCGCAGTGAACAGGATGCAGAGGAGACCACCGTCTACTTCCACGAGGGAAGGTGGCCAGGATGGCTGGGGTCCAATTCGTCTCAGTACTCCAACCAAACCGGATTCACGTACGGGGAGGCCTTCCTCCTGTGCCCCAGGGTACAGGCCATTACCACGAGGGTCAGCGTCACCATTGGAAAGCGAATATGTTTAACGTGTAAAGGACACATTCCACTGGATAGATGGTGGTGGCTCAGGAAGCTGAGCAAGGACATGAGGAACTCCGAAGTCGAGTGGGAACGGTTGGGGAACAACACCCACCGGATGATCACAGGGACTCATGGAGGATTGAGTGTGTGTTGGGACAAGTGGTGGGAACTGGATCAAGGGATCTATATCTGTATGTGGGGGTCAGAGAAGGTCTGCCCCACAGGCATATCCATTGTTTTCCACCGGCAGTGGCACGACACTGGGAAGGGGATAAGGTGGGATGCCAGCCGGAAGGTGTGTGCGGTCCCATACGCCCCGATCCCAGTCAACGCCACGGAGCTGGTAACCCGCCCCCGTCAGCCCCCGCCCACGGCGC
Organism: Somniosus microcephalus; assembly: GCF_052327205.1. Taxonomy (NCBI): domain Eukaryota; kingdom Metazoa; phylum Chordata; class Chondrichthyes; order Squaliformes; family Somniosidae; genus Somniosus; species Somniosus microcephalus. Next base: position 48,448,178 of record NC_140997.1, read on the forward strand.
AGGCGGCGAGGTTACCCAGGGAAGGTTGCCCCACCACCACCAAGGGACCAGGGAATGGGTTGGTACTAGTCCCCACCGATCAGATGCTGTACCAGGGGGTACACTACGCGGTAGCCTCCGTGATTTTAAATCTCACCAAGGTACATTTACCGGAGTGGTGCCCCAAAGAAACAGAGCAGCTATACCAGGCCCTATTAAAGGACATGTTCAAGAAATTTTACGAGTTCGATTTTGCCCACGTGGACAAGACCAAACTCTACACCACACACCGAGAGTTTTTGGGTAATGCAGGGAGGCAAAGAAGGGGAGTATGGAATGATGTTTAAACTGCGTTTAATACTGGGTCCTCTGTCATCAACAGTTTAGATGACATAGAGCTGCAGACCCAGATAAACGGTTTAAAAACGCAGTTAAAGAAGATATTACTGGATGAGAACAAGGTAGTGGGCTCAGAGTTGCATGAGGACCCTCCTTTTAAAGGAGATCATAGCCGAGTTGGAGAAGCACGCAAAGACGGTAAATGCTCTCATAAGGGAGGACAGAAATGCTTCTGACCAGGCTGCGCAGAATGAGGTGTGCATGTTATACGGGGCGTGGTTACTGGGCAAGGGCCGCAGTAACCTGGAGGATTTAAAACAGGGTTTAGTCCCCTCCTGGATTAGCAACAAGCACCTCACAGCCCTCTACCCGTTTGAGAATGCATTAAGCCCGTGCCAACTCCAGCTAGCTTCCGAGGCCTACCCAGTCCCCCGTGGATTGTGGGCGGTCCAACCACACAATCATGGGAGTAGTAGTTAGGATGCCGGTCATGGGTAGGACAGCCCGACCCGCACCGGTATACAGGGTGGAGAACATTGGAGTCATTCAGGGGGGTGCACACATTCGTTTCACAGCGGTCCAACCTTACGTCATTAAGTGGGAGCACGCTATGACAGGTACTGACCTCTCAGGGTGCCGGAGCCGGGGAGCACACATAATCCTGTGTCCCCAGCACTTGAATGCCTTTTCAAAACCGCAGTGTGGGTTCAGAGCTGCTGGCGCGAAACCTATAAATTGCACCATAGAGACAATGGCACAAGGCCATGTTCCCCCGCAGGTAGCATATATAGGAGGTGGGACATATTGTGTCACCATCGGCGCGTCCCACTACCAGCATGGACAACATAGCTGGTGTCCGGTCAGTGAAAGCAGCTTCTGTTTTAAACCCGAGGCAGAAGTTCAAGTGGCCCAGGAGCGAATTGTCCCCATTCCTGAACCCTCCACTGTTCACCTCACTTTGAAGGAGAATTTTACGGATTTGCAAAAGTACGTAGCCCACTTTAGCTACGAAATTCCCCCTCTCCCTGAACACCTTACCAAAATACTCAAAGCCGTTATAGTTTCGCAGAAACATTTTTACACTCTCGAGCAGAAAACATTAGAGATAGGGACTAAGATATTGGATATTGTGATTCCAATCTGGTGGGACATTTTCAATAATATAGAGGTCCCTTCATGGATCAGACTGGCTTCCCACATTCTCGTGGTTTGCCAGTTAGGGATAGTGTTGTATCTAGTTTGCATTCAATGTAAAGGAAAAGGTCAGTGGTCAGAATTCTGAAACCAGAGGATCTGGAAGGAACATTATGTAAAGGTGGAGGGAGATACGCCCGTTTAAGTCCTCTTCCTTGTATTTTGATTAATGATTGTTTTTTGTGTTAGTTATTTTTAATAAAACGTTTTTCTGTTGTTTTTTGCGACGCGGTTAATAAAGATGTATGTATACCAAGCGGTGCAGGGGTGTTGGATCCCCTCCATGCTTGGATGTGTGTAAAGTCTGTAATTTTACTCTCTGTATGCTGATGTACACTACATTTTCGCGGAATGGGAAGTGCAATGTGTCGTGGGTATATTTAGATAGGTAATTACAGGGGAAGGTTGACTATGGAGGGTCAGAAATGTTTTCCTCACTTTGTAAAAGTATGATACTTCAAGCAAGTTTTAGTATCACAGGGGGGAGTGTAAGATTTGCAAAATTTCTACATTTCCCCAAAGGTTATTAATAAGAAAAGGGACCCTGCATGGACATTTTAATGAAAAAGGGTACCCAAAATGACGTCCGCCCCTCGTGGCAGAAAGCCTGTGAGATTTTGAAAACTTGGACTCTGTGGCACAGGCAGCTCGTGGAGAAATCGAAACCAAAGCTGCAGTTTCTGTGAAGAGAGACTTTGCATTTGTAAAACCAAACAGGACTTTGAATTATGTATTAGATCAAATTGGAGACAAATCTAAACCCAGTTAGGCCTATAGTTAAGGCCATCAAGCAGTTTGCATATATAATCGGCAACAGATTAAAGAAGCCATCAAGGCTGGACAGGCCCATCAAGGTGCATTCATGACAAAACAAGTCAATCATCGGACCAGTAGATGCGATTACCGGCCATCTAAAAACAGTTAGTGTAGATTGCCACCGTTATTTAAAATAGCCCACCAAAATTAAGACAAAGAACTAACCTGATTTGGCGCGCAGATAAGGGCCATCCAAAGAAGTATAATTGTAGGCCCACCAGCAAACTTCTCGCTCTGCTCTCAGCCTTGCTCCGGCTCCGGCCCCTCGCCCTCATGGCTGCTGCTCTTTCCCATCCCGCGCTTTCCCCCTGACCTTTGCCCGTGCCTTTCCCCACTCCATTCGGAATTGCCCAGGCACTGCATCGGGCGGACACGGACAATTCAGGCCAGGCGAGGCGCGACGCAACGAGGCGAGGGGGGGACGAAGTGAAGAAGACGACGGAGAAGACGAACTGAGGAAGACGACGGAAGACAGGCTTCGAATCATCGGGCCTTCAGTCTCAGCTGACCTGTGACTATCTTCATGCAAACTCAAACTGTCGGCCGAGGAAGAGAAACCGCCATCCCTGCAAGGTAAAGCACCCAAGCAGAGACTTTAACTTTGGGGTACTTGTACCTGGACAATGCCCTTGCAGCACCCGGAGACCACATGATGATGGCAGGCTCCAGGGAGCACCAAGAGCGAACCCCGAACCCCACCGCTGTTTCAAGTTCAGCAGACCCCTTTTGATTGGGGAGCATGAAGTTCTGACACCTCATAGCTTAATCTAGTTAGGTATAGGGGGTGGGATAAGGATAAGGGGATTGTTAAGATAGTTGTTTTCCCTCGATGTGCCGTGTGTTCCCCATTTCCTGTATAAGTATAGTTATTCTTTTGTATTTTGCCTGTAGAAGTGTATACTAGTAACTTTTTCATAAGATTGTATTAATTTCCTCTTCAATAAAAATCTTGGTTTTGCTTACATCCAACCACCTGTCTACTCGAGTCTTTTCTGCATCGCTGCCTTGTACCTAAGTCTGGTGTCTAGAACCCAGGGGCGTGGGAGTGATTCGAACCGCTCATAAACAGTCAGAGGCATAACTGACTGGGTGCACGCGCCACCCCACAACCATCCCCTACAGAGTGAAGTGAATTGGACTTTTTACCTCACCCTTCAGATCACACTATATTTGCACCGCAAATTACTGGAAATGCGAATTGGCAACAGTGCGGCGATGTCGGCATCTGGGATCTCATGAACATCGTGCCCAATGGCCTATCTCATTAACCAATGAAACAAAAGGATAGAGAAAGAAACAGAGTGAACGACGGAGAAGGAAATAGGGTAAATTAGAGTCTAATTAGATACGGAAAGAGAAATAAAGAAAGGGAAAGAAAACGTAGATTAAGAGAGAGAGAGAATAGACAGAAAGGAAATGGAAGGAAAAAATTTAAAAAATAAAGCAGAAGATGAGGACATTGTAACCCAGTTTTGTTTGGGAACTGTTGTATTGGCTCTTGAGAAGTTAATAGTGAGTGAATGTAAGGGTAGGTGTGTAAAATCTACAATCATTCTTACTTATATACCGTGTTCCAAAATTATTTTCTGAAAGAAATCTATCTAACTTGTGTGGAAACACTTCTGGAAATGAAGTGAATCAAGCCAGAAGTGATGGTGTATGGAGGAATCAATGATACAGAAAAGAGTAGGATGCAGAAGGAGTTTGAGAGTTAGATTCCAGATTTCTCCTTGGTGCTAAATGGATAGTTGTCCAACTGCTTTTTAGGCTCATCTAGTTTGCTAAATGGGCAAAGTCAGTCGTATCCAAGACAGTGTCTTATTCAGCGCAAGTTAAATCAAACTGCACTTGTATGTGTTCAGGCATCTTACAGAGAAGTAGAGCTTGAAACTTAGATCATTGGTCAGGAGGCACTTTGTCCTTTTTAAGCTACTAGGGCTAGATTTTCAGTTGCTTGCGCCAGCAGTTAGCGCCTTAAGAGAAGTGATTTTCGGGCGCTATGCGTGTAGCGCCCGGGCGCAGCGCAGTTTGCGCCCCGCCCCAAATTAAGTTGCCCGTTAGCGCCGGCGCAAAGTTTAGCGGCCGCCCGGATGCGCGCGCAGAAAATGACATCACATCCTCGTGCAACGCCCTTTGGCCGCCCCGAATCCAAACTTCAGTCGGACCGCCCGATTGTGCGGCTGGCGTCCAGTGCGTTTGTAAAATGGAACGCAACACACCCTGGGGAGCGCAAATTAAAGGGCCCTCCTCCTGCACTATAATGGAAGGAACCAGTGTGTTGTGAATGGTGTATTTATGTTTCCGGCCTCCTCCTCCTCCTCCTCCTCCTCCTCCTCCTCCTCCTCTTCTTCCTCCTCCTCGTCTTCGTCTTTTCCCCCCCAGACTCTGCCTTTGCAAAAAACACATGCACCCTTCCCCTTTAAGAGCTCACTGGCACCAGAGTGTCTGCCGTGCGCAGCGCTCTGCACCGCCGGCTTAGCGCCTAAAGATAGTAGTGGAACGCCTCTTTTAGCGCTCCACCAACCTCTTAGGGCGAAGCCACTGAATTTCCAGCAATGGGGCGCTACTTTGGGGCGGGCGCTAACTTCGGGCGGGCGCTAAGGTTAGCGCCCCAAAACTGTCTATACTGAAAATCTAGGCCCTAGACTCTTACTTGTAATAAGGAGAAATGGGGGGAAATTAGGAGAATATTTTTTATGCAGCGAATTATTATGATCTGGAATGCACTACACGAAAACTTGATGGAAACAGATTCATTGGTAACTTTCAAAAATACTTGAAAAGGAAAAAATTGCAGGGCTATGAGGAAAAAGCAGTGGTTTGGGATTAATTGGGTAGCTCTTTCAAAGAGCCAGCACAGACACGATGGGCCAAATGGTCTCCTTTGGTGCTGTATGATTCTATGATTCTACAACCGCACTGTATCATTCAAATATGTAGCAATATGTAGAGTAATTATTTGCTTAGCAGAGCTGAGTGGAGCAATGGAAGCATTCCGGGCTCATAATCCAGAGGCCAATGTTTTGAAACCATTCTCTTTTAGCAGTGTAATGAGGCTTGATTAGCTTTTGGCTCAGTGGTAGCACTCTTGCCTCTGACTCAGAAGGTTATGGATTCACACCTCATGCTAGGACATGAGCACATATGGCTGGATTTTCTCAGCTTTTAGAGGTGGGACTCCCACTTGTCAGGTTTTAGTCCCGCCTCCATTGACTTGTGGCCAACCCACGCTATTTTCCCTTGATTGACCTTGTTAAGCCCGCCCAGTGGGCTTAGCAGGCCAATTAAGGGAAAGCTGGTTACAGGTGACGTCAGCGAGTGATGTTTCATCTGTCAAGTGCTTTTGACAGATGAAATGTCAGCGTTTGACAGCACTGTGAAGCTGTCAAACACCGACAATCTGTCCTCTAACTTGAGTCCTTCCACTCAGACTGCAGCTTTTGCCAGTTCAGTGGCCATTCTGCTTTCTGTGCCAGTGAGCTGAGGGACTCCCGAGACCTGAAGGGAGGAAGCCTGCAGGAAGAAGTAAAGGTAAGTAAAGCTTTTTAAACATTTTACACTCACCTCACACACTTATCTCTGCACACATGCGCCCATCACTCACCTGAACACCGGACATCTTGGCCCCTCTAGCCCCCGCAGACCGACAGCCCACCTCGCTGACCCTGGCGAGGTTTGGAGCCATTGGAAGCCCACACTTCAGGGCTCAAAATGGGGATTGTCCAAAAACTGCCTGTTAACTACCTGTTAACAGGCAGTTAATTGGCACTAATTCCCTTCCTGCCTCGGGGAGGTGGCTCCCAGCGTGGATCGGGTACCCGTCTCCTGGGAAGATGGCATGGAGGCGGGTTGGGGGCGGGATGGGTACCCGCCCCCAGATTCTGCCATTTTCCTGGCAATCCCGCCTCCATACCTGCCTCCCCAGGGCCGACAAAATCGTCCCCATGATCTACGCTGACACTTCAATGCAGTACTGAGGGAGTGCTATATTGATGGAGCCTTCTGGTTAAACCATCCAGTCTGTCTGTTCAGACGGATGTAAAGATCCCAATGCGTTATTTGAAGAAGAAGAGTGGAGGTGTCCTGGCCAACAATTCTCCTCAGCCAACACCACCAAAAACAGTCAATTGTTCTCACTGGCATTTGTGGGACCTGGCTGTGAGCAAAATGGCTGCGGTGTTTGCTGACACAACAATGACGGCTACACTTCAAAATTACTTCATTGATCTAAATAAATGAATGATGTACTATCTGAAGTAAAAGTAGGAAGCATTAGTAATCCACAAAGGAAGACCTTTATCAGATATGCAAATAGCAACCCAATTGTCAAGAAGTTCACATTAATCCCTTTTTCAACTGGCTTATGTTATATAGCAAACAAAAGATGTTGATTTTAAAATGTGGTCTGAAACAAGGCACAATCTATGAGCGCTCACTTAAAAAAATGCTAATTCGCAGGTTCTATCTACGGATTATTAATCTACAGCAAGCTGTTTGGCAGATATTTGAATTAATGTCATATTTTAAGGGAATTGAAAACTAGCATATCGGTGTGTCTGGTGTAAAACTCTGCATTCATAATTTAACACCCCTGTGACCTAGACTGCGCTCGCATTACAAGGTGACCCATGACTGACAGTTGAATTAACCTCATCACCGCAGTTGCAAGAGAACCCGGGGAGTCAGCAAATCTGACCACTTTTGATATTCTGAAAGCATCTTCGGCCACAGTCATGGACAAACAAAGTCCCTTATTGGAAAAAGAAAATGCAGATTTTACTTGCAGCGAGTTTCAGAGCACCCTGGCCCGACTTCAAGCCTTTTCCAAGTCAGCGTGCGTTTGACAGTAAAAAAATCTCTCAAAGATAAGAAGATATTTCCAAATGGAGTGTGCTGGAGTGTGTGCACTCTATATTTAGAATCAATTCTTTTTGCCCTATTGTAGGTGTTGAAATCAATAGGGGATGAGACCGGGAAATTAATGGTGGGAAACATGGAGATGGCAAAAACGCTGAACAAATATTTTGTATCAGTCTTTACGGTAGAGGACACTAAGAATATCCCAACACTGGACAAACAGGGGGCTATAGGGGGGGAGGAGCTAAATACGATTAAAATCACTAAGGAAGTGGTACTTGGTAAAATAATGGGACTCAAGGCTGATAAATCCCCTGGACCTGATGGCTTACATCCTAGGGTCTTGAGGGAAGTGGCGTTAGGGATTGTGGATGCATTGGTAATAATTTTCCAAAACTCCCTGGACTCAGCAAAGGTTCCGGCAGATTGGAAAACTGCTAATGTAACACCCTTATTTAAAAAGGGTAGTAGGCAGAAGGCTGGAAACTATAGACCTGTTAGCCTAACATCTGTGGTTGGTAAAATTTTAGAGTCCATTATTAAGGAGACAGTAATGGGAAATTTGGATAAACATAATTTAATAGGACAAACTCAGCATGGTTTCATGAAGGGGAAGTCATGTTTGACAAATTTGCTTGAGTTCTTTGAGGAAGCAACATACAGGGTGGATAAAGGGGAACCAGTGCATGTAGTGTATTTAGACTTACCAAAGGCATTTGACAAGGTGCCACACAAAAGATTATTGCTCAAGATAAAAAATCACGGGATTGGGGGTAATATTCTGGCATGGGTGGAGGATTGTCTCTCTAACAGAAAGCAGAGAGTTGGGATAAATGGTTCGTTCTCAGAATGGCAATCAGTAACTAGTGGTGTTCCGCAGGGGTCAGTGCTGGGTCCCCAACTCTTTACAATCTATATTAACGATTTGGAGGAGGGGACCGAGTGTAACATATCAAAGTTTGCAGATGATACAAAGATGGGAGGGAAAGTAGTGAGTGAGGAGGACATAAAAAACCTGCAAAGGGACATAGACAGGCTAAGTAAGTGGGCAGAGATTTGGCAGACGGAATACAATACTGGAAAGTGTGAGGTTATGCACTTTGGCAGGAAAAATCATAGAGCAAGTTATTATCTTAATGGCAAGAAACTGGAAAGTACTGTAGTACAAAGGGATCTGGGGGTCCTGTTGCACGAAACTCAAAAAGTTAGTATGCAGGTGCAGCAAGTGATCAAGAAGGCCAATGGAATGTTGGCTTTTATTGCTAGGGGGATAGAATATAAAAACAGGGAGGTATTGCTGCAGTTGTACAAGGTATTGGTGAGACCGCACCTGGAATACTGCATACAGTTTTGGTGTCCATACTTAAGAAAAGACATACTTGCTCTCGAGTCAGTACAAAGAAGGTTCACTCGGTTAATCCCGGGGATGAGGGGATGGACATATGAGGAGAGGTTGAGTAGATTGGGACTCTACTCATTGGAGTTCAGAAGAATGAGAGGCAATCTTATTGAAACATATAAGATTGTGAAGGGGCTTGATCGGGTGGATGCGGTGAGGATGTTCCCAATGATGGGTGAAACTAGAACTAGGGGGCATAATCTTAGAATAAGGGGCTGCTCTTTCAAAACTGAGATGAGGAGAAACTTCTTCACTCAGAGGGAGGTAGGTTTGTGGAATTTGCTGCCCCAGAAAGCTGTGGAAGCTACATCATTAAATAAATTTAAAACAGAAATAGATAGTTTCCTAGAAGTAAAGGGAATTAAGGGTTACGGGGAGCGGGCAGGAAGTTGGACATGAGTCTAGGTTCGGAATGGTCATGGCCCTGTGGGTGGTGGAGTGGGCCCAGGGGCCGTGTAGCCTGGTTCTGCTCCTACTTCTTGTGTTCCAATTCTGTGTTAGATTTCAGGAGATGGTTTTATTCCTGTTCTTGGCTGGGGTGGAGATCGCCTTTACAGAAGGTAAGTACTGTAGAAAATATAGGGACAGAGTGATCTACTGGACGAGTTTCGATCGCCTAGATGGGTCGGAGAGGAATTTCCCAGATTTTTTCTCCCAAATTGGCCATTGGGTTTTCTATCTGGTTTTTCGCCTCTCCCGGGAGATCACATGGGTTCAGGTGGATGGAGAGTGATAGAAGATTTGAGGTTAGGATCAGATCAGCCATGATCTTATTGAATGGTGGAGCAGGCTCGAGGGGCCGATTGGCCTACTCCTGCTCCTATTTCTTATGTTCTTATGTAAATTAAGCAAGCATACAAGTTCAAAAACAGGCAGCAAACTGGATTCAAATATACCACTTGAGACTTCAATTATTATTGATTTCACTCCCTTTTCTGGATACAAATCATGCAAGTAAAAAGAAAAAAAGCGCCTTTCACGACCACCAGATGTCTCAAAGCGCTTTACAGCCAATTCAATGAAGTACTTTTTGAAGTGTAGTCACTGTTGTAATGTAGGAAACGCAGCAGCCAATTTTTCCTCAGCAAGCTCCCACAAACAGCAGTGTGATAATGACCAGGTAATCTGTTTTTGTTATGTTGATTGAGGGATAGATATTGGCCAGGACACCAGGGATAACTCCCCTGCTCTTCTTTGATAATATTGCCATGGGATCTTTTAAATGCCCTTGAAAGAGCAGACGGGGCCTCGGTTTAATGTCTCATCTGAAAGACTCACCTCCAACAATGCAGCACTCCCTCAGCCCTGCACTGGAGTGTCACCCTAGATTTTTGTGCTCAAGTCCCTGGAGTGGAACTTGAACCCACAACCTTCTGACTCAGAGGTGAGAGTGCTACCCACTGAGCCTCAAGCATTGGTAAGTTGAACATTTTCCCAACACGCAATTCCTGTGCTACCTTAATAGTGTTTCGTAACCTCAGAACAGCATAAAGTTGTACCTGTTTCTTACACATAAGATCATTGGGCACTGTCTGGGCCAAAGTAGTACCAAGTGAGAATATTTTGGTCCTGAGAGCTTATTTACACATGGATCGGGTGTCCAGCTGAAACATATTTCACTTAGGACCCCTAAATCTTCAAGGTGAAAAGACTGGGGCCTAGAAATTCAGTTGGGCGCGCCAGCCGTTAGCGCCTTAGGAGGAGTAGATCTCGAGCGCTAGGCGCTTAGCGCCCGGGCGCAGCGCAATCTGCGCCTCGCCCCAACTTCAGTACACATTTAGCGCCGGCACAAAGTCTTAGCGCGCGCCCTGCTGCGCGCGCAGATCATGGCGTCATTTACTAGTGCAACGCCCTTTGTGCACACCAAAACTGTATGCAGTATTCCAGGTGCGGTCTCACCAATACCTTGTACAACTGCAGCCCCGAACCGGAACACCCCATCAGTGTTTGCCAGCATATAATGGGGGCTGCATTGGGTGCCAACGCTGAATTTCAGCCTTATGCCAGAAGGGCTTACAGACGCTGTGAGAGAGTGGCAGCCCTGGCTAGACGCAGAGGGGGCAACAGGCGTCGCCAACTGAGGCCTTACCCACCCAGGGTATACCGCCAGCAGTCCTCCTATCTGACCATGTCTGCCGCAATGTGTGTAAGGAGGCTGCGATTCAGAAGGGAGGTGGTTGCAGACATCTGCCAGCTGCTTCAGAGAGATCTGCAGCCACTGCTGATGTGCAGGACGTCTCTGTCGGTGGCAGTGAAGGTGACGGCGGCTCTCAACTTCTATGCCACCGGCTCCTTCCAATCCGCTGCTGGGGACATCGCTAACATCTCCCAGTTCGCCGTGCATTGCTGCATCCGCCAGGTGACCGAAGCCCTTTTCAGAAGGAGACATCAATTCATCTCCTTCCCCATGACCCTGGACAAGCAGCAGCAGCGTGCAGTGGGATTTGCAAGAATAGCGGGCTTCCCCATGGTGCAGGGCACCATTGACTGCACGCATGTTGTAGTGTATGTACCCGTCTACCTTTAAGAGAACTATTGTATGTAACCGTCCACCTTTAAGAGAACTACTTTAGGTGTTGCACTACTTTGTTGGCTTCTGTATACTGTAATACCGACGGTGACCACACCAGTATATAAGTGCTGTGTCAGGAGTTATTGGGCAGATTCGCCCTGACCTTCGAATAGTAAAGTCCTGTTTTAAGTTACTCTTGGAGTCTGTGCATTAATTAACTAAACAACCCACAGACTTTACAGTGGCGACGAGTCCGATCGTACCCTGCAGCAACAATACGTCCGAAGCAGTTAACGAGAGTCGAGAAGAGGCAACCGCCCTCGTCGTTCTGCTGGGAGAAAACTCGAGGCTGCAGAACTAGAAAGGAGGAAGAATTTAGAGACAAAGACTTCCATCAGCAACAGGCACTGACTGTCCCTTCTGCCACGGTGAGGAGTGAGCCGATCAGCACGAGAAGCAAGGCGGCCACGATGACTGTGAGTAAGGGAAAGTAAAAAGAATAACCGGAGGATAAGGGCGGTGCACTCGACCACGGTCGAGGGGGAAAGGAGCCGGACAGAAGTCGGGTCCAGAGGCGCTGAGACTGGGGCAGCGTGGAGCAAGGAAGCCACGGTACAGACAGGCTGGGGACGCAACGGCGTCGTGAGACAGCTAGACCGCGACCGGCGAAAAAGGCCGGGCTGCGACCGAAGCCACGAAGCGCTGCGACCGGGAACGTAGGCGCGGGAAGAGATAAACTCAGCCGCAGCCGGGGAGGGAAGCACCGGACTGCGAGAGGGCTGGGAGGCGCGATTGGGAGCCGAGCGAGCGGGAGAGGCAGAGCCGACCAAGGGAGACTGAGCGAGAGCCAGTCCAGCGGCTGAAACTGTTCTCCGTCAACGGGGTGTACCCAGCGCCGGTAGAGCCGAGCGAGCGGGAGAGAGACAGAACCCGAGCAAGGGAGACTGAGCGAGAGCCAGTCCAGCTGCTGAAACTGTTCTCCGTCAACGGGGTGTACCCAGCGCCAGTAGAGCCGAGCGAGCGGGAGAGAGACAGAGCCCGAGCAAGGGGAACTGAGCGAGAGCCAGCCCAGCGGCTGAAACTGTTCGCCGTCAACGGGGTGTACCCAGCGCCGGTTGCCCTGCCGAGAAAAGGGAAAGCACTGAAGCCGACGCGCAGGCTGTGAACCTGAAAGCCAGCAGCCGTCGCCCGTGGGGAAAGTGTACCCCTCCCGCCAGGGGAAGAAACGCGGGAAACCGCCACTAGGCGGAGAAGAAGACAGAAGCGGGGAACCGCCATTGAAGTGGGCGGGGAGAGAAGATAAGCGCGGGAAACCGCCATTTTCGCGGGAACCGCCATCTTGAAAAAAAAAGAAAATTTAATGAAATAATCCGTGGTGTTATCAGGAAGAGAGGAAGATGCTTAAGCGTGGTAACATCAACGATTTTAACTCCGAGGTAGAAGACTGGGCCACGTATGTGGAATGCATTGAGATCTATGGTGAGGCCAATAAAATAGAAGAAGATGACAAAGCTATAACCTTGCTAAACTCGATGGGCGCGAAGACATACGGGCTCTTGAAGCATCTACTAGCACCAGCTAAACCGGCGGATCAGACTTTCGATGATATTGTTGCTGTCCTGAAGGATCATTTTAACCCCGCACCACTGATGTTAGTGGAACGATCCAAATTCTATGCGAGAACGCAAAGGAAAGACGAAAACAACGCAGAATACTTGGTCGAACTGCGTAGACTAGCGAAACACTGCCAGTTTGGAGGGAATCTGACAGAGGCATTGCGAGACAAGTTCGTGTGCAGGTTGTCAAAGGAAGGAACGCAAAAGCGACTACTCGAAGAGAACGATCTTACACTTGAGAAGGCTGTCCTTATTGCAGCATCGAACGAAGCCGCAGCGAAAGGAACGGCGGAAATGCAGCTAAAGGCAGCGGCACTCAGGGTGCAGCAAATTACTTCGGGTACAACGAAATGCTATCGTTGTGGGAAGACAACACACGACCAGAACCAATGCTGGTTTAAAAACCAGGAATGTAGGAAATGTGGCAAGCTCGGTCAAATAGCTAAGGTATGCCGGTCAGGAAAGAAGACCAACAATAATGAGTCACCACAAAAGAGGTACAGAAAGGTACATGAGGTGACTAGGAGGAGTCCGGAAGAACAGAATTCGGACTCACACTCCAACTGCAAGGAACTGGATAGTCTGAGAATTCACAATGTGAGTAATGAAGCTGACCGACAAGCTATCTGGATCACACTACAGATTGCAAAAGTCCAAGTGAAAATGGAAGTGGACACCGGATCGGCGTTGACGGTCATGAATAAGCATGATTATAAAAAGTTATTCAAGCATATTCCCCTACGGGATACGGAACTAGTATTGAAGACATACACGGGGCACAAAGTATACCCCATCGGAAAGATAGAAGTCAAGGTGAGATACAAGGACAAAGAGCACCAAAGGATGGACCTGTATGTGTTGCCTGAGGGAGGTCCACCACTTCTGGGACGGGAGTGGATCAGGAAAATAAAGATAGACTGGCATTCACTAAACACCATGACGGTAGATTCCGGAAAGGAAGATGTCAAACCTGAACGGTTGTCCAGAATATTAGACGAAGCTAAAGAGGTATTCCAGCAAGGACTGGGAACACTGCGAGGAATTAAAGCAAAGGTTAAGATTGCAGAACATGCAAGCCCAAAATTTTTCAAAGCCAGATCGGTACCTTACGCGATACGACCTGCTGTGGAGGCAGAACTGGAAGAACTTGAACGATCAGGGGTACTGTCAAAAGTGGACTGGAGTGAGTGGGCCACGCCCATTGTTCCCGTCATGAAGTCTTCACCAAGTGACAAGCCAGGGGGACCGGGGAAGGTCCGCATCTGCGGAGACTTCAAGATCACCGTGAATCCGGTGCTTCACACGGTACAATACCCGCTTCCGCGGATTGAAGATATCTTTGCTTCGTTGGCTGGAGGGAAACACTTCACCAAGATAGACCTGGCACAGGCATACTTACAAATGGAAGTCGAGGAAGAGTCGCGTCAGTACCTCACCATCAACACACACAGAGGCTTGTATCGTTATAATAGACTGGTTTTTGGGGTAGCTTCGGCTCCAGCAATTTGGCAGAGGGCCATGGAGCAGGTATTACAAGGAATTCCAAGCATGCAGTGTTACTTAGACGATATTCTGATTACGGGAGAAGACGAGGAAGAACACCTCACAAATTTGAAACTGGTGCTCACTAGGTTGAAGGAATATGGCCTCCGAGTTAATCGCAAGAAATGTGAGTTCTTCCAAAAACGGATCTCGTACTGCGGTCATGTCATTGACCGAGAGGGGCTGCACAAGTCACCTGACAAGATAGAAGCTGTCGTGAAGGCCCCCGCTCCGGAAAACGTATCACAGTTAAGATCATTCTTGGGGTTGATTAATTATTATCACAAGTTTCTGCCGAATCTATCCACGGTGCTGCATCCACTGAATGCTCTGTTGTGGAAAGAAGTACCATGGAAGTGGAGTGAGGAATGTAAAAAGGCCTTTCGCAGAAGCAAGGCGTTGATTACCTCTGAAGAAGTGTTGGCTCATTTCAACCCAACGTTACCTCTTCGTCTAGCTTGTGATGCTTCCCCCTATGGAATTGGAGCAGTACTTTCACACAAGTTACCAAATGGCTCGGAAAGGCCAGTGGCATTCGCGTCCCGATCATTGACCTCTGCGGAGCGAAATTATGCTCAAATAGATAGGGAGGCCCTCAGCCTTGTGTGGGGCGTAAAGAAATTCAATCATTACCTGCAGGGCAAGAAGTTCACATTACTGACAGACCACCAGCCGTTGGTGTCCATATTCAACCCTAACAAGGCCGTTTCCACCATGACAGCGCAAAGGTTACAGAGGTGGTCCGTGTTACTTGGGGCACACCAATATGACATCGAATACAAAAGGTCCAAACAGCATGGAAATGCTGATGGGTTATCGCGCTTGCCATTGCCGATAGTAGAAGAAGCGACTACAGTGGACCCGGTAGAGATGTTCCACTCATCCATAGTGGAATGTCTACCAGTAACAAATTCGATGATCGAAAACGAAACAAGAAATGACCCGACTCTCTCACGAGTCTATGATTTAACGGTGGAGGGATGGCCAGCACAGGGCGAACCAACACTGCCAGCATTTTCGCAGAGAAAAGAACAGCTGTCAGTGTGTCGAGGAACCCTGATGTGTGGATCTAGAGTGGTGATTCCACCCAAACTTCAACAGAAGGTGTTAAAGGAGCTGCACGAGGGACATCTGGGTGGAGTGAAAATGAAGAACCTAGCAAGAGCGTTTGTGTGGTGGCCAGGCATTGATGGGGACATCGAAGAAATCACTAAGAGCTGTCTAGGATGCCAGAAGGTCCAAAACGCGCCACCACAGGCTCCTCTGCATCCATGGGAGTGGCCCTCATCTCCTTGGCAAAGGGTACACATCGACTTTGCTGGTCCATTTATGGACTCAATGTTTCTAATAGCGGTGGATGCACACTCCAAGTGGCCGGAGGTAATAAAGATGTCCACCACCACCACGGAAAAAACCATCACAGTGTTAAGGACCATGTTTGCTAGGAATGGGCTGCCGGAACAGATCTGTTCTGATAATGGACCGTAATTTGTGTCCGAAGAATTCAAAAAATTCTTAAAGGACAATGGGGTTAAGCACTACACGTCAGCCCCATACCATCCCGCCTCCAATGGATTGGCTGAAAGGTTTGTCCAGACCTTCAAGAAGGCCATAAAGGCCATGGGTAATGAAGCCATTAACTTACAACATAAGGTGGATAGCTTCTTGTTGGCGTACAGGAATGCAACACATGCGGTCACAAATCAAACTCCCGCCATGATGTTTTTTAATAGACGACTAAGATGCCGGCTGGATTTGCTTAAGCCAAACGTCAGAAGGAACGTAGAGAACCGGCAATTCCAGGGCATGAAGGAAAGGCCAACTAGATCTTTTCAGATAGGTCAACAAGTTTTGGCCCGGGACTACCGTACCGAGAAATGGCAGCCTGGAACTATTGGAAAAAGGCTAGGGCTGTTGATGTATATGGTGGACATTGGGGACAGTATAATAAGGCGCCATGTTGACCAGATCATAGGGTCAGCCACAAATGGCCAATCTACTCCACCACCTTACACGGTTAATGTTGAGACAGAGATACCCAGAACACCTACCTCCGATCTGGTAATACTGGAATCAGATGAACCTGACACTGTCCTTCAAGCCGAATCGACCTTGCCAGAAGCACCTGCTACCCCGCCGAGAGTTACGACACCACCGAGGCGTTATCCGGACAGAGTCCGGAAACCTCCAGAGAGACTGAATCTGTGAACTGTCTTGCATCAAGTTGTATATATGTTATAAAATGTATGTTTAATGGGGAATCAGTATGTTGTAAGCTAAAAAGGGGGGATTGTAGTGTATGTACCCGTCTACCTTTAAGAGAACTATTGTATGTAACCGTCCACCTTTAAGAGAACTACTTTAGGTGTTGCACTACTTTGTTGGCTTCTGTATACTGTAATACCGACGGTGACCACACCGGTATATAAGTGCTGTGTCAGGAGTTATTGGGCAGATTCGCCCTGACCTTCGAATAGTAAAGTTCTGTTTTAAGTTACTCTTGGAGTCTGTGCATTAATTAACTAAACAACCCACAGACTTTACACATGTGGCTTTGCGGGCACCTCTGGAGCATGCCGAGGATTACCGCAACTGGAAGGGCTACCATTCCCTCAACGTACAGCTGGTGTGTGACCACAGGCAGCGCATCCTAGCTGTCAATGCCCGCTTTCCAGGCAGCAGCCATGATGCCTTTATCCTGCGACAGACAACTGTGGCTGACATGTTCCAGGCACAGCCTCCCACAAGAGGATGGCTTATCGGGGACAAAGGCTATCCTTTGTGTACCTGGCTCATGACCCCGCTCCGCGCGCCCACGACCCCGGCTGAAGAGGTATACAACGAGAGCCATCAAGCGACTAGGAACATCATAGAACAAACAATCGGCATCCTCAAGCAATGGTTCCGCTGTCTCGATCGCTCCGGGGGAGCCCTCCAGTATTCGCAGGAGCGAGTCTCCCAATTCGTCGTCGTTTGCTGCATGCTGCACAACCTGGCTATCCGCAGGACTCAGGCACTGCCACCTCACGTTGGACCACCACCTCAGGAGGAGGAGCAGGAGGAGCATGAGGAGGAGGAGGACGAGGAGTACCAGCCCAGGAGGGAGGCAGAAGGTCCAAGGGCCGTCCGTCGGCGGCTTATTGAACGTCACTTCTAGGCCCCCTGTCAGGGAATGGCTTGTGCCAATGAAAGAACATGATTGCAGCCGCTCCGCAAGCCCTCAGCCGGTTAAGGCAACAAACACTTCAAAGATCAAACATGGACAATGTTAATAAATAAAATGCTTTATTGTACAAACTCAGGGCCCTTCCCACATGAAAACCAAAAACAGACGAAACCCCCAAAAAACACTCAAACACATTACTCGCTCCCACAACCTGGAGAGGATTAACAAAACAGTGCAACTAAAATGGCCGTCATCCTCGGCCTTCGTAAAAAACAAACATCACATCCTCGGCCTCAAAAAACAAACATCCAATTCTCGGCCTCAAAAAACAAACACAACTGGCCACACATTCGACTTTTTGGCCCGCTAGGGCGATGCCTTGGCCATCTTTGTGTGGCCCCTGCCCGCCCTGCTGCTCCTCCTCAAAGTAAGGCCATTGGCTGCTGCAAGGCTGGGGGCAGGCTCCAGAGGGGCACATGTCGTGACGGCAGATGCCCTTGGGGGTCGGCCAAGTCGAGGTCTGGCCGTCGAGCGGACGGCTGTTGAATGCTGCAGCTGTGGCTGGCCAGCATCAGTCGCTGCAGCAGCTCCTGGCAGCTCCACTGGGGGAGTGGCAGTGGCGGCTGGAGGAATGGGGGCAAGCTGGCGGATGGCAGGCGCTCGCTGGTCGCCTGAGACACTGGCACTCGCCCGGGCCAGCACTGCAGCATGCGCACCAATCTGCTGAGGGACAGACCGCTGTGCTGCTGCAGCGCGCCGGGTGCCCTGGCGATGCCTGGCTGACACAGCGAGTGTGGCAGCAGTGAGTGCCCGTGTTGACCTGTTCACTGACCTCATCAGAGCACCCATGACTGCACAGCACCACTGATCAGCTGCCCACTCGCTGCCTGCTCTGCCCTGATTTCCGCCAAACTGATGGCCTGTGAGGCCCCGACGTCGGTGACACTCCGAGAGAGGGACTCGATGGCCTCAGGCAACCGTGCCACTACCCCCATGAGCTCCGTGTGCCGGCGCTCCGAGTCCGCGGACAAGTTCTCGAGGCGTTCCATCTCCTCGGCGAAGACCATCTCCGGACTGGAGGCCGGACTCTCCCTCTGGGGAGAAGGCCGCCAAGCTGGCCGACCCTTCCTGCGTTGCTGGACACAGCTGGGCCCAGCAATTGGACTCCCCTCCGACCCTTCCCCCCTCTGGGGAGAAGGCCGCCGAGCTGGCACCCCCCTCCCGCGTTTCTGCAGGCCGCAGGTCCCATGAGCTCCCCTCCCCTCCGACACTTCCGCCACGCTCCCCTCCAGGGAAGACGTGTCCCCTACATTCGCATGGGTTGCCACGGCTGAGGGTTCCCCTGATGGGCTACCTTCCTCTTGCTCCTCCTCCTCCTCCTCTTCTGAGGGGCTGTCACTGGCAAGTTCAGGGACCTCCTCCTCACCATCTGAAAGCAGGAAGGCACAAGAGTAGCTTTAGAGTGAGGAGAGGGCGTCAGCGAGGGATGCATGAGTGGTGGCATTCAGCGCATTGGTCGGACAGTGGCAAAGGATGTAGATCTGATGCGCAAGTGGGACGAGAGATGTCCAAATGTTGATGTCCTTACCATTGGTGCCCAGAACAGGGTCGTCATCTCCACATGCAACGGGGCCAATCACCCGGCCACCCATGATGCGCTCCATGCGATGTTGAAGCTCGGTGAGCGGCTGGATCTGGGGTCAGCCTCCCCTGGTCACAGTCCGGCTCTTCCTATTATTGGCCAGCTTGGCCTGCAAGAGAAAGGACGGCCTCTAAGTACAGTGTGTAGCCCTGATCTTGTGTGCACTGCCTCCCATGGTGGAATAGCCTGGCCAGTGTGTCGCCCTGATCTTGTGTGCACTGCCTCCCATGGTGGAATAGCCTGGCCAGTGTGTCGCCCTGATCTTGTGTGCACTGCCTCCCATGGTGGAATAGCCTGGCCAGTGTGTTGCCCTGATCTTGTGAGCACTGCCTCCCATGGTGGAATAGCTTGGCCAGTGTGTTAAGTGCAGAATGTGCAATTGATGTTCATGCCTGTCCCATAGCTGCTGGATGAGGGCTGGCCATTAGGGCTTTCAGGTCCCTTTGCCCATAATGTGAGGTGCACATGCAAGGATGAGGAGGTCACTGGAAAGGGTACTCACCCTGACAATCCGCGTGAGGTCATTAAACTTTTTGCGGCATTGGACACCGGTCCTGGGGACCTCGCTGTTGGCTGACACCTTGCTGGCGACATGCCTCCAGGCTCTCCGGTAGGCGCGGACCGGCGCCTTCCTGCCATTGTCCGGGTACAAAATATGGCGCCTCTTCTCCACACCACCAACCAGCACACTCAGATCACGCTCTGAGAAGCGCTGCGCTCATTCACGGGCCTTTTGCATGGCTTCAGGCGCTATTTGGGTCCAGCAGCAGTGTTCAGGCCTAGCTGGAGGGCTCCACTATCCAGGGCGTGGCAGCAGACAAAGTCGACCCTTCCCCCTTAAGAGCTGGCCGGCGCCAGGGTGTCTGCTGTCAATCACGAGATGGCCGCACCTGCGCTGCGCCCAGCCTCGGCGCTCTCGCTCAGCACCTCCGGCTTAGCGCCTAAAGAGAGGCGTCCAGCGCCAGTTTTAGCGCTCGAGCAAACTCTTAGGGCGAAGCTAATGAATATCGCAGAAGTGGCCTCGATTTGGCGGCGGGCGCAAACTTTAGCGGCCGCCTGACTTTACCGCCCCAAAAGTGGCTACAATGAATTTCTCGGCCTGGGGGCCTAACCATGCAAAGGGTATATGCTCTTTGTAATGTTCTGTATTACACAATATTATCATGCCAGCTTGTGTTACTTCTTTAAAGTGTTTGGGGGGAAAATTCAGTTGGTTAGCGCCTCCAGTTAGCACCTGGTGGGGGTGCTAATGGGGCGCTGATGCAGTAGCGCCGGGGCGAGGTGAATTCAGCGACGCATGCCAAATCTGGCCCCCCCTCCCCCCCCCCCGTAGGACCGCCGCTACAAGTTACTGCTGGGGACTTCAGCAGCAGGCAGATCGTGATATCAGTGATCGTGCAACGCTCACTGGGCGCCTGACCTGCAAAATTCATTGTCGCCACATGCCTTAACGCCTCGCCCCAACAGCGACAGAGTGAGGAGGCGTCAAGCAGGCGGATGCTGGCTCCAAGGGCGCTACTTAAAGGAATCATGAGTAACGAGTCGCAGTTGTCAGGTTAATGCTGTTTCACTGCTTCCTTGTCAGTTTGCCATTGTGCAACAGTTTAGTTCTGTAATTAAAAGGTTGTTTAGTATCAGGAGTGTTGTGGCTACTAACAATTAGTTACTATTATTCTCACAACATATCAAAGTGCTACACATGGTTACATTAATGGGGGCCATACTGTCAGTCGACCTCGCCCTCCAGGATCTACGGCGGAGGGTGTGGAGGCAGCGAGAAAGATTGGGACATGTGGCCAGAGGGAGGAGGAGGGCCATCAGGGCTCTCAAGAGGAGGCCTTATACTCCGAGGGTATTCAACAGCACATCTCCTACCTACAATTTAGCGAGGATAAGTGTATTAGAAGGCTCCGCTCCACCAAGGAGGTGGTCACAGAACTCTGCCACCTCCTGCAACCAGACCTCGAGCCTCAGATCAGGGCAACCATGGCTCTCTCAGTGGCAGTCAAGGACACCATGGCCCTCAATTTCTTTGCCAGCAGATCCTTCCAGTCTACAACAGGAGACATAGCTAACATCTTGCAGTTCGCCGTCCATCGCTGCATCTGGGAGGTCACCGAGGCTCTCTACAGTAGGAGAAGTGATTACATTTCCTTCCCCATCACCAGAGAGAAGCAGGACAAATGTGAATGTGGCTTTGCCAGGATAGCAGCCTTCCCCATGGTGCAGGGCACCATTGACTGCACCCACGTGGCTTTGCGGGCACCACATAACAATCCTGAGACCTTCCGTAACCGTAAATGCTACCATTCACTTAATGTCCAGTTGGTGTGCGACCACACACAGCGAATCCTCACCGTCAATGTCTGCTATCCTGGCAGCAGCCACGATGCCTTCATCCTGCACCAGACCGGTGTGTGAGCATTCTTCCAGCCACCACATCAAGCTCGCAGCTGGCTGCTCAGAGACAAGGGCAACCCACTCTCCACCTGGCTCATGATTCCCCTCCACAACCTCAACACTCCTGCCCAGCACTCATATAATGAGAGCCACGCTGCCACAAGGAACTTCATCAAGCAGACCATCGGGGTGCTCAAGCAATGGTTCCATTGCCTTGACTGCTCTGGAGGAGCCCTCCAGTACTCGGCTGAGTGGGTGTCCCATTTCGTGGTGGTCTGCTGCATGCTCCACAACTTGGTCATCATGAGGGCCCAGCCCTTACCACCAGGGATTGCGGGACCACCTCAGGAGGAGGACGAGGGAGAGGAGGAGGAGGATGAGGAAGAAGAGGAAGATGAGGAGGAGGAGGAGGAACAGGAGCGACTGATGAAGCAGCCACTCAATCGGCCATCCGGAAAGGGCGGTCCATGGCCACCTCATCAGGCTGCGGTTTCAATAGATTAAACCCCAGATCCCCGTTGCTCACCACATCCCCATCATTCCATCCTGTCACAGGCCATATCACAGCGCAAAGCTGAAATGAGACACCACAAAAAAATCCAAACTGAATTAATAAATTTATCAATAATCAGTGAACACATATTTACAACAACAATATTAACTATTCACCTTTGTGCAATCCCTTAGTGCCTCTCGTTACAGTCAGTGCCTCTGGCCTACTCTAGTGCTCCTATGGAGTGTCTCCCCAGTGGCTGCAGCAGGGCTGGTGGAAGGCTGCTGAGTGTCCATGCGGGAGACTTCAGATGGCCTTGCAGGACAGCCTCGACCAGCTCTGGGCCTGAAAGGCCCAGCTGTAGATTGCACCACCTCAGTATGGGTGGCAGCAGTCTGGGCTGACTGGATGACAGACACTGATAAGGACAATGGTGGAGCGGCAGTGGTGGGAGCAGGAATGCTGTCATCTTGATAGAGGATAGCAGCTTCCTGCTCCACTGACTCACTGCCACTCCCCCGGGGCAGCACCTCAGCATCACTACCAATCTGCTGGAGCACAGATTACTGGCCTGCTGTGACACCGTAAAAGCCCCGGTCGACAGTGGTAGACCCAGCCACGATGGCAGCAGTCACAGCTTGCATTGCATCAAGCTGAGACTGCATGAGAGCAGTCTGAGATTTGACTGCCACCAAGCATAGACTGCATTACAGCACTAAGACGTTGCGTCGCTTCCGCCTGTGCTGCAATGGAAGCTGCCACATCGCCCATCACATGCGGCAGCAGGTCTGGGTCGCCACGGTCTCTCTGAGAGTCTGCCATCCTTTGCAGACTGGAAATGATGGGCTCTATGGTGTGCACAGAGCTCTGTGCAATGTTGGAGGCAGACTCCTTCATGCTCCTCACCATTGCTGAGAGGCTCTCGGGCACCCTTACCATTGCACCTATCATCTCCGTGTGCATGCCCATCACCCTTCTTCTGAAGGCCTCCCCATCAAGATCCTTATCTGAGTCCTGTGCAGCAGAACTCGCCCTCCAGGGAGCTGACTCCCAAGCTACCCTTTCCCCCTGGCCTTGCTGCAGCCCGCTTGTCCCCTGGGCCTCACCCTGTGCAGAACCCGCTACTATACTAGCCTCTAAAGAACGTGTATTGCCAGTATCTGAGCTGGTGCCTGTGGGTGAAAGATGCAGTGACGTGGTGTGTTCTTCGTCCTCCTCTTCTCCTGCCTCGCTCTCAATGGTACCGTCAGGGATAGGCTGCTCAGCTGCTTGCTCATTATCTGAAAGCATAAAGGCACAAGGTTTGGATTAAGGTGAGGGGGCTGGAAGGCAGAAATGCATGCATACAGCATGATTAGCTGGAAAGTGCAAAAGGCTTGTGAGGTGAAGGGGAAGTGGGATGTGAGAAGAAGGAGTAGAGATGAACATACTGTTGTTGTCCCCAAGGGGGTTAGCGTCGCCAGTGGCCAGGGCGCCCACCACCTGGTGTCCGATAATCTGTAGCACTCGTGTCTCTAGCTCAGACAATGGTTGGATGTCGGCTTGTCCCCTGCCTGTGCACTTCTGCTCCCTCCTGTTGTGAGCCATGTTGGCCTGCAAAAAAAAGGAACGTGTGTGAGTGAGTGTGGAGTAATGTGTTTGGGTGATGTGCTTGCCATCGTTGAATAGCTGTCATTGTGTGCAAGGCATGAGATGTGGGTGTGAGTGTTGGCATGTAGAGACTGTTGATGGGTGAGTGTTGGGGTGGTCATGCTTTGGGCAGTGTGTGCAGATTGTGGTTCAGATGGTGGTATGTAGCATTTGTTGAAACATTGACTCACCCTGACCACCTGGCCACTGTGTGTGTGTCCTGGGTACCACAGTTCTGCCCAAGACATGTTGGGCTACCTCCCTCCACATGGTGTGGAAGACTTGCAGCGAGGGCCTCCTGCCATTTGCCGGGTAGAGCACTGCCCTCCGTCTTTCCACTGGGAACACCAATGCTTCCAATGCATGGTCGCAGAATCTCTGGGCTTTCTCCCTGGGGTGTGGATCTGCCATCATTACATCTGCTTGACTCGTCCGGCTCATTCTCCTTGACCTGCTGCTGCTGGCTGAGACAGCTGCACAGCCAGAAATGATGAGAATGATGCTCTGCTGCATCAATGAACCTCCCCTTTAAGAACTGGAAAGAGCCTGTGGCAATGATGACTTGTGATTAGACTGCACCTGATATTGGTCAGTGCTTCGAGTTTAATGCCACTGAGCTAAGCCATTAGCACTTGATTTAGCGCTCCAATCCTTTCTTTGTGTAATGAGACTGAATTTTGCGTGCAGTCTGAAGCATTAGCACCTGACGCTAATTCTCAAACTTTTCAAAAGTTACCAGCCATTCCTGGGCTATAATGAATTTCTTCCCCTTTGAGCTGGTTTTCATATGTAAGAAGTCACACAACACCAGCTTATAGTCCAACAGTTTTATTTGAAATCACAAGCTTTCGGAGCGCTGCTCCTTCGTCAGGTGAAGTGGAGAGATGCATAAAGACACAGCTTATATAGCCAGAGAATAATGCCAAATGATTACAGGTAATCTTTCTAACTGCCATTTATCACACCTCGGCAGAGAGATAATCACAGCAATCAAAGGTGCGAATGGTGTCCAAACAGGTCAGTCAGGAAAACATTACATCAAAGAACAATGAGGTGGGGTCAAATGTTGCAGATGCTGGGGTCTGTATGAAAAACAAAAAACAGACAAAAAAACATTTTTTTTGCTGGAAATCACAGCAGGTCCGGCCGCATCTGTGTAGAGAGAACAAGCCAACGACGACGCTCTCATTCAGAAACAACAGCGGGGCAAAATTTGTAACCAGAACGTATCAGAAAATCACAGGCATTGTACTCTGGCTGCAGAGCAGGCCTCTGTAAATTTACCCTGGTGTGTTAGTAATCAGCTAGTCCACACGTCAATGATGTAGTTATTTGGGCTCATTTTTTATTACTAAAGCTAGCTTGCTTTGTGCAACACAGTGGAGCCCATGAATAATTTAAATTGAAACATGCATACGGAGGCTGCATATAATGAATCTCTTCCAGCATGCCTGCCCTACCATACAGCAAGGTGGAAGGTGTCGCGCTCTAACTTGCATATAATTCCTGATATATAAGACTGGTGTGGGAGAAATGGGTTTTGCTTCTTGGGACACTGGCACCAGTACTGGGACAGGAGAGAGCTGTTCCGTTGGGACGGACTTCACTTGGCCAGTGCTGGGACTAGAATCCTGGCGAATCGAATAACTAGGGCTGTAGAGAGGGCTTTAAACTAATTAGTGGGGGGGGAGGCATTAAGAGAGCAAAAAATTAAAATGACAGCGGAGAAGGCAATAGAGCAAAGTAGCAGGAGAATTAAAAACCAGAACGTGTCAGGAAGGGACAGAATGTATAAAGATAAAGGTAAAGTAGTAAAAGGGGTAAAAGCAGGAATAAATTGTCACAACACATATTTGCAAGTACTTTATCTGAATGCACGCAGCATTCGTAACAAAATAGATGAGTTGATGGTACAAATAACTACACATGGGTATGACCTGGTGGCCATTACAGAAACATGGCTGCAAGGTGACCATGACTGGGAACTAAACATACAGGGGTATTTGACAATTAGGAAGGACAGACAGGAAGGAAAGGGAGGTGGGGTTGCTCTGTTAATCAAGGATGGAATCACTGCAATAGTCAGAAATGATATTGGGTCAAAGGATCAAGATAGTGAAAGAGTTTGGGTGGAGATAAGGAATAATAAGGGGAAAAAGTCACTAGTGGGTGTAGTCTATAGGCCTCCTAACAGTTGCAACTCTGTTGGTCGGAGTATAAATCAGGAAATAGTTGGGGCTTGTAATAAGGGGACAGCTATAATCATGGGGGATTTTAACTTTCATATTGACTGGACAAATCAAATTGGGCATGGCAGCCTTGAGGAAGAGTTCATAGAGTGCATTAGGGATGGGTTCCTTGAGCAATATGTAACTGAACCTACCAGGGGGCAGGCAATCTTAGAGCTGGTCCTGTGTAATGAGACAGGATTAATAAAAAAATGTCCTAGTAAAGGATCCCCTTGGAATGAGTGACCATAACATGGTTGAATCCCAAATTCAGTTGGAGGGTGAGAGAGTTGGATCTCAAACCAGCATACTGAGCTTAAATAAAGGAGACTATGAAGGTGTGAGAGTAGAATTGAATAAAGTGGACTGGGAAAATAAATTAAAGTGTAGGACGGTACAAGAGCAGTGGCCTACATTCAAGGAGATATTTCACAACTTTCAAAATAAATATGTTCCACTGAGGAAAAAGGGGAGTAAAAGAAAAGATAGCCATCCATGGCTTAGTAAAGTAATAAAGGATAGTATCCAACTGAAAACAAGGGCATATAAAGTAGCCAAATCTAGTGGGAGGATAGAAGATTGGGAAGCATTTAAAAGCCAGCAAAGAATAATTAAAAGATTAATTAAGAAAGGGAAGATAGATTATGAAAGTAAACTAGCAAAAAATATAAAAACGGATAGCAAAACTTTCTACAGTTATATAAGAAGAAAAAGGGTGGCTAAAGTGAACGCTGGTCCCTTAGAGGATGAGACTGGGAAATTAGTGGTGGGGAACATGGAGATGGCAAAAACGCTGAACCAATATCTTGTATCAGTCTTTATAGTACAGGACACTAAGAATATCCCAACACTGGACAAACAGGGGGCTATGGGAGGGGAGGAGCTAAACACGATTAAAATCACTAAGGAGGTGGTACTCGGTAAAATAATGGGACTTAAGGCGGATAAATCCCCCGGACCTGATGGCTTACATCCTAGGGTCTTGAGAGAAGTAACGGTAGGGATTGTGGATGCATTGGTGATTATTTTCCAAAACTCCCTGGACTCAGGAAAGGTCCCGGCAGATTGGAAAACTGCTAATGTAACGCCCTTATTTAAGAAGGGAAGTAGACAAAAGGCTGGAAACTATAGACCAGTTAGCCTAACATCTGTGGTTGGTAAAATGTTGGAGTCCATTATTAAGGAAACAGTAACAGGGCATTTGGATAAACATAATTTAATAGGACAGAGTCAGCATGGTTTTACGAAGGGGAAGTCATGTTTGACAAATTTGCTCGAATTTTTTGAGGACGTAACATACAGGGTGGATAAGGGGGAACCAGTGGATGTGGTGTATTTGGACTTCCAAAAGGCATTTGATAAGGTGCCACACAAAAGATTACTGATCAAGATAAAAAATCACGGGATTGGGGGTAATATACTAGCATGGGTGGAAGATTGGCTATCTAACAGAAAACAAAGAGTTGGGATAAATGGTTCGCTCTCGGGCTGGCAATCAGTAACTAGTGGTGTTCCGCAGGGGTCAGTGCTGGGACCCCAACTCTTTACAATCTATGTAAACGATTTGGAGGAAGGGACTGAGTGCAACATATCCAAGTTTGCCGACGATACAAAGATGGGAGGGAAAGCAATGAGTGAGGAGGACATAAAAAACCTGTAGGAGGACATAGACAGGCTAAGTGAGTGGGCGGAGACTTGGCAGATGGAATATAGTACTGGAAAGTGTGAGGTTATGCACTTTGGCAGAAAAAATCAAACAGAAATTATTATCTAAATGGAGAAAAACTGCAAAGTGCTATAGTACAAAGGGATCTGGGTGTCCTGGTGCATGAAACACAAAAAGTTAGTATGCAGGTGCAGCAGGTGATCAGGAAGGCCAATGGAATCTTGGCTTTTATTGCAAGGGGGATGGAGTATAAAAACAGGGAAGTCTTGCTGCAGTTATACAGGGTATTGGTGAGGCCACACCTGGAATACTGCGTACAGTTTAGGTTTCCATATTTAAGAAAAGGTATACTTGCTCTCGAGGCAGTTCAGAGAAGGTTCACTCGGTTGATTCCGGAGATGAGGGGGTTGACGTATGAGGAAAGGTTAAGTAGGTTGGGCCTCTACTCATTGGAGTTCAGAAGAATGAGAGGCGATCTTATCGAAACATATAAGATTGTGAGGGGGCTTGATCAGGTGGATGCGGTGAGGATGTATCCACTGATGGGTGAGACTAGAACTAGGGGGCATAATCTTAGAATAAGGGGCTGCCCTTTCAAAACTGAGATGAGGAGAAACTTCTTCACTCAGAGGGTAGTAAATCTATGGAATTTGCTACCCCAGAGAGCTGTGGAAGTTGTAACATTAAATAAATTTAAAACAGAGATAGACAGTTTCCAAGCAGATAAGGGAATTAGGGGTTACGGGGAGAGGGCAGGGAAGTGGACGTGAGTCTAGGCTCGGATCAGCCATCATCCTATTGAATGGCGGAGCAGGCCCGAGGGGCCGTATGGCCTACTCCTGCTCCTACTTCTTATGTTCTTATGTTCTTATATTGACAGGTTAGGTAGCATTAAATCTAGTACAGGGTCCAAACCTTGTTCAATAAAGAACTTGCATTTAAAAAGCGCCTTTCACAACCTCAGGACATCCCAATGTGCTTCGCAACCAATGAAATACTTTTTAAATGTAGTCACTGTTGTCATGTAGGGAGACGCGCACAGCAAGGTCCCACAAGCAGCAGTGTGATAGATGACCTGATAATCTGTTTTAGTAACATTGGTTGAGGGATAAATATTGACCATAACACTGGGAGAAATCTTCCCAATCTTCTTTGAATAGTATCATGGGATCTTTTACATCCACCTCAGAAGGCAGATGAGGCCTCCGTTTAACAGTTCACTTGAAAGACACTGGCCGGAATTTTCCTGTTGCCGTGTGTGCGAGTTTGGGGGTGGGTCGGCAGTAAAACTGCCGGAAATAGCGAGTGCGCCGGGAAACCCGCCGCCTCGCGCATTTAATCGGGCGGCTTTGAAAGCGCAATACTGACCCGATCGGCAGAGGTGGGCGACCTCATTGAAATCATTAAGTGCTTGTTGAGAGACCTTTAAGAGCAATTTTAACGCCAGCTTCTGAGTTTTACTGCAAGAGCATGGGATTCACGGAGCTCGAGTACCTCGCCTGTGAAGGGGAGGTGGAAGCTCAGTGGCCATTGGCGAGTTCATTCATTGACAGCTGGGAAAAGTACATAAATGCTGCAACATTACACCTCATTACTTGCCTCATGGGAGGGCTCTTGCTCACTGCATTTAGTCCACAGATTTCAGTGTCTGCAGCTTGCAGGTCATTTTTGAAACCTCGGACGCGACTCTCATCACATTGCTACTCACTATCACAACATTGAGGGATTGGCCCCCTGATTTCCACTTTACCTGCCATCTACTACATCAGCATGGGTGCCGCTTATACTGTCTCACCGTGGTCCTCAGAATCGGAACAAGATGAGCCCCACCACCAACAACACCAGCAACCACAACAGCAGCCTTCTCCTCAATGACCTGATGCTTCACAGGAGGGAGGGTTGCACCACAGGGCTGCGGTGCGTCGGAGGCGATACCCCCAACACAGGGTATACAGGCAGAGGATGAGCTTCCTCAACATTACTGAGTAGTAGGAGGCTCAGGCTACCGTGCCAGATTGTCACAGATATTTGTAGCTTGTTGGAATAAGACATGCTGCCCAGAGGTCCTGGTGGATACTTCTTACCAGTGGCTGTCAAAGTCACCACTGCCCTCAACTTCTTCAGCTCAAGCGCCTTCCAGGGATTTGCAACAGACATTTGTGGGATCTTGCAGTCGGTCACCCACAGATGCATCACCCAGGTGACCGATGCCATGTTTCACAAGTTAGCCAATTGTAGCAACTGTACCACTGATGAAGCCAGTGTGACTGAGCGGGTGCTGGGCTTTGCGGCTCTGGCTGACTTCCCACAGGTGCAGGGCGTCATCGACGGCACACGAGGCCATCAGGCCACCCCATCATCACCCAGGAGTGTTTGTGAACCACAAGGGCTTCCACTCCCTCAATGTGCAGCTCGTCTGCAACCATAAAACGATTATTCTGCATGTGTGCGCCAGATTCCCTGGCAGCTGTCATGACTCTTTCATGCTGGCCTGTCCATCCTCCCTCAGCTCTTTACACCTCCAAACACACTTCCCAGCTGGCTGCTTGGAGACAAGGGCTGTCCACTGAAGACGCGGCTCATGACACCCCTGAGGAGGCCAAGTGCTGAGGTTGAGGGGCATTATAATGACAGCCACATCTCCACCAGATGTGTCATAGAGCAAGCAATAGGCATGCTGAAGATTTGCTTCAGATGCCTTGACAGATCAGGAAGAGCCCTTCAATATGCACCAGCCAGGGTCTCCAGAATCATCGTCGTCCGCTGTGTGCTGCACAACACAGCGCAGCAGCGAGGATTGGAGTTGCAGGAGGAGCAAGGCGCAGAGCGTCCAGCCTCTTCAGAGGAGGAGGAGGAGGAACAGGAGGAAGATGAGGAGGAGGAGGAATCTGAGGTGCAGATAGCACCAGCAGTGGCGCATATTGCTGCCCGGGAGGCCCGGTATGGCCTCATCATGGCCAGATTTACTTTACTTGCTTCAATGCAGTCACATGCCTGCCAATTGCAGTACTACGTTTCCCCCCAACAACACCATAAAGCATCCCTACAATGACCAATCCATTCCACTCACCCAAAGCCCCAATGCTCAAGGTTAAATAATGTGTCACCATTCACTCCAAGTGAAAAAGCCACTTCCAAATTGTGAAATCTGTGAATTTTGATGTATGGTGTCCTTCAATAAATCGACAGAGACTGCAGAGGAACAATCAACAGGTGTTTGTTTACTGGATGAGGGTTACTCTAAAACTAAAAGTACAGATCCCTACTCATGGTTTATATACAGGTGTGGTCACTGCCGGTACTACAGTATACAGGAGCTGTAAAAGGTAGTTCTCCCCTTAAAGGTACATACACTACAATTCCTCCCCTTTTAGATTAACAGTACCATAACGTTCATTTAACAGTTAACACTTTTAACATGCAACATTAACTGAAAATAGTCCATTTATAAATTCAGTCTTTGGGGCGGCTTCCTGATCCTTTCTGGATAGCGCCTTTCCTGAGTGTCTTGCTCTTGGTGCGGAGGCGATTCTGCCCCCCTGTCATCGGTTGGTTCATCAGCTTCCGATGCTACTGTTTCTGGGGTAGATGCTACCTGTATGTCGGGTTCATCACCAGGTACGCGAGACATGGGGTTGACTCGTTCCTGTGACGCTAGGATCTGGTCGACATGGCGTCTCACAATGTTCTCCCCAACATCGACTGTGTACATTAGTGGCCCCTGCTGTGTGCATATCGTTCCTGGTTGCCATTTCTCTGTTCGGTAGTCGCGGGCCAAGACTGGTTGCCCTACATTAAAGCTCCTTGTCGGCTTCTCATTGATGTGCTGGAATTGCTTATGCTCAACATTTCTTCGTACATTTGGTCTGAGCAAATCCAGACGAGCTCTCAACCTTCGGTTAAAGAACATCATGGCTGGGGTCTGGTTGGTAACTGCATGTGTCACATTTCTGTAGGCTAACAGGAAATTGTCCACCTTATGCTGCAGTGGAATGTCGTCATCGCACATAGCCCTTACTGCCTTTTTAAAGGTTTGTACTAACCTCTCAGCCAATCCATTTGTGGCTGGATGATGCGGGGCGGATGTGTAATGCCTTACCCCATTCCTTCTCATAAATTTCCGAAACTCTTCGGACACAAACTGTGGTCTGTTATCAGAACAAATCTGCTCTGGCAAGCCGTTCCTGGCAAATATGGTCCGTAGGACTGCAATCGTTTTCTCCGTGGTGGTGGAGGACATTTTGATCACCTCAGGCCATTTCGAGTGCGCATCCACGGCTATTAAGAACATTGAGTCCATGAATGGACCAGCAAAATCAATATGCACCCGTTGCCATGGAGAGGGGGGCCACTCCCATGGGTGTAGAGGGGCATGTGGTGGTGCATTTTGGACCTCCTGGCATCCTGAGCAGCTCTTTGTCAGATCCTCGATTTGCTGATCGATCCCCGGCCACCACACATAAGCCCTAGCAAGGCTTTTCATTTTCACTCCTCCCAGATGGCCTTCGTGAAGCTCATTGAGCACTCTCCCCCTTAACTTGGGTGGAATTACCACTCGGGATCCACACATCAAGGTCCCCTGGCATACTGACAGCTGTTCTCTTCTGGATGAGAATGCTGGCAACAGTGAGTGGCCATGTGTTGGCCATCCCTTCACCGTCAAATCATATACCCGAGACAGTGTCGGGTCATTTCGGGTCTCCTTCTCTATATCCGCGTTAGTTACTGGCAAGCGTTCAATTATAGTCGAATAAAATATTTTGACAGGGTCCACTGCTGGTGCTTCCTCCGCAGTAGGCAGTGGCAGGTGTGATAGCCCATCAGCATTTCCATGCTGTTTCGTGCCCTTATACTCTATTTCATATTGGTTCGCCCCTAGAAAAAGGGACCATCTTTGTAGCCGTTGCGCAGTCATCACCGGAACACCCTTCTTTGGATTAAAGATGGAGACAAGTGGTTGGTGGTCAGTCAGCAAGGTGAACTTCTGCCCGTGCAGATAGTGGTTGAACTTTTTCACTCCCCACACTAGGCTGAGGGCCTCCCTGTCAATCTGGGTGTAGTTACGCTCGGCTGAGGTTAGTGACCGAGACGCAAAGGCTACTGGCCTCTCCAAGCCGTCCGGGAATTTGTGCGACAGCACCGCTCCAATACCATAGGGTGATGCATCACATGCCAACCGAATTGGTGGTGCTGGGTTGAAATGAGCCACCACCTCTTTTGATGTGATCAATTCTTTGCACTTCTGGAAAGCTCGTTTACATTCGTCATTCCACTTCCATGGTACCCCCGTTTGCAGTAGGGTGTTCAGTGGGTGTAGTACTGTAGACAAATTCGGCAAGAACTTATGGTAGTAGTTCACCAGCCCGAGGAACGACCTCAGTTGTGACACATTTTCCGGTGCTGGAGCCTTGACTACTGCCTCAATCTTTTCAGGGGACTTATGTAACCCCTCTTCATCAACAACGTGGCCACAATACGAGATCTGCTTCTGGAAAAACTCGCATTTGTGGCGATTAGCTCGGAGCCCATATTCCTTCAATCTATTGAGCACCTGCTCCAGGTTGGCGAGGTGATCACTGTCATTTTTGCCCGTGACCAGGATGTTGTGCAAATAACACTCTGTCCCTGGAATCCCTTGCAGGACTTGATCCATTGCCCTTTGCCAAATAGCCGGAGCTGATGCTACCCCGAACACCAGCCGGTTGTATTGGTAGAGACCTTTGCGAGTGTTGATCGTGAGGTACTGTTTCGAGGCTTCTTCTACCTCCATTTGCAGGTACACCTGGGCCAGATCAATCTTAGTGAAGCGTTTTCCTCCAGATAGCGAGGCGAAAATATCTTCAATCCGTGGAAGCGGCTATTGTACCATGTGAAGGACTGGGTTCACTGTCACCTTAAAGTCCCCACAGATGTGAACCTTCTTTGGTTCCCCAGGCATATTACTCAATGACCTCTTCATTACAGGAACGATGGGTGTAGCCCACTCGCTCCAGTCCACTTTGGACAGTACTCCAGAACGTTCCAACCCTTCCAGCTCTGCTTCGACAGCTGGGCGATCGCATAAGGCGCCGGTCTGGCCTTAAAAAACTTTGGGCTTGCATTTTCCTCTATTTTGATCGTCGTTGTTATGCCTTTAAGTGTTCCGAGTCCCTCCTGGAACACTTCTTGTGCATCAGTTAGCATTTTTGACAGTCGCCCAGGTGTGATGTCGTCATCTTTTTTGGCATCTACCGTCAGTGCTTGTATGGAATGCCAATCTAACTGTATATTCCGGATCCATTCACGTCCTAGTAGTGGTGGTCCTCCATCTGGCAATACATATAGGTCCATTTTTGGTGTTTCCTTGCCGTTGTATATCATGTTCACCCTTATTTTTCCTTTGGGGTAGACTTTTTGCCCCGTGTACATCTTCAAGACAATCTCTGTATCTCTCAAGGGTATATGTGAGAATAGCCGCTTGTAGTCCCTTCGGTTTATGACTGTTAGGGCTGATCCTGTGTCCAATTCCATTTTCACTTGGACTCCGTCTATCTTGAGCGTGACCCAGATAGTTTGGTGATCCTCCGTTTTGATTACATTATGTAGTTTCAGACAACCCAGCTCCTTGCTTCCGGAGTCTGTATCACTTTTCTGTTCGTCTGAACTACTCTCTGTCACCTTATGTACCTTTTTGTACTTCTCCTGTGGAGATTTCTTGCTGCTGGTTTTCTTTCCCGACCTGCAGACTCTTGCTATGTGTCCTACTTTTCCACACTGTCTGCACACTTGGTCCTTGAACCAACAATCCTTATGGTCGTGTGTTGTTCTGCCGCAGCGATAACACTTCACTGCTCCATATGACATTTCATTTGTGCCATATTCTTGCGGTCTCCATTGTATCTCTGCAGCGCCCCGTGCGGCTGCTTCGTGTGATACTGTCATGCTGAAAGCCTTGTCCAGCGTAAGACCCTTTTCTGATAGAAGCCGTTTCTGGGTTCCTTCACTTTGAAGCCCACACACAAACTTGTCCCTCAAAGTATCTGCTAGTCCCGTTCCAAACTGGCAGTGTTTCGATAGCTAGCGCAGTTCTGTTAAATACTTAGCATTACTTTCGTCTTTATGCTGGTTCCTTTTGTGAAACTTAAATCTTTCTGCTATCAGCAGCGGTGTGGGGTTTAAGTGGTCCTGTAGGATTGCCACTATGCTTTCAAAATCCTTTTCCACTGGCTTCTCTGGGGTTACTAGGTTTCGCAGTAAGCCGTACGTTTTTGCACCCATGGATTTCAACAATACCAGTGCTCTCCTGGCATCTGGCACTTCATTCGCCTTGCAGTACACTTCTATGCGTTCTATATATGTCACCCAAACTTCGACTTCATTGTCGAATGCTGTGACACTGCCACTCTTCGGCATCCCTGGGTGTGGTTAGACTGGCTAAAAATGGCGTCTCCCGCCCTCTCCCTTCTTCTCCGCTGGCTCAAAATGGCATCTCCCGCGCTTTCCTTTCTTCCCGCACTCTCCCTTCTTCTCCACTGTGGCTCAAAATGGTGTCTCCCGCGCTCTCCCTTCTTCTCCGCTGCGGCTCAAATGGCATCTCCCGCACTTCCTTTCTTCCCCCGCGGACGCTGCTCAGCCCTTGAACACTGGCCGCGCTCTGCACGTTTTCCTGCGCACCTCTCTCGTTGACGCCGCTCGGTCCTGAACCCCGGCTGCGCCCTGTGCACTTTACCCTCTCTCTCTTTTTTTTTTCCGTCGACGCCGCTCGGTCTTCAACCCCGGCTGCGCCCTGTGCGCTTTACCCTCTCTCGTTGACGCCGCTCAGTCTTCAACCCCGGCTGCGCCCTGTGCGCTTTACCCTCTCTCTTACCCCGTTGACGCTGCTCGGCCTTTTTCTGTGCCGTCGGTCGGCTCCAGCCGCCGCCGTCCAGGAAGGGTCTGCGCCGTACCTGCTGCCAGCCCGCTGCGCTGGATCGTCGCGACTGGAGAACCAAGCCCAGCTCTCCGCAGCCTCCTCTGCGATGCTCAAGTCCTCTCTGGATGGTCGACGCCCGCACTGGTGGAATCGGCCTTCTTCTGCAGAGTTGCAGGTAGGTTCGAATCGACTCGTCGCCAATGTTAAATCCGTGAATTTTGATGTATGGTGTCCTTCAATAAATCGACAGAGACTGCAGAGGAACAATCAACAGGTGTTTACTGGATGAGGGTTACACTAAAACTAAAAGTACAGATCCCTACTCAGGGTTTGTATACAGGTGTGGTCACTGCCGGTACTACAGTATACAGGAGCTGTAAAAAGTAGTTCTCCCCTTAAAGGTACATACACTAAACAAATGTTTGAATCAAAAATGGAGAAGAACCGAAAGTGGTGCAAAGAAAACCGTTCATGTGTGTCATCAAAATAACTGAAACTTACCACTAACATTTTTTGATACACCCATGTGCATACCCTTGTGCATCTACTCTTGTGTCATTATTCTTTTCCCAGTGCTTCTACGAGGTGCAACCCCTGTAGCTTCAGCAGAGGCAGTTGCAGGCTGCTCACTTCCCTGTTGCAACAAATCAGACACATTTGGTGGATGTCCTCTGGGTTTTGGAGCCTGTGATGGCCCCGCTAAAGTCTGCTCCTCCTGCGACTGTGCAGGGGCAGACTTGGCCATCGTGATCCCAGGAGGCAGGTGGGGCTCTGACCGAGGGGGTGGCAATGGGGGAGAAGTGTGAGCACTTTGAGAGGAGCCCCCACTTCCATGTCCCCTCTCACCATCCTCCCTCTCTTGGGCCGCCCACAATTCCCTGCTAGCAAGGAGCTAGCGAGCACCTTGCTGCACAGCAGTGGGGCGATGAAGGCCCAGGTCTATGTTTATGTCCCTCCTTGAGAGGAGGTCTATGAATGCCTGCCATCTGTTGTCCACAGCTAGCATGTGCTCATATGACTGGCGCATTTGCTGCTCCATGCAGGTGGCCATCCTTTCCATGGAAGAGCACATTGTCGCCATCGCCTGTGACATGGTGGTGCTGATGTTGGAGATTGACTCCTCCATTTTCTGAACACTTGCAGACATCGCGGTTACAAAAGCTGCCAGAGCCTCATGCAATTGTTGCTGCCCCTCCAAGATCACCTTCTTTCTGGATGGCCCCCGAGGCTCAGCGTCTGCATGCAGCTGAGCAGAGCTTGGAGCGTCCTGCGAGGAGTCTCCACTGCTGTCCCTGTCAACACCACCTGCTCTTGCTCACTTGTGAAGTGTGAGACACCAGGTGACAACACTACTCTATCTCTCACAGGACCCACCGAGGTGTGCATACCTGTGCTGATGCTGGCTGCGCTTGGAGCTGCTGACGCTGCACCCTCAGAGGCTGGAGGTTCCTTTGAGGAGTTGTCTTCCTCCTACAACTGGACAGTGGGGGCGGGGAGGGGGGAGGGGTTGGGGTGGGTGGGGCCAGTTATTGGACCTGTGGGAGAGTAAAGAGATGAATTAGAAGTGTTATAATAAGAAAGGGTAACGTTACCATTTTGCACATGATGACATTTCACTAGCTGCTGACATCAGTCACCGTATGAGTGACTGTTGTATGCCATGTGGCTTTATGCGATGTGATTCTGTCACCAGGTTGCTGGGATGCCCCCCTCTCTCCATCTCCCACCACCAGCGTCTCTTGAGCTCCCGAGATCTCCAGAGCCCCCTCCTCTGCTGCTGTTAGGTGTGCGAAGATTGGAGGGACACCTCCAGTTCTCTCCCTCTCTCTGTTGTTCTGCACTCTTTTCTCTTGCAAGGAGGGAAAGAAGAGAATTTTGTGTGAGATTGATGGAATGAGTGTAAGGAATAGATGGGTTACATCTGTAGAGGGTGAATATGAGGGAGTGGGGTTCCAATGCCAAATCGCCTCCTTCTGTGGTGTTAGTTGGTATGATTGCATTAGGATGAGGGTGAGTGTGAGGGGTGGTTAGTCAGATGGGGATGTGAGTATGTACATAGAGAGAGGGATGGGTGGACCTGGAAGCTATGTTGGTGTGAGTAAGGATGTGCAGGAGTAGGTTTGGGAAGGCAGAGTGATGGGGATTAGGTGACAGGCACATCAGAATGAAGATGAGTGTGGCATTACACTCACCTTTCCTGACCTCATGAGATCATTGAATCTCTTCCTGCACTGTATTCAGGTCCTCCTCTCGACCTCCCTGCTGCTGACCTCCTCTGCTATTTCCAGCCAGGCTCTTTTGTTCTCTTGAGAAGGTTTCTTGTACCTATCTGCTGGGAAGAGGACCTCCCTATGTGCTCTTACTGCCGCAACTAGAATATGCAGCGAGGCATCTGTAAAGCGGGGTGCAGTCCTCTGCCTTTGGGTATCCATATTTTTCAATTTGCACATTAACTCCAACCTATCCAATGCTCCTTTCACACTCCTTTACCAGCCTTCAAATGAGTTGTGTGGAAGGCTGTTTTAAATATGGGTGCTGGAAATGTGTCATTGATGACATCATCAGACCTGCACCCTTTAATAGGGCGGGGAGATATGCATGACTGATTTAATTGGGGTCATTAGGCTAAGAGTCATTATGCTATAGTCGCTCTGATCAGTGGGCTGATCAAGACAATACGTTCCTGACCCGCTACGCGGCTCACACACACCCGACCCGATTCAGAAGTAACAATTCCAGCTGCCATCTCTGAGAGTGCAAAATTCCCTCGATATCAAAGTGTCAACCTAGCTTATGTGCTCAAGTCTCTGAGGTAGGAGTTTGAACCCACAACCTTCTGACTCAGAGACATGAGCGCTGCCACTGAGCCATGGCTGACCAACAGTCCTTTCGTCTTCTTCACTGAGGTAGAGGACGTAAGTTGATTTAAATTAAAAATAGTAAAAGGAAGCAGAAAGATTGGATAAATGAACTCTTACTTTTAATGTTTTTTCTGTGAATGTGAGAATTGCTACTCTGCCATCATTATACTAGCACTGTCACTTCATTTAATCTCTTTATTTTAATGGCAAGCCATTTAACCATCAACACTGACTCTGCAAATAGTTAGTTTGCAGATTGAAAAGGTTCTAGTATCTCCTTGGCTGGTATGGGAAAAACATTCTGGCCTAGAAATTCAGTATAGCCACTTTTGGGGCGGTAAAGTCGGGTGGCCGCTAAAGTTTGCGCCCGGCGCAAAGTCGCGCCACCTTCGCCGATATTCAGTCGCATCGCCCCAAGAGGTTGCTGCTGCGCTAAAACAGGTGATGCACGACTAACTTTAGGCGCTAAGCCGGCGGTGCTGAGCGATACCCCCGAGGCCGGGCGCAGCGCCGGTGCGGCGAGTTGTTGATTGACGGCAGACACTCTGGCGCCGGTCAGCTCTTAAAGAGGGAGGGTGGATTTGTTTGCCTGCCACGCCCTGCACACTGCAGCCCTCAACCTAGGCCTGACCACTTCAGCTTCATCTGCACAACGCCCAGGGCTATGGAGAAGGCCAGGGAGAGAGCGCAGCGCTTCAGCGACGGTGACCTGAGGGTGCTGGTTGGCGGAGTGGAGCGCAGGCGCCATGTCCTGTTCCCAGAAGGTGGCAAGAGGCCGCTGCCCAGCGCCTACCGGAAAGCCTGGAGGGAGGTCTCAAACAGGGTGTCTTCCAACAGCGTGGTTGCCAGGACTCCTGTGCAATGCCGGAAGAAGTTCAACGACCTCACTCGGGTTGTCAGGGTGAGTACCCTTTCTAGTGTCCTCCTCATCCTTGCATGTGCACCTAACTTTATGGGCAAAGGGACCTGAAAGCCCGAATGGCCAGCCCTCATCCAGCAGCTATGGGACTGTCATGAAAATCACTTGCACATTCAGCACTTTACACACTGTACAAGCTATTCGACCATGGGAGGCAGTGCAGACAAGATCAGGGCTTCACACTGTACTTAGAGGCCGTCCTTTCTCTTGCAGGCCAAGGTGGCGTACAACCGGCGGAAACGAACTGAGACTGGGGGAGGCCGTCCTGACGTAAAAGAGCTCTCCGACCTCGACCAGCGTGTGGAGCGCATTATGGCAGGCCGGCTGATTGGCCCCGTCGCCAGTGGAGATGCCGACCCTGTTCTGGGCACCAATGGTAAGGGCATCACCTTTTTGACCTCTCTCGTTCCACTTGCACCTCAGATCAGCATCCTTTGCCACTGTCCGACCAATGCAGTGAATGGCACCACTCATGCCTCCCTCGCTGCCACCCTGTCCTCACTCTAAAGCTACTCTTGCGCCTTCCTGCTTTCAGATGGTGAATCGCCAGGTGAGGAGACGGGCCCTCAAGCTGCCACTGTCAGCGCTTCCGAATTAGAGGAGGAGGAAGAGGAAGCCGGCCCATCAGTGCCACCCTCAGCCGCGCCAGCCCATGGCGAGGAAGGGGACACGTCTTCCCTGGAGGGGAGCCGGGGGGAAGGGTCGGAGGAGAGTGAAGCTCCGGGGCCCAGCGGCCTGCAGCAACGCGGGAGGGGTGGGGAAGCTCGGCGGACTTCTCCCCAGGGGGTGAGTGCGGCCTCCAGTCCTGCGACGGTCAGCGCAGAGGAGGTGCGGCTCCTGGAGGAAATGGCCGTCCAGGCTGAGCGCAGGCACAATGAGCTCATGGCTGCAGTGGCAAGGATGCCTGACTCCATTGAGTCTTTGTCAAGGAGTGTGCAGCAATTTGGAGCAGCACAGGCCAGGAGTCTACAGGACTTCGCGGCAGCACAGGCGGCTTCGAGCCAAGTGCTCAGTCGTGCCGTCCATTCACTGGCTGTTGTCATGCGGACACAGACCAGGGCCACACGGGCACTAACTGCTGCCACCCTCGCTGGATCAGCCAGGCGTCGCCAGGGCACCCGCCGCGCAGCAGCAGCCCAGCAGTCTGTTCTTCAGCTGTTTGCTGCGCATGCTGCAGTGCTGGCCCGTGCAAGTGCCAATGTATGAGGCGACCAGCGAGCACCTGCGATCTGCCAGGTTGGCACCATTCCTGCAGCCGACACTGCCACTCCGCCATTGCAGCTGCCATGAGCCGCTGGACAGACTGCTGCCGCCCAAGCAGAGTTGGAGCAGTCAGCAGCCGGCCCCTCCAGGGCCAGAGCTGGTGCAGGCCGACCCCCAAGGGCATCTGCCGTCTCGCCATCTGACCCTCAGCAGCCTTCCCCCAGCCTTGCTGCAACCACTGGGCTCCCATTGAGGAGGAGCTGCAGGGCGGGCAGGGGCCAGGCAAGGATGCGAAAGGCATCGCCCTCACAGGGCAAAAAGTAGAAGGTCTGCACAAATGGCTGGCGCTTTTTGTAAGGCCGAGACTGGTGTAGTTGTGTTTTTGTAACGCCGAGACTGGTGTAGTTGTGTTTTTGTAAGGCCGAGACTGGTGTCTTTCTTTGTTTTTGTAAGGCCGAGACTGTTAGTTTTGTGTTTTTGGAGGGGGCTTCTCCACATGAGGTTGTAATGTGGGAAGGGCAGAGGTTTGCAATAAATTAATGTTCTTAAATTGCACTGTGCATGGTTTTTTTGTCAAGTCCTGGTTGCCCTGCTCGGCTGAGGGCTTGTGGAGCGGCTACATTCATCTGCTGACATTGGCACAAGCCATTCCCTGAGAGGGGGCCTAGAACCGACATTCAATAAGCCGGCGACGGGCGGCCCTTGCACTTTCTGCCTCCCTCCTGTGCTGGTCCTCCTCCTCCTCCTCCTCCTCCTCCTCAGGTGGTCCTCCAATCTCTGGTGGCAGTGGCTGAGTCCTGCGGATAGCCAGGTTGTGCAGCATGCAGCAAATGACCACGAAATGGGAGACTCGCTCCGGCGAATATTGTAGGGCTCCACCGGAACGATCCAGACAGCGGAACCGTTGCTTCAGGACGCCGATTGTTTGCTCGATGATGTTCCTGGTTGCTTGATGGCTATCGTTGTATCCCTCTTCAGCAGGGGTGCTGGGCGCATGGAGCGGGATCATCAGCCAGGTACACAAAGGATAGCCTTTGTCCCCGATAAGCCATCCTCGTGGGTGAGGCTGGGCCTGGAACATGTCTGCCACAGAAGTCTGGCGCAGGATGAAGGCATCGTGGCTGCTGCCTGGAAAGCGGGCATTGACAGCTAGGATGAGCTGCCTGTGGTCACGCACCAGCTGGACGTTCAGCGAATGGTAGCCCTTCCGGTTGCGGTAATCCTCGGCATTCTCCAGAGGTGCCCGCAAAGCCACATGCGTGCAGTCAATGGCGCCCTGCACCATGGGGAAGCCCGCGAATGCTGCAAAGCGCATTGCACGCTGTTGTTGCTTGGCAAGGGCCATGGAGAAGGAGATGAACTGACGTCTCCTTTTGAAAAGGGCATTGGTCACCTGGCGGATGCAGCAATGCACGGCGAACTGGGAGATGTTGGAAATGTCCCCAGTAGCGGATTGGAAGGAGCCGGTGGCATAGAAGTTGAGAGCCACCGTCACCTTCACTGCCACCGACAGAGACGTCCTGCTCCTCAGCTGTGGCTGCAGATCACTGCCAAGCAGGTGGCAGATCTCTGTGACCACGTCCCTTCGGAATCGCAGCCTCCGAACACACTGCTCGTCAGACATGTTGAGATAGGAGAACTGCTGGCGGTATACCCTGGGTGGGTAAGGCCTCCTTTCCCGATGCCTGTTGCCCCCTCTCCGTCTAGCCAGGGCTGCCACTCTCTCACGGCGTCTGTGAGCCCTTTGGATGCAATGGAGAAAGCCAGCGTTTGCACCCATTGCAGCCCCCATAATATGTTAGCAAACAATGATATGTCAATGAAGGCAAAGACAAGTGGAAAGCTGTGGCCTGAAGCCACAAGTACCTGTCCGAGTGTTGAGCCAAAGCAGAAAGCTCTCTACCTTGGTCTCTCTGCAAAGATCCGTCTCTGAAGAAGGAGTGCTGCGAAATGGCAGCCTTTTATAGTGCAGGAGGAGTGCCCTTTAATTTGCGCCCCCCGCGCCCTGCATCGACTGAGCACCGTTCCACTCTACCAGTCGCTAGGGGCGCCAGGCGCACAATGGGGCGTCGCGACTGAATTTCCGGTTGGGGGCGCACAAAGGGCGTTGCACGAGGAAATGACGTCAGGATCTGCGCGCGCAGCTGAGCGTGCGCAAAGACTTTGCGCCGCCGCTAAATCGTGAGTGAAGTTGGGGAGAGGCGCAGATCGCGCTGCGCCCGGCCGCTAGCCACCTAGCGCCCGACATCTACTCCTCCTAAGGCGCTACCGGCTGGTGCAGCCAACTGAATTTCTAGGCCTCTGAAAAGAAACAAAAGCAAAATACTGCAGATGCTGGAAATCTGAAATAAAGCTGTCGAGTTCTGATGAAAGGCCATCGACCTGAAACGTTAACTCTGTTTCTCTCTCTGCGGATGCTGCCTGACCTGCTGAATGTTTCCCAGCATTTTCTGTTTTTATTCTAAAAATAAATATTTATTACTCTTGTGTTGAAGCCTGGTAGTGTTCAAATAAGACAACCCAACTGTGGTGTGATCTGCATTGCTAGTAGGATTTGTGGGTAGCTGCAGTGGGAATATGGACAGTGGTATTAAAGCCGCCATTTCTAGGAGACTGAGGATGTTTTTCATCTATTACTCAGAAGAGAGAGGGACTAAGTAGGTCACAAAGAAAATAAAGTGCACTCAAATTATAACAGCAAAGAGGATATTTTAAATTTCTAATAATTGATTTTACAGTGTGTGCAGTTTCTACAGGCTATGAGGAGAGTTTCCTTTTGTTTCCTCCTTCATAACTTGGTACTGTTTCTCGGGTGGCTTTATCTTCATGCCTTGTCTCACGAGGTGGGAAAGTGTTTTCATTCCTGCATCTCTCTTGTGCTTCTGTTACATTTTCCTAGCCAGTGTATGAGTGATGCATTTTAAGTAACATTGCCTCATTTACCCTAGCCAGATTATTCTCAACATAAATACTGATTGCCCCTGTTTCCTAAGGGCCACTGTACATAGACACACTGAGTCCCTTGCCATCCATGAGCTTATCGTGGATGATTGCATCAACATCAAGGCTCTGATGGAAACTTGGTTGAGGGGTGATGACACTGTGCTGCCTCTCCCTCTAACTTAACCTCACTATATGTATAACCTACCTGTTGGGGCCGTTGCCCCTTTAACTTACCTTTTAGGGCCATTGCCCCTTTAAGACGCGCCTTAGCGTGCTGACGTCACGTCACGTACAACATAGCGCGCTGACGTCACGGCACGTACGACGTGACGTGCGTGAGGCGGCTGCCGGCCCGACTCGGCCTTCCAGAAAGGCTGCCGGCACAGCCCGGCCTAGCGTCTTCGGCCGCATCTACCAGCCG
Organism: Somniosus microcephalus; assembly: GCF_052327205.1. NCBI lineage: Eukaryota > Metazoa > Chordata > Chondrichthyes > Squaliformes > Somniosidae > Somniosus > Somniosus microcephalus. The sequence continues at coordinate 48,491,894 of NC_140997.1, forward strand.
CCGGGAGCGACGCGATCTTCCGCTCCCGCGGCAAGCATCGGCTCAGCCTGGCCTCCAGCTCCCGCTCCCGACTTCGGCCTCCACGGCCAGAAACGCGACCACGCGCATCACGTGACGCCCCAAGCGCGGACAACGCTACCGAGCGTGATGAGGTCATCACGCTCCCCACAGGACTGCTACGTAGTCCTCGTGGAGTCCTCGCTGGGACACAGACCTACACCACGGTGCTCCTACAGCAGCACAGGCTCCGGGCAGTTGTATTGTCCCCATGCTTGAGTCTTGGAAATTGTTTGTCTGTAAGTATTCTAGAATGCTATAGATGATTAATGTGCACTGTATGTTGTAGAAAATGTTTAGTTGTAACTTTTCTCTGACTAGCTGATTAACTAGTAGCTGTATTTTCATACACTATGTACAGGGCTAATTTAAAGAGAATGCCTCCCAGTTTACTAAATGTACTGTGTTGCTCAGGCGTACCTAAATCTGTGTATACATATCAGTTATGCGCCTGTATACTAATGTGTGCTTCCATTTCTGTGTTGTATTTCAGTTTTACAATTAGAATCGTTCAGTAAAGCGTTACAAGAAAAGTCAAGCCTTGTGATTTTATTGGAAGATATCGAGTTGTTCGCTATCTGTCTAGCTCTGCATAGAATCGCGTTGCGAGGGCAGAACAGTAAAAAGACAGCAGCACAGCGGGCTCAAGCACAGGAAGATACCACTCAGCTACCATGAGTCTACGCTCAGGAAAACAATATACTCTAGAGGAAGTCGACCAGCCAATCGAGAAGAATGAGCCTCTCCCAGCAAACGAGGCCAAGTCACAGTCCTCTAAAGCAGCCTCTAGAACATCTCGGCGGTCCAGCAGACCGTCGCCACCGACAGCTCTCCCAGCAAACGACGCCAAGTCACAGTTCTCTAAAGTATCCTCTAGGTCATCTCGGCGGTCCAGCAGACCGTCGTCATCGACAGCTTCTACAGCCGCCAAAGCACGTGCCAAGGCAAAGGCCACCCAAGCGCAATTGTCCTTCGCTGAAAAAGAAGCTGACCTCATGAAGCAGCGAGCCAACCTCGACACTAGTGTGATGAAGCAGAGAGCTGACCTCGACGCTAGTGCGATGAAGCAGAGAGCTGACCTCGAAGCTAGTGCGATGAAGCAGAGAGCTGACCTCGAAGCTAGTACGATGAAGCAGAAAGCCGACCTTGTAAAGCAGAGAGCTGATATCGCTGCCATTCTCCACATTCTCCAAAGCCAGAGAGCTGCCGCTGCCGCTAAAGCCGAAGCCGCAGCTTATGAAGAAGATGAGGAGAGCGAACGCGGGGAGCCCAGCCAGGAAACATATGACCTGGAACAGCCCCTCAGTCCAGTGCAACGTACAAATGAGTATGTCCAACAACACTCCAAAGTGTTCCCAAAGGAAACATTCAGGTATCTCGACGTAGAACTAGCTACTCACCCCAGCAACAAACGGCCCGTTTTCGGAGACACTGAGCTCAAAAGAGAAGAAACGAGTAAGACTCACCTGCAGAGACCTCCACAACACTCGGCCAATCCAGCTAAGCAGTCCTCGCCCGAGCCGCAAGGCGCACAAGACTTCGCCAGGTACCTTACTCGCCGAGAATTGTTAAGTTCAGGCCTCCTAGAATTCGATGACCGTCCTGAAAATTATTGGTCATGGAGAGCATCCTTCCTGAGTACCACCAAGGACTTGAATCTGTCAGCCAGAGAAGAACTAGACTTGATGACAAAGTGGCTCGGAGCCGAGTCGTCAAGGCAGGCGAAGAGAATTCGCTCAGCGCACGTCCTCAATCCCACAGCAGGCCTCCACCTGGTTTGGCAACGTCTCAACGACTGTTATGGGACACCAGAAGTCATCGAACACGCACTGCTCAAGAAGCTTGAGGACTTCCCGAAGCTAACCAACAAGGATAATGTCGAGCTCAGAGAACTGGGCGACATTCTCCTCGAACTGGAGTGTGCCAAGGGAGAAGGTTACCTGACCGGCCTCTCGTATTTGGATACGGCTCGCGGGGTAAACCCAATAGTGGAAAAGCTCCCCCACAATCTTCAAGAGAAATGGATAGCTAAGGGATCCAAGTACAAGGAGGAAAATGGAGTGGCATTTCCCCCCTTCTCTCTCTTCTCCAGGTTTGTCCAACAACAGGCAAGGGTGAGGAATGATCCAAGTTTCGCTTTCTCCACCTCCAGCAGTTACGCTCCTTCGAGAACAGAGAAACCCACAAAGGACAGCAACAAAGCCTCTGTGAGTGTGCACAAAACAGAGGTTCCAGCCGAACCCTCAGTCAACCAATCCAGTTCTGCTGGGAATGAAGTGGATGACCCAGATCGTCAGTGTCCTATACACAAGAAGCCCCACCCACTCAAAAAGTGTCAAAGCTTTAGAGACAAGCCCATTGATGAGCGCACGTCATACCTGAAAGAGAACCGCATCTGCTTCAGGTGTTGTGGGTCGACTACGCACATGGCAAAAGACTGCAAGGCGACAATCAAGTGCCTTGAGTGCAACAGCGAAAAACACATAGCAGCCCTGCATCCAGGTCCTCCTCCGTCAACCACCGAGAGCGCCGCGGTTGACAAAGAGGATAGCGGGGAGCAAAGCGAAAGCACATTTTCAGTCACCTCCAAGTGTACAGAGGTTTGCGGAAATGCAAGCAGCCCACGCTCATGCTCCAAAATCTGCTTGGTTAAAGCATATCCTGCAGGGAGAAAGGAGAAGGCAATCAAAATGTATGCAGTGCTCGATGAGCAAAGCAACAAGTCCCTAGCGAAGACGGAATTCTTCAATCTCTTCGACGTCAAGGCCAGCACCGCTCCGTACACGCTAAAAACCTGTGCAGGGACAACAGATACTACGGGTAGGAGAGTCGGGAACTTCATGATCGAGTCCATGGATGGGAAACTACAGCTTCCCCTCCCCACCTTGATTGAGTGCGACATGATGCCAGAGGACAGGACGGAAATCCCCTCCCCAGAGGTCGCACGCCATCAGCCCCACCTACAGCCAATTGCCAACAAGATTCCAGCTGTGGACCCGGACGCTCCAATCCTCCTACTCTTGGGAAGAGACATCTTAAGGGTGCACAAGGTATGTGAGCACATCAATGGGCCCCACGATGCTCCCTATGCGCAGCAGCTTGACTTGGGATGGGTCCTCGTGGGTGGAGTTTGCCTGGGAACAGTCCACAAACCAGCGGATGTCAGCGTCTATAAAGCAAACGTGTCGTGCAACGGTCGCACATCCTGTCTCAGCCCATGCCCAAACAGGATCCAGGTAAAGGAGGACTACGACGACATGACGCAGCATCATAGGTCAACCTCCTCTGCCTGTGAGGAAGAGGCAGGTCCCACTGTGAGCACAGATGGCCTAGGATGCTCAGTGCTTGAAAGGTCCAAGGACGATAGACACAGCTGGGCGGCACCCCTGCCGTTTCGCCCTCCTGGACGCCGTTTTCCGAGTAGCGGGGAGCAGGCTGCGGGGCGCCTCTGCTCGCTCAGGAGAACCCTGGTGCCGGGGTCCACCGACCCAGACACGCCTGCAGTCCCCACCCCAGCGATGCTCCTGACTCAAAAGATGAGTGCTATTTCAGCTCCCTCTGGAAACTTCGACATGGCCGAGCTGCACGGGAAGCAGTGGAAGCAAGTACAGTGTCGTGCAGACACTTCTTGGAAGAGATGGGGAGGAGAGTATTTGCCCACCCTACAGAGCCGTAGGAAATGGACAGAAGACAAGCCGAATGTCAAAGTGAGAGATGTCGTCTTGCTGAAAGACAGCCAAGCACACAAACGAACGGTCAGTGGGACTGGCCATCAAAACTCTGCCGAGCAGGGACAAGAGGGTCCGCAAGGTGGAGGTGAAGACCGTCAAGGAAGAGACTGTCAAGGTGTTTCCGAGGCCAGTCTCAGAGATCGTAGTCCTCCTTTCCGAAGAAATCTAGAGAACGGACTCTGAGCGTGTGGCAGCCAAAGGACGTTTTCTCCAGGTTATTTTGTATCTGTAGTGGTACAAATGGAATTGTACCAAGCGGGGAGTGTGCTGCCTCTCCCTCTAACTTAACCTCACTATATGTATAACCTACCTGTTGGGGCCGTTGCCCCTTTAACTTACCTTTTAGGGCCATTGCCCCTTTAAGACGCGCCTTAGCGTGCTGACGTCACGTCACGTACAACGTAGCGCGCTGACGTCACGGCACGTACGACGTGACGTGCGTGAGGCGGCTGCCGGCCCGACTCGGCCTTCCAGAAAGGCTGCCGGCACAGCCCGGCCTAGCGTCTTCGGCCGCATCTACCAGCCGCCGGGAGCGACGCGATCTTCCGCTCCCGCGGCAAGCATCGGCTCAGCCTGGCCTCCAGCTCCCGCTCCCGACTTCGGCCTCCACGGCCAGAAACGCGACCACGCGCATCACGTGACGCCCCAAGCACGGACAACGCTACCGAGCGTGATGAGGTCATCACGCTCCCCACAGGACTGCTACGTAGTCCTCGTGGAGTCCTCGCTGGGACACAGACCTACACCACGGTGCTCCTACAGCAGCACAGGCTCCGGGCAGTTGTATTGTCCCCATGCTTGAGTCTTGGAAATTGTTTGTCTGTAAGTATTCTAGAATGCTATAGATGATTAATGTGCACTGTATGTTGTAGAAAATGTTTAGTTGTAACTTTTCTCTGACTAGCTGATTAACTAGTAGCTGTATTTTCATACACTATGTACAGGGCTAATTTAAAGAGAATGCCTCCCAGTTTACTAAATGTACTGTGTTGCTCAGGCGTACCTAAATCTGTGTATACATATCAGTTATGCGCCTGTATACTAATGTGTGCTTCCATTTCTGTGTTGTATTTCAGTTTTACAATTAGAATCGTTCAGTAAAGCGTTACAAGAAAAGTCAAGCCTTGTGATTTTATTGGAAGATATCGAGTTGTTCGCTATCTGTCTAGCTCTGCATAGAATCGCGTTGCGAGGGCAGAACAGACACCTTAACCTTAAATGAAGCCTCCCCACCTGGCTATACCTTCCACCACTTGCCCCGCTCAGACCACCGTGGTGGCGGTGTGGCACTCATCACCAAATCACACCTTGGTCTGTCCCCCTACTCCTCCGGCACTTTCTCCTCCTTTGAGCATCTCACCTTATTCCGCCCCTCTCACCTCTCATTTAAAATTCTTGTTCTCTACCGCCCACCCTAGTACCATAAAAATGTTATTAACGAGATATCTTCACTGCTCTCCTCCCTCAGCCTTTGCACCGAACGACTTCTCATTCTCGGTGATTTCAACCTCCATCTCAATTCATCATGCTGTCTCTCCTCTGAGTTCACTAGCCTCCTATCCTCCCTTAATCTCTCTCTCCGTGTAAACTCCCCAACCCATATTCACAGCCACCCCCTCAACCTTGCCATCTCTCGTGGCCTCGCTACTCCCATCCTGTCAATCACAGATAAGGCCATCTCTGACCACTTCCTTGTATTGCTCTCCACCCACATTCCCCTTCCACCACCCCCCAACCCTACTTCCTTCTGTGTCCGCCCCTGGAAAAAACTCTTTCCCATCTCTCTTACAACTGCACTTATGAAATCCCAACTGTCCAGCCTTCGGCCCTCCATTCACCATGACATTTCTGCAGCTACCGATCTGCTCAACCATACCCTCGCTACCACCTTTGATACCCTAGTTCCTATTAAAATAATTACTCTCTCTCACCCTGGCCGCTCCCCCTGGTACGGCCCTCATCTCCGTTCCCTTAAGTCCAAGGAACGCAGACTTGAACAGATATGGCAGACAACAGGTTTAGCCATTCACCGCCAGATCTGGCTGGACCACATAAAGCATTATCAGGTCCTGCTCTTGTCTGCCAAAATTGCTCACTATTCCAGAATCATTCTGGAATGCAAAGATAATCCCTGTCTCCTATTCTCTACTGCTAACCATCTTCTTAAACCCCTCCCCCCGCCTCCTCCACCCTCACCTCTGACAACAAGTGTGAAGAGCTCATGGACTTCTTTGGCTCTAAGATTGAGACCATCCGTTCAGCTGCCTCTGCCACTTCCCTTCCTTCCCCTAGCCCACCGTGCAAAACTTCCTCTAAGGCTCGCCCCTGCCCTAGCCCCGAAATCACATCTTTCTCCAGTTTCTCTCTGGTCTCCCCTCATGACCTCTCCTCGCTCATCTTGTCCATGAGACCCACTTCCTGCTCCCTCGACCCAATTTCCACCAAACTGCTGATCACCCAACTTCCTATTCTGGCTCCCATGTTAGCTGACATTGTTAATAGTTCTCTCTCCTCATGCACTGTATGCCACTCCCTCAAATCTGCCATCATCATGTAAGGAATGACCCAGACTCTGCCTCGCCTCGCCACCAGAGGGCTCCATGAACTCTCTTAATTGTGTCCTTCTTTATTCATTATTGTATTCACCTGTGCATTGTTAGATGCCTACTATTTAAGTGGTGTTCACTTTATGTTCTTTGCTCAGTCTTGAGTTGCACTGCCTGGAGATACCTTGTGCTGGTCTGCTTGCCTGTATTCTGTACTATTGTTATTTTGTTTATGTCAAGTAAAGTCTACCTTTATTTTGCAACATTACCTCTGCCTCAGTTTGCCTTACTGCAGTTGGGTCCACCGAGTTCCGATCCTTACAGCAAGACTGAGCCAAAACATGGACCCAGCAGAGAAGGACCAATGGCCAAGACAAGTTTCTGAACAGCTACAACTTATTTTGAACGAACTGCAGTGTCTCGCCACGGCAGTCTTCCGAAACCAGAATCTGCTGGAGGGTCTCGTCATCACTTTCCATCAGAGCCAGAAACAGAGTCAGGTGATCCAAGCCGCTCCTGCACCGTTACCCGCTCCTACGGTTTCGCCTTCTCCTCTGAGAGAACCCCGATTACCTGCACCCGAGCGCTACGACGGTAACCCAGGAGGATGTCGAGGTTTCCTAATCCAGTGTTCCCTGGTTTTCCAACTGCAGGGTTCATTATTTCCCAGTGACTGTTCCCGAGTGGCCTACATCATTTCGCTACTTACCGGCAAGGCGCTTACCTGGGCTACAGCCGTCTGGGAACAGCAAACGCCGGTATGTTCAAACTACCAACTTTTCTCGGAAGAAATGAGAAGGGTTTTTGATCACCCTGTCAGTGGGAGAGAAGCATCTAACAGACTACTTCGGCTTCGCCAGGGGGTTCGTAGTGTTGCGGACTACGCTATTGAGTTTCGCACTCTCGCTGCTGAAAGCCAATGGAATTCGGAGGCGCTCATCGCCACCTTTCGCCACGGCCTCACGGATGAGATCAAGGACGAACTGGCTTCCAGGGATCCGGTGAGTGATTTGGAGTCTCTTTTTGATATCTCCGTTCGTGTGGATAATCGGCTCCGTGAGAGGCGAAGAGAACGCCACTCCTTTTTCACTCCGTTTCCAGAGACCAGAGCTTTTCCTGCTTCGAAGCCATCTGAGAACCTCCGAGCCATCCCGAGTCCATCTTTGACCAATCCAGAGGAGCCCATGCAGGTGGGAGTAACCCGCCTCTCGCAGCCCGAACATGATCGCCGAATGAGAGAGGGATCTTGTCTCTGTTGTGGGAAAGCTGGCCACTTCCGCTCTTCCTGTCCAGATTTGGTGGGAAAAGCCAGGGCTCATCCAGGACAGAGGGACCTGAGATGAGCATGACCATCCCTTCCGACCCCACTGTTTCTAGGGTTTTGCTGGCATCCTCCCTTTTCTGGGACAATCAACAATATGATCTTAAGGCCATGGTGGATTCGGGGTCTGATGGTAACTTCATAGATCTGGGGTTAGCTAAACAGCTCAAGATTCCCCTGACCCATCCTGATCACCCCCTCACTGTTGTTGCCCTGGATGGAAGACCCCTGGGTTCTGGAACCATTCACCATTATACTGCCCCTCTGTGTTTGGGCGTGGAAGGACAACATTTTGAGACCATCCAATTCTCCCTTATCCACTCTTCCCAGTTTCCATTAATTCTGGGTTACCCTTGGTTGGCCTGCCATAATCCTCGCTTAGATTGGGTCACTGGCCGGCTTACGGAATGGGGCTCCGCCTGCCATACTACCTGTCTTCGCGCCAAGTCTCCTTCCCAGCCCCAGGAGTTCACATCACGCTCTGAATTGTCCCGAGTGCCACCCGAGTATGAGGATCTAAAAGAGGTCTTCAGTAAGGTTCGAGCCACATCACTTCCCCCTCATAGGCCATATGACTGTGCCGTTGACCTCCTGCCTGGGACATGCCCACCTAGGGGTAGGATCTTTTCCCTTTCTGCTCCTGAGACCGCCGCCATGGAGGAGTACATCCGTGACGCCCTCGCCGCTGGCTTCATCCGTCCGTCCACCTCTCCTGCTGGTGCCGGTTTTTTCTTCGTGAGTAAGAAAGATGGAGGTCTCCGTCCCTGCATCGACTACCGTGGCCTTAACCGGATTACTATAAAGAACCGTTATCCTCTTCCACTCATGTCGACGGCTTTCGAGCTACTTCAGGGAGCCACGGTCTTCACTAAATTGGACCTCCGCAACGCCTACAACCTCATCCGTGTCCGCGAAGGGGACGAGTGGAAGACGGCATTCAATACACCCACTGGGCACTATGAGTACCTGGTTATGCCCTTTGGATTAACCAACGCCCCTGCTGTGTTCCAGGCACTCATCAACGACGTTCTCCGAGACATGCTGAATCGCTTTGTTTTTGTCTACCTGGATGACATTCTCATTTTCTCCAAAACTCTTCACGATCATGTCCAGCATGTAAGACAAGTCCTGCAACTTTTGTTTAACAACCACTTGTTTGTCAAGGCGGAGAAGTGTGAATTTCACGTTTCCACAGTTTCATTTCTGGGCTTCATCATCTCCAGCGGTAACATCCAAATGGACCCTGGCAAGACCCAAGCTGTCCGAGATTGGCCACCACCCACCTCTCTCAAACAGGTGCAACGTTTCTTGGGATTTGCTAACTTCTATCGGAGGTTCATCAGAAACTTCGGCACCATTGCTGCCCCTCTTAACGCCCTCACCAGGATCGCCTCTACCCGGTTCAGTTGGTCCGCTGAGGCTGCGCAGGCTTTCGAGGATCTCAAGCGGCGCTTCATGTCTGCTCCTGTCCTCATTATTCCGGATCCCTCACTCCCCTTCATTGTCGAGGTGGATGCCTCGGATATAGGAGTGGGCGCCGTTTTATCCCAATGGTCTAACGACAACAAACTGCACCCTTGCGCCTTTTTCTCTCGCCGACTCACTCCCGCTGAACGAAACTACGATATTGGGAACAGGGAATTACTGGCAGTTAAGTTGGCACTGGAGGAGTGGAGACATTGGTTGGAGGGGTCTAAACACCCGTTCATTGTCTGGACTGACCATAAGAATCTGGCCTATATCCAGGAGGCCAAACGACTTAACTCTCGTCAAGCTCGCTGGGCACTGTTTTTTAATCGTTTTGACTTTGTCCTATCATATCGTCCAGGTTCCAAGAATCTCAAGCCTGATGCTCTCTCCAGGCAATTTGATCCACCCGAGCGGGAGAGACAACCAGAACCTATTATTTCTACTTCCCGAATTGTAGCACCGGTTTGCTGGGGAATCGAGACGCTGGTCAGAAAGGCGCAACAGAGGGAGGCAGACCCTGGCAACGGCCCACCAGGTCGCCTTTTTGTCCCCAACACGACTCGCTCACAAGTCCTGCAGTGGGGGCATTCGTCGCGACTCACCGGTCATCCAGGCGCATCCAGGACGCTGGAGTTTCTTCGTAGAAGGTTCTGGTGGCCCACCATGGAGAAGGACGTAAAGGCATTCGTGGCAGCTTGTGCCATTTGTGCACGAAACAAGAACCCTTGATCTCACCCCCAGGGTTTGCTGCATCCTCTCCCCATTCCCACTCGTCCCTGGTCACACCTCTCGGTGGATTTCATCACAGGCCTTCCACCATCTCAAGGCAACACGGTCATTCTGGTCATCGTAGATCGCTTCTCCAAAGCCTGTCGTTTTCTGCCCTTGCCCAAGCTTCCCTCAGCCCAAGAGACAGCCGAGCTCATGGTCCAGCATGTTTTCAGGTTATTCGGTTTGCCCCTTGACATTGTTTCTGACCGTGGTCCACAATTCGCCTCCCGGTTTTGGAAAGCCTTCTACAAGCTCATTGGAGCTACTGTCAGTCTTTCCTCGGGTTTCCACCCTCAGTCGAACGGTCAAACAGAATGAATCAACCAAGACCTGGAGACGACCCTGAGGTGTCTCGTGTCCGCTAACCCTGCGACCTGGAGTCGTCACATTGTCTGGGCTGAGTACGCGCACAACACGTTGCGCTGCTCCCCCACAGGACTGTCGCCGTTCGAGTGCCAGTTCGGTTTTCAACCCCCACTGTTCCAGGAGCAGGAGCTCGAGGTGGAGGTTCCGTCCGCGGAGAGGTTTGTCCAGCGTTGTCGGTGGACCTGGAGGAGAGCGCGGCTGGCCTTGCAACGAGCTTCTCGATAACGGCAGATCCAGGCCAACAAGCGGCGCAGACCGGCTCCTTCATTCCGTCCTGGTCAGAGGGTCTGGCTTTCTACGCATGATCTCCCGCTGCGAGTGGAGTCCCGCAAGCTGGCGCCTCGTTTCATCGGCCCCTTCATGGTGTTGAGAAAGGTCAACCCGGTGTCCTACCGTCTCCAGCTACCCCACTCCATGCGGATTCATCCTACCTTCCATGTCTCCCGGCTTCGGCCAGTGGCCAGCAGTTCCCTGGCGCCCGCCACGAGGCCTCCTCCTGCTCCCCGCATCATCGACGGCCAGCCTGCTTACACGGTCCGTCGCCTGATGGACTCTCGCCGGGTTCGCGGGGGCCTCCAGTTCCTGGTGGACTGGGAGGGATATGGTCCGGAGGAACGCTCTTGGGCCCCGGACCGAGACATCCTGGATCGCGATTTAGTATGGGATTTTTTTCGTCGTCACCATGGACCTTCTGGGGGAACGTCAGGGGCCGTTCCTGGGGGGGGGGTCCTGTAAGGAATGACCCAGACTCTGCCTCACCTCGCCACCAGAGGGCTCCATGAACTCTCTTAATTGTGTCCTTCTTTATTCATTATTGTATTCACCTGTGCATTGTTAGATGCCTACTATTTAAGTGGTGTTCACTTTATGTTCTTTGCTCAGTCTTGAGTTGCACTGCCTGGAGATACCTTGTGCTGGTCTGCTTGCCTGTATTCTGTACTATTGTTATTTTGTTTATGTCAAGTAAAGTCTACCTTTATTTTGCAACCTTACCTCTGCCTCAGTTTGCCTTACTGCAGTTGGGTCCACCGAGTTCCGATCCTTACACATCACCCTTCTCCTCAAAAAACCAACCCTTGAACCCTCCATCCTTGCAAACTATTGCTCCATATCCAACCTCCCTTTCCTCTCCAAAGTCCTTGAACATGTTGTCAACTCCCAAATATGTGCCCATCATTTCCGCAATTCCATGTTTGAATCCCTCCAATTAGGTTTTCACCCTTGCCACAGTACCAAAACAGCTCTCACAAATTACATCCTTTGTGACTGTGACAAAGGTAAACTATCTCTCCTCATCCTTCTTGACTTCTCTGCAGCCATTGACACGGTCAATCACTCCATCCTTCTCTAATGCCTCTTCACCGTCGTCCAGCTGGGTGGCACTGCACTCACCTGGTTCCATTCTTATCTATCTAATCGTAGCCAGAGAATCACCAGCAATGGTTTCTCTTCCCGCTACTGGAGTCCCCCAAGGATCTATCCTTGGGACCTTCCTATTTCTCATCTACATGCTGCCCCTTGGCAACATCATCCGAAACACAGCGTCCGTTTCCGCCTGTACGCTGACGACACCCAGCTCTACCTCACTATCACTTCTCTCGACCTCTCCACGGTCTCTAAATTGTCTGACTGCTTGTCCGACATCCAGTTCTGGATGAGCAGAAATTTTCTCCAATTAAATATTGGAAAGACCGAAGCCATTGTTTTCGGTCCCTGCCACAAACTCCGTTCCCTAGCCACTGACTCCATCCCTCTCCCTAACATCTGTCTGAGGCTGAAACATAGAAACATAGAAGATAGGAGCAGGAGTAAGCCATTCGGTCCCTCGAGCCTGTTCCGCTATTTACTAGGATCATGGCTGATCATCCAAATTCAGTACCCTGTCTCTGCTTTCTGCCCATATCACTTGATCTCTTTAGCCTTAAGAAATATATCTAACTCCTTCTTGAATATATTTAATGAATTGGCCTCAAGTGCCTTTTGTGGTAGAGAATTCCACAGGTTCACCACTCTCTGGGTGAAGAAAATCCTCCTCATCTCAGTCCTAAATGGCTTACCCCTTATCCTTAGACTGTGACCACTGGTTCTGGACTCCCCCGCCTTTGGGAAAATCCGCCCTTCATCTAGTCTGTCTAGTCCTGTTAGAATTTTATAAGTTTCAATGAGATCCCCTCTCATTCTTCTAAACTCTAGCAAATATAAGCCTAATCGACCCAATCTCTCTTCATACGTCATTTCTGCCATCCCAGGTATCAGTCTGGTGAATCTTCGCTGCACTCCCTCCATGGCAAGAACATCCTTCCTCAGATAAGGCGACCAAAACTGCACACAATACTCAAGGTGTGGTCTCACCAAGGCCCTGTACAACTGCAGCAAGACATCCTTGCTCCTGTACTCAAATTCTCTCGCTATAAAGGCCAACATACCATTTGCCTTCTTAATCGCCTGCTGCACCTGCTTGCTTACCTTCAGCGACTGGTGCACAAGGACACCCAGGCCTCATTGCACTTCCCCTTTTCCTAATCTATTGCCATTCAGATAATAATCTGTCTTCCTGTTTTTGCCACCAAAGTGGATAACCTCGCATTTATCCACATTATACTGTATTTGCCATGCATCTGCCCAATCAGCCAACCTGTCCAAATCATACTGGAGCTTCTCTGCATCCTCCTCACAGCACACACACACACCCAGCTTTGTGTCATCTGCAAACTTGGAGATATTACATCTAGTTCCCTCGTCTAGATCATTAATATGTATTGTGAACAGCTGGGGTCCAAGGACCGATCCCTGTGGTACCCCACTAGTCACTGCCTGCCACTCGGAAAAAGACCCGTTTATTACAACTCTTTGCTTCCTGTCTGCCAACCAGTTCTCTATCCAAGACAGTACCTTGCCCCCAATCCCATGTGCTTTAACTTTGCACGCTAATCTCTTATGCGGGTCCTTATCGAAAGCCTTCTGAAAGTCCAAATACACCACATCCACTGGTTCTCCCTTATCTATTCTACCAGTTACATCCTCAAAAAATTCCAGTAGATTAGTCAAGCACGATTTGCCCTTTGTAAATCCATCTTGACTTTGTCCGATCCTGTCACTGTTTTCCAAGTGCTCTGCTATTACATCTTTTATAATGGACTTTAGCATTTTCCCCACTACTGATGTCAGGCTTACTGGTCTATAATTCCCCGTTTTCTCTCTACCACCTTTTTTAAATAGTGGGGTTACATTAGCTATCCTCCAATCCATGGGAAATGTTCCAGACTCTACAGAATTTTGGAAGATGGCCAGCAATGCATCTGACATAAGAAAACTACTAGGCACTTGGTCTGAGTATTAAACAAGGCTTTAATCAACTGTTTTTCAACATGGAGATCTAGTTGTGTCCTTTACTAGTTCCTGTTAAAGAATGTCCTGAGCAAGCTAGGCCCATGCATGAGTATTTATACTCTCCCTGGACAGCGCCAGCAGCAGGCCGTCCAGTATTATTTCATAAGTCATTTCCACATGAATGACAAGATTCATGTCATTCTTCCCGCCTGAAAGATTGGAAGTCCGGCAGCTTCCTTCTCCTGAATTAATCGGACTAAGAATAGACGCAGTCATTTGGATCTCCATTGGAGGCCGGACCGTGTTTTGGTCCCTGGGTCGCTTGTGTCGTACCGGCGGGCTGGCAGCGTCCGTGTCGCCTTGATCGACCTGAGGGAGACTGGGAAAATCGTGGCTCTGGGTGCGGGCTCCCACCGGCGCAGAGCTGGCTTCACTCTGCTCAGTAGTCGATGACTGACCAGCATCCTGGCTTTGGATGGCCATCCTGCAGGGAACGCTCTGTTCCCCGGGTTGATCCGGCGGAATAGCTGGTAGATCCTTTGATGTCCCGGGTAGGGCGTCATCCTTAGAGGAGCGCAGGGTATCGGGGTCATTAATATGGATCCCACTATCAATTGGGTCCGTGGGATCGGTTGGGCAGGGAGCCAGATCCCGAAGTGACACTGTGGATTCCCGGCCATCAGGGTACCGCACGTATGCGTAAGTGGGATTGACATCCATCAGTTCCACTTCATCGATGAAGGGATCACTCTTAGATGATCGGACGAATCTTCGGAGCAGCATGGGGCCAGGAGCTGCCAACCATGACAGTAGGGACGTCCCATGAGTGGAGCGACACTAGAACCCGAAGAATCGTTCATGAGGAGTAGCGTTGGTGGATGTAGAAAGAAGAGACCTGATGCAATGCAACGCGTCAGGGAGCATAGTTTCCTACTGCTGGTCTGATAGGTTGTGTGACCTCAGTGCAAGACGAACAGCGTTCCAAACGGTGGCATTGTATCTCTCAACCTGTCCGTTTCCAATAGGATGATATGGTGTCGTTTTACTTGTGGCGATTCCCCGTTGGGAAAGATAACTTTTGAGTTCGCTTGACATGAAGGAGGGACCCCGATCAGAGTGGATGAAATTGGCCGTACCACAAAGGAAAAAGACCTGATCGAGGCATTTGATCACTGTGGAAGTAAGCCTATTGGGACAGGGGAAAGCAAAGGGAAAGCATGAATATTCATCCACCATAGTAAGCAAGTAGGTGTTTCGCGTTGAGGAAGGGAATGGCCCTTTAAAGTCAATGCTGAGTCGCTGTATAGGCTGTGTAGCGTGTATGAGCGAGCCAACCGACGGATGGAAGAATTGCGGTTTTAATTCTGCGCAAATTCTACAAGTGGAGCATGTTCTTTTCACGACTTCCATAGAAAATGGGAGATTTTTAGATTGCACAAAGTGCAACATACGGGTAATGCCAGGATGGCATAAGTCAGTATGAAGATCCGCAAGAGTCGAAGTTGACATGGAAGAGCAGAATGCACGCGTGAGGCAATCTGGGGCCACATTCTCTTTGCCGGGTCGATAATGTATGATGTAGCCAAAGGTGGCCAATTCCATCCTCCAGAGCTGGATTTTGTTATTCTTGGTCTTAGTGCATTTCCGGTTATCCAGCATAAAGGCCACAGAGCGCTAATCAGTTATGAGCGTGAAATGGCGACGAGCAAGAAAATGACTCCATTTACGTACTGCTTCGATGATAGCCATAGCCTCCTTCTCGACAGGAGGAAAATGGAGCTTGCTACCCTGCAAAGTTCTGGACAGAAATGCAATGGGTCGACCACCTTGATTCAAGGTAGCTGAGATCGCCACCTCCGATGCATCACACTCGACCACGAAAGGGAGATTTTCAACAATTGACCGAAGCGTGGCTTTTTCCAGTTGTTGCTTGAGGAGGTTGAAAGCTGAAATAGCCATTGCCCCCAATGGAAATGACTTCGCGTGAAGCAGGGGATCTTGTTGGAAAAGTGGGGTATCCACTTCGCATAATAGGCGAACATACCGAGGGCTCGACGAAGAGAGCCGAGATTCGTAGGAGGAGGGAGCTCCGCAGCGGACGACGTCGCTCCGGATCCGGTTTGATGACACCATTGCCCACCCAGAATCCAAGGCTGTTGACTGATGGAAATAACAATAGAAAATGCTGGAAAAGCTCAGCAGGCCAGATGGTACTGATTTCACGGATTTGGACTCATTTAAGGTTAAGTTGCGATGACAGAGAACGTCAACAAATTTCTGGAGTTCGGCATCGTGCTCCTTCTGGTCATGACCAGCAATGGTGATATTATCCAGATATGGATAAGTGTCCATTAAGTTCTCCTGTTTGACTAGCCTGTCCATTGCCCGTTGAAAGACGGCCACCCCATTGGTGACCCCAAACGGAAGCCGACAAAACTGGTAAAGCCGACCGTTGGCCTCAAAGGCCATATACTTCTTGTCAGAGTCCTTTAACGGCACTTAATGATATGCACTCTTTAAATCAAAAGTTGAAAATACCCTGTAGTTGGCAAGGTTATTGACCATGTCATCGATGTGTGGTAGTGGGTAGGCATCCAGGTCAGTATACTGGTTAACAGTTTGCGAGCAATTGATGCAAAGACATTTTTTGTGTTGCTTCAGAGAACTTGAGCCCGCCAGGAAGATAAACATGGCTCAATGATGCCATCCGCTAGAAGGCGAGAGATCTCTGCCTCAATAAAGGATAGATCATCTTGACTGAAACGTCGTGATTTAGTGACTATGGGCTTACATCGGGGGGAAGGATTGGCAAACAAGGAGGGCTTGTCGAGTGAAGCCGCCGAAAGCGCACAATACGGTACTTTGGAAATAGTAAGCTCCGGCTTTGACTCTCCAAACTCGAAAGTGAGTCTTTTGTGTTGCTTCTGGAAATCCTGTCCCAGGAGCACATCACTGCCTAGGTTTTTGAGCACCCCAAGCCGGGTGGAAAAATAAGTGCGGCCATTGAGAATAAGGTCGACAAGACAAAAGCCGGAAGAGTTGGTGGTCAGTGTCGTCAGAGCCATTGCAATTTCCCTGTCCGAGGGGTAAATACGCAGTTTTAACTTACTGACAGCCCGCTCACTGATGAAGCTGTCAGAGCTACATGAGTAAATTAATGCACTCAAAATCTGTCCATTGACCGAAACCCTCGTGGCTGCATGGGACAGGCTTTGGGGAAAAACAGCTGTAACACTAGTAGTGGCTCTTGGGGGAGGAGCAGTTTTATAGATAGCAGCTGTAATACTAGTAGTGGCTCTTAGGGGAGGAGAAGTTTTATAGATAGCAGCTGTAACACGAGTAGTGGCTCTTGGGGGAGGAGCAGTTTTATAGATAGCAGCTGTAACCCTAGGAGAGGCTCTTGACTGACATACTTTAGAAAAGTGACTTCTCTTACTGAAATGATTGTAGGTTGCATTACGAGCAGG
The DNA here is from genome assembly GCF_052327205.1 of Somniosus microcephalus. Lineage (NCBI taxonomy): Eukaryota > Metazoa > Chordata > Chondrichthyes > Squaliformes > Somniosidae > Somniosus > Somniosus microcephalus. The sequence continues at coordinate 48,508,953 of NC_140997.1, forward strand.
ACAAAATTTCCTGTAGTGAAATGCAACTCCACAGAAGAAACACTTCTTTTTAGATTGCCAAGATGCCGCAAGGCTAGGGTCATCATCAGCTAGGATAGAGTCATCATCAGTGAGGGCTTCCACCTGAGACTTATCAGAGGAGTCACTAAAAGTGATAGCAGCAGTCCGTGCACGTGGTAAAAGATAGGCATCTGCATTTTTTTTTGCTAAGTCCAGAGAATATGCCTGGTCATAAGCAGCTTGTAACTCAAGGGTTTTATTCTCCAACAGACGCTGGCTTATGAAGGGAGATGCAATTCTATTAATAAAAGAATCACAAATTAATTCCTCCTGGTACTGCTCAGCTGAGACAGCTTTGGGATTACAATCTTTGCTGAGCCTGCAAAGCTTTTGAAGGAATTCGTCAAGTGATACCCCAGGTTGTTGTCGAGTTGTGGCCAGTAAGTGCCGAGCAAACATTTTGTTTGGGGCCTTAACATATAGTTGCTGTAGTATTTGGATAGCGGAGTCATAGTTTACACAGTCTTCGATATAGTCAAACACATGAGGAGATACATAATTGGCAAGCATTTGTAAATTATCAGGAACATTCTCACTACATTCCTCAAGAAAGTTGCTAAAGGTACGATACCAGTGTTTCCATACCTTAGCAGTTGTAGGTGAATTCGGGTCCAGGTCGAGACGGGCGGGTCTGAGTAGTTTCTCCATGATGGATTGATTACTACGTTCGCATTCCCTTCTACAGTTTGAATCGTAGCTGTCTGTTCCCAAATCACTCAGAGCGTGGAGCGGGCTGCAGTTGATTAAATTGACGTAAGAAAACTACTAGGCACATGGTCAGCGGCAGCGGCGGCGGCGGGAAACACGAGCAGTGAGGCTTTAAAAGGCCCCCAGAGACCAGGTAGGCCTCAGAATGTCAGCGGCAGTGGCAGCGGCGGGAAACACGAGCGGCGTGGCTTTAAAAGGCCCCCAGAGACCAGGTAGGCCTCAGAGCATCAGCGGCAGCGGCGGTGGTGGGAAACGCAAGCGGCGAGGCTTTAAATGGCCCCAGAGACCAGGTAGGCCTCACAGCAGCAGCGGCGGCGGCAGGAAACGCAAGCGGCGAGGCTATAAAAGCCCCCAGAGACCAGGTAGGCCTCACAGCGGCAGCAGCGGCGGCGGGAAACATGAGCGGCGTGGCTATAAAAGGCCCCCAGAGACCAGGTAGGCCTCACAGCAGCAGCGGCGGGAAACGCGGGCGGCGAGGCTTTAAATGACCCCAGAGACCAGGTAGGCCTCACAGCGGCGGCGGCGGCGGCAGCGGTGGGAAACGCGAGCGGCGAGGCTATAAAAGGCCCCCAGAGACCAGGTAGGCCTCGCAGTGGCGGCCGCGGGAAATGCGAGCGGCGAGGCTATAAAAGCCCCCAGAGATTCAGGTAGGCTTACTAATCTCCAATCTCAGAGAGGGAGAGAAGTAAAAAGTAATCGAAGTGTGACGTCACCAGAAAGCAGGTAAGTGATTGGTTGGTGAGTATTTCTTTCTTTTTTAAACTTAAACTCTGTGGTTTATAGTTTCTAAAGTCCCTGTGGTGTAGCGGGGACTGTTGGTAAACCAGGGCCCTAAAATACATCATTTATCTGTAGTGTAATTGGTGGGATTGATTTGATTTAATTTAATTTCAATTAATTAAAGGGTAAGTCATGGCAGGACAGCCCGGTGCCGTGGTATGCTCCTCCTGCGCTATATGGAAACTCAGGGACACCTCCTGTGTCCCTGACAACTACGTGTGCAGGAAGTGTGTCCAGCTGCAGCTACTGGCAGACCGCATTGCGGTGCTGGAGCAGCGATTGGATACATACTGGACCATTCGTGATGCTGAGGACATCATGAATAGCACGTTTAATCAGTTGATCACACCGCAAATAAAGGTGGCACAGGCAAAAAGGGAATGGTTGACAAACAGGCAGAGTACTAGGCACAGGCAGGTAGTGCAGGGGTCACCTGTGGGCATCCCCCTCTCAAACAGATATACTGCTTTGGATACTGATGGGGGGGATGGCTTACAAGGGGAAGGCAGCAGCAGCCAACTTCCTGGCACTAGGGGTGGCTCTGCTGCACAGGATGGGAGGAAAAAGAGGGGAAGAGCTATAGTAATAGGGGATTCTATTGTAAGGGGAATAGATAGGCGTTTCTGCGGCCGCAAACGAGACTCCAGGATGGTGCGTTGCCTCCCTGGTGCAAGGGTCAAGGATGTCTCAGAGTGGCTGCAGGGCATTCTGGAGGGGGAGGGTGAACAGCCAGTTGTCGTGGTGCATATAGGTACCAACGACATAGGTAAAAAATGGGATGAGGTCCTAAAAGCTGAATATAGGGAGTTAGGAGGTAAATTAAAAAACAGGACCTCAAAGGTAGTAATCTCAGGATTGCTACCAGTGCCACGTGCTAGTCAGAGTAGAAATAGAAGGATATTTCAGATGAATACGTGGCTAGAAGAATGGTCCCAGGGGGAGGGATTCAAATTCCTGGGACATTGGAACCGGTTCTGGGGGAGGTGGGACCAGTTCAAACCGGACAGTTTGCACCTGGGCAGGGCCGGGACCGATGTCCTAGGGGGAGTGTTTGCTGGTGCTCTGGGGGAGGGTTTAAACTAAAATGGCAGGGTGTTGGGAACCTGAGCGGGGAAACAGAGGAAAGGGAAACAAGGATAAAAGCAAAAGACAGGAAGGAGAAAAATGAAAGTGACAGGCAGAGAAATCAAGGGTTTAAATCAAACATGGCCACAGTAAATAATAATTCTAAAAGATCTAAGAGCGTTAAAAAAACAAGCCTGAAGGCTTTGGCCTAGAAATTCATTATAGCCACTTTTGGGGCGGTAAAGTCGGGCGGCCGCTAAAGTTTGCGCACGGCGCAAAGTCGAGGCCACTTCGCCGATATTCAGTTGCATTGCCCTAAGAGGTTGCTGCTGCGCTAAAACAGGCGATGCACGACTATCATTAGGCGCTAAGCCGGCAGCCCGGGGCGCTAACACCGGAAGTTGGGCGCAGGGCAGGTGCGGCGAGCTGCTGATTGCCAGCAGACACTCTGGCTCCGGTGAGCTCTTAAAGGGGGAGGGTGGATTTGTTTTTTTGGCAGGCCGAGACTAGTGTATTTGTGTTTTTGGGGAGGGCTTCTCTCCATCACTTTGTTGTTGTTGTTGTTGTTCCTCCTCCTCCTCCTCCTCCTCCCAAAGAAGGAGTGTTGCAAAACGGCTGCCTTTTCTACTGCAGGAGTGCCCTTTAATTTGCTCTCCCCGCGGCCCGCCTCGGCTGTGTACCATTCCACTTCACAGTCGTTCGGGCCGCCAGGCGCACAATGGGGCGGTGCGAGTGAAGTTCCGGTTCCGGGCGCGCAAAGGGCGTTGCACGACGAAATGACGTCATGATCTGCGCGCACAGATGAGCGCGCGCAATGACTTTGCGCCGGTGCTAAATGTCTACTGAAGTTGGGGCGAGGCGCAGATCGCGCTGCGCCCGGGCGCTAAGCGCCTAGCGCTCGAGATCTACTCCTCCTAAAGCGCTAATGGCTGGCGCAGCCAACTGAATTTCTAAGCATTTGTGTCTTAATGCGAGGAGCATTCGTAATAAGGTGGATGAATTAGCTGCGCAAATAGAGGTAAACGAATATGATATGATTGGGATTACGGAAACATGGCTCCAGGGTGGCCAAGGCTGGGAACTCAACATCCAGGGGTATTCAATATTCAGGAAAGATAGGCAGATAGGAAAAGGAGGTGGTGTAGCATTGCTGGTTAAAGAGGGGATTAACACAATTGAAAGGAAGGATATTAGCTCTGAAAGTGTGGAATCTGTATGGGTAGAGCTGAGAAATACCAAGGGGGAGAAAACGTAAGTGGGAGTGCTATATAGACCGCCAAAAAGTAATGCGGAGTTCGGGAATGGCATTAAACAGGAAATTAGAGAAGCGTGCAATAAGGGCACAGCAGTTATCATGGGTGACTTTAATCTACATATAGATTGGGCTAACCAAATTAGTAACAATACTATGGAGGAGGAATTCCTGGAGTGTATACGGGACGGTTTCCAGGACCAATATGTCGAGGAACCAACTCGAGATCAGGCCATCTTAGACTGGGTATTATGTAATGAGAAAGGATTAATTAGCAATCTTGTGCGAGGCCCCTTGGGTCGGAGCGATCATAATATGATAGAATTCTTCATTAAGATGGAGAGTGAAATATTTGACTCAGAGACTAGGGTCCTGAATTTAAATAAAGGAGACGACGATGGTATGAGCTGCGAGTTGGGTAAGATTGTTTGGGGAATGTCACTCAAAGGGTTTACGGTGGATGGGCAATGGCAAACATTCAAAGATCGCATGGATGAACTACAGAATTTGTTCATCTCAGTTTGGCATAAAAATAAAACAAAAAAGGTGACTCAACCGTGGCTAACAAGGGAAATTAGGGATAGCATAAGATCCAAGGAGAGGACATATAAATTGGCCAGAAAAAGCAGTAAACCTGAGGATTGGGAGCAGTTTAGGATCCAACAAAGGAGGACAAGGGGATTAATAAAGAGGGGGAAAATAAAGTATGAGAGTAAGCTTGCAGAGAACATAAAAACTGACTGTAAAAGCTATTATAGATATGTGAAGAGAAAAAGATTGGCGAAGTCAAGCGTAGGTCCCTTGCAGTCAGAATCAGGGGAATTTATAATGGGGAACAAAGAAATGGCAGACCTATTAAATACATACTTTGGTTCTGTCTTCACAAAGGAGGACACAAATAACCTCCCAAAGATGTTGGGGAACATAGGGTCTAATGAAAGGGAGGAACTGATAGAAATCAGTATTTGTAAGGAAATGGTGTTAGGGAAATTGATGGGCTTGAGGGCCGATAAATCCCCAGGGCCTGATAATCTGCATCCTAGGGTACTTAAGGAAGTGGCCTTAGAAATAGTAGATGCATTGCTGGTCATCTTCCAAAATTCGATAGACTCTGGAACAGTACCCATGGATTGGCGGTTAGCTAATGTTACCCCACTGTTCAAAAAGGGTGGTCGAGAGAAAACGCTGAATTACAGACCGGTAAGCCTGACATCGGTAGTGGGGAAAATGCTAGAGTCCATTATAAAGGATGTAATAGCAGAGCACTTGGAAAAAAGTGACCAGATCGGACAAAGTCAACATGGCTTAACAAAAGGTAAATCGTGCTTGACTAATCTACTGGAATTTTTTGAGGATGTAACTGGTAAAATAGATAAGGGAGAACCAGTGGCTGTGGTGTATTTGGATTTTCAAAAGGCTTTCGATAAGATCCCGCATAAGAGATTAGCGTGTAAAATTAAGGCACATGGGATTGGGGGCAAGGTATTGACTTGGATAGAGAACTGGTTGGCAGACAGAAAGCAAAGAGTTGGAATAAACGGCTCTTTTTCCAAGTGGCAGGCAGTGACAAGTGGGGTACCGCAGGGATCGGTCCTTGGACGCCAGCTATTCACAATATTTATTAATGATCTGGACGAGGGAACTAGATGTAATATCTCCAAGTTTGCAAATGACACAAAGCTGGGTGGGCGTGTGTGCTGTGAGGATGATGCCGAGAAACTCCAATCTGATTTGGACAGGTTGGGTGATTGGGTAGAAGCATGGCAGATGTAATATAACATGGATAAATGTGAGGTTATCCACTTTGGTGTCAAAAACAGGAAGGCAGATTATTATCTAAATGGCAATAGATTGGGGGAAGGGGAAGTGCAACGAGACCTGGGAGTCCTTGTGCACTAGTCGCTGAAAGTAAGCATGCAGATGCAGCAGGTGGTTAAGAAGGCAAATGGTATGTTGGCCTTCGTAGTGAGAGGGTATGAGTAAAGGAACAACGATGTCTTGCTGCAGTTGTACAGGGTATTGGTGAGGCCACATCTTGAGTATTGTGTGCAGTTTTTGTCGCCTTATCTGAGGAAGGATTTTCTTGCCATGGAAGGAGTGCAGCGAAGATTCACCAGGCTGATACCTGGGATGGCAGGAATGACGTATGACGAGAGATTGGGTCAATTGGGCTTTTACGCACTGGAGTTTAGAAGAATGAGAGGGGATCTCATTGAAACTTATAAAATTCTAACAGGACTGGACAGACTAGATGCTGGAAGGATGTTCCCGATGGTCGGGGAGTCCAGAACCAGGGGTCACAGTCTAAGGATAAGGGGTAAGCCATTTAGGACAGAGATGAGGAGGAATTTCTTCACCAGAAAGTGGTGAACCTGTGGAATTCTCTGCCAAAGAAGGCAGTAGAGGCCAATTCATTAAATATATTCAAGAAGGAGTTGGATATATTTCTTAAGGCTAAAGGGATCAAGGGATATGGGGAGAAAGCAGGGACAGGGTACTGAATTTGGATGATCAGCCATGATCTCATAAAATGGCAGAGCAGGTTCGAGGGGCTGAATGGCCTACTCCTGCTCCTATCTTCTATGTTTCTATGTTAATAGATTCAATTACTAGTTCCTGTTAAAGAATTTCCTGAGCAAGCTGGGCCCATGCCGGAGTATTTATACTCTCCCTGGACAGTGCCAGCAGCAGACCACCCAGTATTATTTCACAAGTCATTGCCACATGAATGACAAAATTCATGTCAGCATCTATTATTTCTAGCGCCACTTCCTTAAGTACCCTAGGATGTACATTATCAGGCCCTGGGGATTTATCAGCCTTCAATCCCGTCAATTTCCCTAACACCATTTCCCTACAAATACTGATTTCATTCAATTCCTCCCTCTCATTAGAACCTATGTTCCCCGACATCTCTGGGAGGTTATTTGTGTCCTCCTTTGTGAAGACAGAACCAAAGTATGTATTTAATTGGTCTGCCATTTCTTTGTTCCCCATTATAAATTCCCCTGATTCTGACTGCAAGGGACCTACGCTTGACTTCACCAATCTTTTTCTCTTCCCATATCTACAGAAGCTTTTACAGTCAGTTTTTATGTTCCAGTGCAAGCTTACTCTCATACTCTATTTCCCCCCTCTTAATTAATCCCTTTCTCCTCCTTTGCTGAATCCTAATCTGCTCCCAATCCTCAGGTTTGCGGCTTTTTCTGGTCAAATTATATGTCCTATCCTTCGATCTTATGCTATCCCTAATTTCCCTTGTTAGCCACGGTTGGGTCAACATTTTTGTTTTATTGTTATGCCAAACAGGGATGAACAAATACTGTAGTTCATCCATAAGAACATAAGAACATAAGAAATAGGAGCAGGAGTAGGCCAATCGGCCCCTCGAGCCTGCTCCGCCATTCAATAAGATCATGGCTGATCTGATCCTAACCGCCAATCTACTGTCACAGAACCATCTCCTGAATCGAACAGAATTAGACACACGAAATAGGAGCAGGATCAGGCTACACGGCCCCTGGGCCCGCTCCGCTACCCACAGGGCCATGTCCGATCCGAACCTAGACTCATGTCCAAATTCCTGCCCGCTCCCCGTAACCCTTAATTCCCTTTACTTCTAGGAAACTGTCTATTTCTGTTTTAAATTTATGTAATGATGTAGCTTCTACAGCTTTTTGGGGCAGCATATTCCATGGACCTACCACCCTCTGAGTGAAGTAGTTCCTCCTCATCTCAGTTTTGAAAGAGCAGCCCCTTATTCTAAGACTATGCCCCCTAGTTCTAGTTTCACGCATCATCGGGAACATCCTCCCCGCATCCACCCGATCCAACCCCTTCACAATCTTATATGTTTCAATAAGATCGCCTCTCATTCTTCTGAACTCCAATGAGTAGAGTCCCAATCTACTCAACCTCTCCTCATATGTCCATCCTCTCATCCCCGGGATTAACCGAGTGAACCTTCTTTGTACTGACTCGAGAGCAAGTATGTCTTTTCTTAAGTATGGACACCAAAACTGTATGCAGTATTCCAGGTACGGTTTTACCAATACCTTGTACAAATGAAGCAATACCTCCCTATTTTTATATTCTATCCCCCTAGCAATGAAAGCCAACATTCCATTGGCCTTCTTAATCACTTGCTGCGCCTGCATACTTGAGTTTCGTGCACCAGGACCCTCAGATCCCTTTGTACTTCAGTACTTTCCAGTTTCTTGCCATTAAGATAATAACTTGCTCTATGATTTTTCCTGCCAAAGTGCATAACCTCACACTTTCCAGTATTGTATTCCATCTGCCAAATCTCTGCCCACTTACTTAGCCTGTCTATGTCCCCTTGCAGGTTTTTTATGTCCTCCTCACTCACTACTTTCCCTCCCATCTTAGTATCATCTGCAAACTTTGATATGTTACACTCGGTCCGCTCCTCCAAATCGTTAATATAGATTGTAAAGAGTTGGGGAGCCAGCACTGACCCCTGCGGAACACCACTAGTTACTGATTGCCAGTCTGAGAATGAACCATTTATCCCAACTCTCTGCCTTCTGTTAGATAGCCAATCCTCTATCCATGCCAGAATATTACCCCCAATCCCATGATTTTTTATCTTAAGCAATAATCTTTTGTGTGGCACCTTGTCAAATGCCTTTTGGAAGTCTAAATACACTACATCCACTGGTTCCCCTTTATCCACCCTATATGTTACTTCCTCAAAGAACTCCAGCAAATTTGTCAAACATGACTTCCCCTTCATAAAACCATGCTGACTTTGTCCTATTAAATTATGATTATCCGAATGTCCTGTTACTGTCTCCTTAATAATGGACTCCAAAATTTTACCTACCACAGATGTTAGGCTAACCGGTCTATAGTTTCCAGCCTTCTGTCTACTGCCCTTTTTAAATAAGGGTGTTACATTAGCAGTTTTCCAGTCTGCCGGGACCTTTGCTGAGCCCAGGGAGTTTTGGAAAATTATTACCAATGCATCCACAATCCCTACCGTCACTTCCCTCAAGACTGTAGGATGTAAGCCATCAGGTCCAGGTGATTTATCTGCCTTGAGTCCCATTATTTTACCAAGTGCCACTTCCTTAGTGATTTTGATCGTGTTTCGCTCCTCCCCCCCTATAGCCCCCTATTTGTCCAGTCTTGGGATATTCTTAGTGTCCTCTATGTAAAGACTGATACAAAATATTCATTCAGTGTTTTTGCCATCTCCATATTTCCCACCATTAATTTCCCAGTCTCATCCTCTAAGGGACCAACATTTACTTTAGCCACCCTTTTTCTTTTTATATAACTACTAGCTGGGGAGCCCCGCATTGCGAGGGCAATTTTGGGGCGCTTGGTCTCCCTGCCCCTGTGTGTCCCCCCTCTCCCTGTCATGTCCTCTCCCTGTCCTATCCCCTCTCTCCCTCCCCTCCTCTCCCTCCCGTCCCCTCCTCTCCCTCCCGTCCCCTCCTCTCCCTCCCTCCCGTCCCCTCCTCTCCCTCCCTCCCCTCCCCTGTCTCCCTCCCTCCCCTCCCTCCCCTCCCCTGTCTCCCTCCCTCCCCTCCCCCACCCCTACCCTCCCCTCCCCCCCACTCCCCTCTATCCCTCTCTCCCCTCCCCCTCCCCCACACCTACCCTCCCCTCCCCCCCCACTCCCCCTTCCCTTTCTTAATCAATCTTTTTGTTATTTTTTGCTGTCTTTTAAAGTTTTCCCAATCCTCTATCCTCCCACTAGATTTGGCTACCTTATATGCCCTTGTTTTTAGTCAAATACTATCCTTAATGTCTTTACTTAGCCACGGATGGCTGTCTTTTCTTTTACACCCTTTTCTTCTCAGTGGGATATATATTTTTTGGAAGTTGTAAAATAACTCCTTAAATGTACACCACTGATCATGTATCGTCTTACCCTTTAATCTATTTTCCCAATCCACTCTACTCAATTCCGCTCTCATACCTTCATAGTCTCCTTTATTCAAGCTTAGCACGCTTGTTTGAGATCCAACCTTCTCACCTTCTAATTGAATATGGAATTCAACCATGTTATGGTCACTCACTCCAAGGGGATCCTATACTAGGACATTTTTAATTAATCCTGTCTCATTACACAGGACCAGATCTAAGGTTGCTTGCCCCCTGGTCGATTCAGTTACATACTGCTCAAGAAACCCATCCCTAATACACTCAATGAACGCATCCTCAAGGCAGCCCTGCCCAATTTGATTTGTCCAATTAATATGATAGTTAAAATCCCCCATAATTATAGATGTTCCCTTATTACAAGCCTCAACTATTTCCTGATTGATACTCCGTCCAACAGAGTTGCAACTGTTCGAAGGCCTATAGACTACGCCCACTGGTGTTTTTTTCCCCTTATTATTCCTTACCTCCACCCAAACTGTTTCATTGTCCTGATCTTTTGGCCCAATATCTGTATTACAGTGATTCCTTCCTTTATTAACATAGCCACCCCACCTCCCCTTCCTTCCTGCCTGCCCTTCCTGATCGTTAAATAACCTGGTATGTTTAATTCCCAGGCATTGTCACCCGGCAGCCATGTTTCTGTAATGGCCATGTGATCTTTAAATGTTTGCCATTGCCTATCCACCGTCAACCCTTTAAGTAACATTCCCCAATCCATCCTAGCCAACTCACGCCTCATACCATCGTAGTTTCCTTTATTTAAATTCAGGACCCTAGTCTCTGAGTCAAATACTTCACTGTCCAGCTTAATGAAGAATTCTATCCTATTATGATCACTCCTCCCCAAGGGGCCTCGCACAACAAGATTGCTAATTAATCCTTCCTCATTACATAAAACCCAGTCTAAGATGGCCTGATTTTGAGTTGGTTCCTCGACATATTGGTCCTGGAAACCATCCCGTATACTCTCTAGCAATTCCTCCTCCATAGTATTGTTACTAATTTGGCTAGCCCAATCTATATGTAGATTAAAGTCACCCATGATAACTGCTGTGCCCTTTTTGCACGCATCTCTAATTTCCCGTTTAATGCCATCCCCAACCTCAGCATTACTGTTTGGGGGTCTGTATACAACTCCCACTAATGTTTTCTGCCCCTTGGTATTTCTCAGCTCTGTCCATACAGATTCCACATCATCAGAGCTAATATCCTTCCTTACTGTTGTGTTAGTCTCCTCTTTAACCAACAATGCTATCCCACCTCCTTTTCCTTTTTTCCTGTCCTTCCTGAATATTGAATACCCCTGAATGTTGAATTCCCAGCCTTGCTCACCCTGGAGCCATGTCTCCATAATCCCAAATATATCATATCCATTTACCTCTATTTACACAGCTAATTCATCCACCTTATTATGAATGCTCCTCGCATTAAGACACAAAGCCTTCAGGCTTGATTTTTTAACACTCTTAGTCCTTTTAAAATTATTATTTACTGTGGCCCTGTTTGATTTACACACTTGATTTCTCTGCCTTCCACTTTTGCTTTTCTCCTTCCTGTCTTTTGTTTCTATCCTTGCCTCCCTTTCCTCTGTCTCCCTGCACAGGTTCCCAACCCCTTGCCATTTTAGTTTAAACCCTCCCCAACAGCACTTGCAAATACTCCCCCTAGGACGTCAGTTCTGGTCCTGCCCAGGTGCAAACTGTCCAGTTTGTACTGATCCCACCTCCCCCAGAACCGGTTCCAATGTCCCTGGAATTTGAATCCCCCCCCTTGCACCATTCCTCTAGCCATGTATTCGCCTGAAATGTCCTTCTATTTCTATTCTGACTAGCACATGGCACTGGTAGCAATCCTGAGATTACTACCTTTGAGGTCCTGTTTTTTAATTTACCTCCTAACTCCCTATATTCAACTTTTAGGACCTCATCACATTTTTTACCTGTATCGTTGGTACCTATATGCAGCACAACAACTGGCTGTTCACCCTCCCCCTCCAGAATGCCCTGCAGCCGCCCCGAGACATCCTTGACCCTTGCACCAGGGAGGCAACATACCATCTGTTCGCAAGCTTGGTGTCATATTTGATCCTGAAATGAACTTCCGACCACATATCCACAGCATAACTAAGAACATCTATTTCCACCTCCATAACATGGCCTGTCTCCGCCCTTGCCTCAGCTCAGCCGCTGCTGAAACCCTCATCCATGCCTTTGTAACCTCTAGACTTGACTATTCCAACACACTCCTGGCTGGCCTTCCACATTCTGCCCTATGTAAACTTGAGGTCATCCAAAACACGGCTGCCCGTGTCCTAACTCGCTTTTCAAAATTCTCATCCTTGTTTTCAAATCCCTCCATGGCCTCGCCACTCCCTTGCTCTGTAATCTCCTTCAGCCCCACAGCCCCCCGAGATATCTGCGCTCCTCTAATTCTGGCCTCTTTACCATCCCTGATTATAATTGCTCAACCTTTGGTGGCTGTGCCTTCTGTTGCCTAGGCCCTAAGCTCTGGAATTCCCTGCCTAAACCTCTCCGCCTTGCTACCTCTCTTTCCTCCTTTAAGACACTCCTTAAAACCTACCTCTTAGACCAAGCTTTTGGTCACCTGTCCTAATTTCTCCTTATGTGGCTCGGTATCAAATTATTGTCTTTTAATACTCCTGTGAAATGCCTTGGGATGTTTTACTACGTTAAAGGTGGTATATAAATACAAGTTGTTGTTGTTGAGTCATTGGCCATGTGAGCGTAAACTTGACATACAAATTCATAGACTGGCATGGACATTAACTGTTCCTTTATCTACAGAGTACTTTTACAACTGCTGCAGAATAGTTTATAATTATTATACAGTAACTTCTTAATCAAGTGTAATTTTTTAACTTCTTTCGTGAGGTATGGGCGCCACTAGCAAGGCCGTCATTTATTGCCCAGCGCTAGTTGCCCTTGAGAATGTGGTGGTGAGGCTTCTTCTTGAACCGTTGCAGCCCGTGTGGTGAAGATACTCCTACAGTGCTGTTCGGTAGGGAGTTCCAGGATTGTGACCCAGCAACGGTGAATGAACGGTGATATATGTCCAAGTTGGGATGGTTTGTGGCTTGGAGGGGAACTTGGAGGTGGTGATGTTCCCCATGCACCTGTCCTTCTAGGTGGTGAGTGTCGCGGGTTTGGGAGTTACTGTTGAAGAAGAATTAGGGGTCAAAAGTAATCAGCCAGGAACTCAGTGCTACCCACACAGCTATCAACAAAGATACTTCTACAGGGTTAATACTTTTTTTAGATAAACTATTCAAGATGACAAAAGTACACTGTAAGCATGGATTCTCAAAGCATAAGTCACATTTGAGTGTCTATGGAGTTCTCAATCTTCAAAAGGTAGAATTTGAAGTCATCAAACCAGTACTTTATAACAGAAGTAGCAGGTCGTTTTTAAACCTGGCTTTACAATGTGGGACCCCAGGGGTTCCATGGATTACTTTTTAAATCAGTTCCTTATCTGAGGAAGGATGTTCTTGCCATGGAGGGAGTGCAGCGAAGATTCACTAGACTGATACCTGGGATGGCAGGAATGACGTATGAGGAGAGGTTGGGTTGATTGGGCTTATATTCGCTGGAGTTTAGAAGAATGAGAGGGGATCTCATTGAAACTTATAAAATTCTAACAGGACTAGACAGACTAGATGCAAGAAGGATGTTCCCGATGGCGGGGGAGTCCAGAACCAGGGGTCACAGTCTAAAGATAAGGGGTAAGCCATTTAGGACAGAGACGAGGAGGAAATTCTTCACCCAGAGAGTGGTGAACCTGTGGAATTCTCTACCACAAAAGGCAGTTGAGGCCAATTCATTAAATATATTCAAGAAGGAGTTAGATATATTTCCTAAGGCTAAAGGGATCAAGGGATTATGGGGAGAAAGCAGGGACAGGGTACTGAATTTGAATGATCAGCCATGATCTCATTAAATGGCTGAGCAGGCTCGAGGGGCCGAATGGCCTACTCCTGCTCCTATCTTCTATGTTTATATGTTTCTATGCAGGTACAGAGACCAGGGAATGTGCTACATCCACCAAGGTTTAACTGTAAATTCAAGCAAATTGTTGCTCCAATATTCATAGGTGTACTGGAATTTGCATATTCTACAGGATTACAGGCAAGTAAGGAAGAAAACTGAGTCAGATAGATTATGTGCGTAGAAATAGCCCATTTAGCAGATTAAGAGCACATCTTAGTGTCTGAAAAATATCTGTAAGAAAAGCTGGTTGTTCTTATCTGGATATAAATCATAGGCTGAATATAATATCTCGGTCGACAGTACACTGTGGATGCTGGAAATCTGAAATAAAAACAGAAAATGCTGGAAATACTCAGCAGGTCAGGCAGCATCTGTGGAGAGAGAAACAGAGTTAACGTTTCAGGTCGCTGACCCTTCGTCAGGACTGGAAAAAGTTAGAGATGTAACTGGTTTTAAGCAAGTACAAAGGAAGGGAAAGGGGGGAGGGGAGGAAAGAACATTAAATGACAAAAGGGATGGTGGTGCAAGGTGAAAGGAGATGGTAATGGGACAAGTAAAGAAACAAAAGATGGGCCTAGAGGAGGTGTAAATGGGAATATCAGAATCATCAGCAACACATGCCATCCAAAAAAATGGGGGCAGAGGTTATGACCTGAAATTGTTGAACTCAATGTTGAGTCCTTACACGTCCATGGAATATTACAGGATGTCTGATATGGACATTCTCACTGGGGTGCTCATCAGTAGCACAAACTGAAGTGTTTAGACCCCTTAAGGAAGTGAACATGGTGGATTAATGAGGCACCAATTTATCTTTTAGTATTTAGAAAAACTGCAAGATACATATATATCATTCTCTCACTTACACAATATGAAAACAAACTGTGTATTTGAAAAGGCAATGTTTGACACTGATCTGGGAATACTGTGCAATACTAACCAACACTTATTGCAAAGATAAAAATGGTCAATTTTCATCGTCACAGCCTAGGCTGTAATCCCGTGGAGCAAATTGACTACCCGTTGCAGAACCCATTCGGTTTTCATTTCATGGGGCAGGTTCTACAACAGGCAGGTGACCTGCTCCTCCAGTTTACTGCCCAGGAGGTGAAGATGAAAATATACCCCGAGGTTCAGGAGTTCCTTGGAGGAGTCAAAGGGCATATGTACTGTCCACTGAGGTGTTGAACTCGCATCCCATGTTCTACTTTGATCTATGCTGGGTTCGTTTGATCCCAACCAGATCAGTGGTAGGAATTCTACAATTAGCATTAGTTCACCTGCTCGAGGAAAGGGGGGAAAATAAGTCAGGAAAAATTCCAACTCCTGACCATTTCCAGTGACTAATGCTGGAAAATGCCCTTGTGCGGACATTGAGACCCTAACATTCTGTGGGGGTTCAGGGCCTAGTTAAGGATGGGATGAGGCTTAGCTGTAATTTTCACGCCCCTCCCCCATCAAATAGCCTAGTGTCATGCACTGTCTAGGCTCACCCATGAAACATAGAAACATAGAAGATAGGAGCAGGAGTAGGCCATTCGGCCCCTCGAGTCTGCTCCGCCATTCAATGAGATCCTGGCTGATCATCCAAATTCAGTACCCTGTCCCTGCTTTCTCCCCATATCCCGTGATCCCTTTAGCCTTAAGAAATATAACTAACTCCTTCTTGAATATATTTAATGAATTGGCCTCAACGGCCTCCTGTGGTAGAGAATTCCACTGGTTCACCACTCTCTGGGTGAAGAAATTCCCCCTCATCTCAGGCCTACATGGCTTAACCCTTATCCTTAGACTGTGACCCCTGGTTCTGGACTCCCTCGCCATCGGGAACATCCTTCCTGCATCTAGTCAGACTAGTCCTGTTAGAATTTTATAAGTTTCAATGAGATCCCTGCTCATTCTTCTAAACTCTAGTGAATACAAGCCCAATCGACCCAATCTCTCTTCATACGTCATTCCTGCCATCCCAGGTATCAGTCTGGTGAATCTTCGCTGCATTCCCTCCATGGCAAGAATATCCCTCCTCAGATAAGGCGACCAAAACTGCACACAATACTCAAGGTGTGGTCTCACCAAGGCCCATTACAACTGCAGCAAGACATCCTTGCTCCTGTACTCGAATCCTCTTGCTATGAAGGCCAACATACCATTTGCTTTCTTAACCGCCTGCTGCACCTGCATGAAGAATGATCGTCTGGCTGAGGCAATGGAGATCTGCTTGTGCTTGGTGAACAATAATATAGCGTCCTATCAGTTTGGAATTGGCAATCCTAAAATTCGCATGTTGTTAACAGTAGGGCAAAGACCTTTTGTAATGTGGTTCTGAACAAGGACTTTTGGATTTGAATTGAAATTTGGGGATTGATTTTAACCCCGTAGGTTTCGGGCGGGTGGGAGTGTGGTGGGGTGGGTTGGGAGAGTAAGTGCTCGCAGGCCTAAGTTTGGGGCCGGTGTATTTTAACTCCCGGGCCTCATCTACATGCTGCCAGTCAGCTGCCCGCATGTAAGCGGTGGATAGCGCCAGCTGGCCAGCGGGCGGGAGAGGAAGTTCAAGCGGCCAGAGGTCGCCAGCCGGCACTGAGGGAAGATGCTGTGCCAGGGTCTTGCGGGAGGGAAGTTGGGGGGTAAGGGACTCTGGGGCTGGGGAGAGACCGTGACTTTCCTCGTGGGGCCTGGAGGAGCACTTCTGTTCTTTCTGACTTGCCTCGAAGAGCCTCGTTTGTCTGCAGACCAGCTGGGGACCTGCTTCAGCCTGGCCGGAAAAGCTCAGCGACTTCGCCACTCAGGCCCCACTTTAAATGCAATTGGGGTCCTTTTGACACAATAGGACCCCGAATGGCATAAATTCACGAGGCCACCACCTGCCTTATCCGTCTGCTGGTTAAAATCGGGACGGGGCCTGAAGGTGTCGAGAGGGTAGGGTAACCTGCTCAACTTTAACTGCCCACACGGGATGGTAGGATTAAAATCGATACCCTGCTGCATTCTGGTCTCTTTCAGTTGAAAGCCCAGAAGAAAGACTGAAATTGAATCTATTAACATAGAAACATAGAAGATAGGAGCAGGAGTAGGCCATTCGGCCCCTCGAACCTGCTCTGCCATTTAATGAGATCATGGCTGATCATCCAAATTCAGTACACTGTCCCTGCTTTCTCCCCATATCCCTTGATCCCTTTAGCCTTAAGAAATATATCAAACTCCTTCTTGAATATATTTAATGAATTGGCCCCTACTGCCTTGTGTGGTAGAGAATTCCACAGGTTCACCACTCTCTGGGTGAAGAAATTCCTCCTTATCTCAGTCCTAAATGGCTACCCCTTATCCTTAGACTGTGACCCTTGGTCTGGACTCCCCCACCATCGGGAACATCCTTCCTGCATCCAATCTGTCTAGTCTTGTTAGAATTTTATAAGTTTCAATGAGATCCCCTCTCATTCTTCTAAACTCCAGCGAATATAAGCCCAATTACCCAATCTCTCCTCATACGTCATTCCTGCCATCCCAGGTATCAGTCTGGTGAATCTTCACTGCACTCTCTCCATGGCAAGAACATCCTTCCTCAGATAAGGTGACCAAAACTGCACACAATACTCAAGGTGTGGTCTCACCAAAGCTTACGTTGGCAAGTAGGGGCAGTTTGCTCTTTTATTGACTGTTTAAATCGTCTTCCCAGTTTGAAATGATGAGTCAGGGTTGGTTAGTTCCCTGTTTCTGGGTAATGGCACCATTGCTCAAGCTGAAGAAAGGTTAAGACTGCAGTCTATCGAGGACGCTGGTCTCGTATATTAAAGCTTCAGTGCTGTAATGGGTTTCACACTTATTTTTGGCTGTGTGATATTTGCTGTGCTCTGGAAGTATTCCCACATGATCTCAGCACCACAGGCAATCTTTTAAACATTGAAGTTCATTCCCATCTGCCTGAACGAAAATAACATTACTGGACTTGAAAGAAATCCTGCAGAAAAGGCAGCAATTTGCAACAATGAAACGTGCACTTAACAAAAGGCAATCACACGTTTTAATTTTCTTTTCTTTATCTTGCCAATTTCCTCCCCTCCCCCACCCCTCTTCTGCTGATGAGGATGAGGCCTTCTGAGTTTGGTCTGTAAGATTCGCAAAATTTCTACATTTCCCCAAAGGTTATTAATAATAAAAGCGACCCTGCATGGACATTTTAATGAAAAGGGTACCCAAAGATGGCGTCCGCACCTCGTGGCCAAAAGCCTGTAAGATTTTTTTAAAAACTTGGACTCTGTGGCACAAGCAGCTTTTTGGGAAATTGAAACCCAGGCTGCAGTTTCTGTGAAGAGAGATTTTTGTATTTTGAAAGCAGACAGGACTTTGAATTATGCATTAAGTCAAATCGGAGACAGATCAAAACCAGTGAGGCCTATACTTAAGGCCATCAAGTTGTTTGCATAAATAATCGGAAACAGCTTAGGGAAGCCATCGAAGCTGGGCAGGCCGATTAAGATGTATTAATAACAAAAGCAACTCAGGAATCGGGCCGGTAGGTGTGATTACCGGCCATCTAAAAGCAGTTAGTTTAGATTGCTACAATTATTTAAACTAGCCCGCCAAGATTGGGACAATGAACTAACCTGATTTGGCGCGCAAATAAGGGTTATCGGGAGGAGTATAACTGAAGGCCCCGGGTAGCAATCGCTCTCTGCTCTCTCTTGCTCTTGTCCTTGACTCTGCTCTCGTGGCTCCGGCCTCTTGGGCTGCCGCTTGTACTCGTGCCCTGGCCTCGTGGCGGGTTCTCTCCCCGGAGCAGATTTTCAGTAGCCAGAAACACCATACCAACTGCTAGGAAGGGGAGCGAGGCCCAAGTCCACAGCCATCCAGGACGCCCAGGCCGCAGAAAGGGGCAAGACGAAGATGAGCAGGTAGCCCAGGACTCGCGAGATGAGTGGAGATGAAGAAGATGATAAAAACTCGATAAGGGCAGCGAAAAACGTATCGATAAGTAAACCAAGCGCCTAGTTATAAGCTGACGCTTGGGGAAGGAAGTCCTTGAGGACGGTGAAGACAAACACCTTGTTGAGCAATGCGATAATGCAGGTGTCTACGCCATGATGAATATACAGGCGTTTGATGCATGGCTAGTAAAATCTTAACGGTAACGACTGGTGACTGTCCGATAAATAACGTTACCGCCGCCGACCGCCCGAGGGAGAAGAAGAGGAGAACCCATCGAGATGAGACACCGACAGTAGCAGAGGGGAGAAGGTGTGTCGCAGTAGCCGACCCAGCACTGCACCCCTGAAGACCACGTGGCGACGGGGTACCTAGAAGGACCAGAAACCAGACTTCAAAATTTCGCACTCGTTAACAGTTGGCTTTTATCTTTGGATTGCTGAGCATGAATTCTGGCCCCTCATAGCTTAATCTAGTTAGGTATAGGGGGTGGGATAAGGATAAGG
Source organism: Somniosus microcephalus (assembly GCF_052327205.1). Classification (NCBI taxonomy): domain Eukaryota; kingdom Metazoa; phylum Chordata; class Chondrichthyes; order Squaliformes; family Somniosidae; genus Somniosus; species Somniosus microcephalus. The sequence continues at coordinate 48,528,167 of NC_140997.1, forward strand.
GGATTGTTAAGATAGTCATTTTCCCTCGATGTGCCGTGTGTTCCCCATTCCCTGTATAAGTATAGTTATTTTGTATTTGCCTGTAATTTTATACTACAGGTAGACTATCCTTTATCCGAAAACCTCGGGACCAGCCGTGTTTCGGTTTTCGGAAAATTTCGGATTTCGGAAGGTATTTTATAAGACTGGGAAATTTGTCGGGGGTGGGTCGGCGGGGGTCCGCGGGGGGGTCGGCGGGAGTCGGGGTCAGCGGGGGTCCGCGGGGGGGTCGTCGGGGGGGTCGGCGGGAGTCGGGGTCCGCGGGGGGGTCCACGGGGGGGGTCCGCGGGGGGGTCGGTGGGAGTCGGCGGGGGGGTCGGCGGGGGGTCAGTGGGGGGGTCGGCGGGGGTCCGCGGGGGGTCGTCGGCGGGGGTCAGGGTCATGCGCACGACTTACGCTGACCCTCTGCTCAGCGTAAGTCGTGCGCCACTCTGGTCATGTCGTGCGCACGACTTACGCTGAACGAAAAAACCTTCGGTTTTTAGAGGGTTTCGGTTTTCGGAAGTTCGGATAAAAGGTAGTCTACCTGTAGTAACTTTTCATAAGATTGTGTTAATTTCTATTTCAATAAAAATCTTGGTTTTCTCACATCCAAACCACCTGTCTGCTCGAGTCTTTTCTGTATCGCCGCCTGTACCTAAGTCCAGTGTCTAGAACCCAGGGGCGTGTGAGCGATTCGAACCGCTCATAAACAGTCAGAGGCATAACTGACTGGGCACACACACCACCCCACACCACCCACTACGGGTCGCTCTGGTGCATCACCTAACTAGGTATTGTTCATGTCTGAGGGAAGCAAACTGTATTAAAAGGCTTGCATTTATATAGCACCTTTCACGAACTCAGGATGTCCCAAGCGTTTATAGCCGATGACGTACTTTTGAAGTGTAGTGTGGTTTCTTAATTTGCAGAGGAAAGGTCGAATGGTTCGAGACTGACACCAATATGGTTTATAGTGGCTATTTTATTGTCAACAAGTAATATTTTGATCATAGCAAAATACTGCGGATGCTGGAAATCTGAAATAACAACAGAAAGTGCTGGAAACACTCAGCAGGCCAGGCAGCATCGAAGAGAGAGAAACAGAGTCAACGTATCGGGTCGAGCCCTTTGTCAGAACCTAAAGTAGATAAGTCACCAGGACCGGACTGGGATGCATCCGAGGATGCCGAGCGAAGTTAAGGTGGACATTGCGGAGGTACTGGCCATAATCTTGCAATCCTCCTTAGATACGGTGGTGGTGCCAGAGGACTGGAGAATTGCAAATGTTACACCCTTGTTCAAAAAAGGGTGTAAGGATAAACCCAGCAACTATAGGCCAGTCAGTTTAACCTCACTAGTGGGGAAGCTTTTAGATACCATAATCCAGGACAAAATTAACAGTTAGTGTGGATTAATTAAAGAAAGCCAGCACAGATTTGTTAAAGGCAAATCATGTTTAACTAGCTTGATTGAGTTTTTTGAAGAGGTAGCAGTGAGGGTTGATGTGGGCAATGCAGTTCACGTGGTGTACATGGACTTCCAAAAGGCATTTGATAAAGTGCCAGATAATAGGATTGCCAGCAAAGCTGAAGCCCATGGAATTAAAGGGACAGTGGCAGCATGGATACGAAATTGGCTAAGTGACAGGAAGAGTAATGGTGAACGGTTGTTTTTCGGACTGAAGGAAGGTATACAGTGGTGTTCCCCAGGGGTCGGTACTAGGACTCACTGCTTTTCTTGATATATATTAATGACTTCGACTTGGATGTACAGGGTACAATTTCAAAATTTGCAGATGACACAAAACTTGGAAGTATAGTGAACATTGAGGAGGATAGTAATAGAATTCAAGAAGACATAGACAGGCTGGTAGAATGGGCGGAAATGTGGCAGATGAAATTTAACACAGAAAAGTGCGAAGTGACACATTTTGGTAGGAAGAACAAGGAGGGGCAATAAAAACTAAAGGGTATGAGGAAAAAATTTGGTGGCATTGTGCCTCCCGTTAGTGCCCAGCAGCACTGCGCCTCCGCCGATGACATCATCACCATGCGCAGCGCCCCGCTCGCACCCCGGCCGCAAACTTGGCTCGCGCCCCCTGATCTACCGCCGGACGCCATGTCCGACAGGGTCAGGGGGGCATTTTTGCGGCCAGGGTGGCGATAATTAAAGGGCAGGTGCCGGGCAGCCATTTTTATCTTGGGCCACCTGCCAGCACCTGCCCCCTCTGGCCTCCTGCTGCCGGACTCTTTTGCCGGCACCCCACTCCCTGGTGGCCCAGCAGGGGAGGGATGCCTGCAGTACCGCGGCACTATGTGCCGGCGTGCATGGCGCTGTTGCATGTAGTGCTGCGATATTCAATGGGAATGCCCCAAGAGGGAGGGGGAGCGCTTCCAGCAGTGCCCCACCTCCTGCTTGGGGCACTACCATTGAATTTTGGGTGCGGGGGCGCTAAATTTTTTGGGGCGCTAAAAGTAGCAATCCAGTGAAGTTGGTGTCCCAAAGGGTCCGCGAGCCAATTTACCCCCTACATTTCTAAAGGGGGTGCATGAACAGACAGACCTGGGGGTATATGTTTAGGGGTTCGCAAAATCCCCTCAGCCCCCAAAGATCGGGAAATATTAATCCACATCGTGGACGAAGACTTTGCGTGATTTAAATTGTATCTGGGTTGGACAATGTTTTAAAACATACCCAGAACCGCAAGAAGGCTGCATTAAGCTAGGCAGCACTTGGACAACACTGGAATCAAAGAACTTTGTAAAATAATTGCACACCTTAAGACAGTACATTTTTATTGAAAAAAGGTACTCTTGAGTTTGGTAAATTGCTCAGGGATAAAATGGCTGTCAGACTGCGTGGCCAAGGACAAAGGGCCTGGGAGCAGCTTTCTGTGTCTGTGAAGCAACGGCAGTCAAATTCTGTCAATCAAAAGGGGAGTTTCCCCTCCCTGCAGAGACAATCGATGTTTGTTTACAGAAACTGCTACTTTGTGTACACAAGGGATTAAACCACTTAGGCTGCAGTTTCGGTGACCACAGGATAATGGCTTCTGGTTACTACAGCCTCCACGCTAGAGGGCACACGGAGGCAAGCCAGAGAGAGAGCGATGAAGTGAGCAAAAATTTCTGACCCCCGACAAACAACCATCCCCTGTATTTACCTATAGCTACCTATCACTGATTCCCCAACCCGTCTTTTCCCCTCAAATCTGAGAAAACCCATGGTACGGTAGGCATCTACAGATACATCAATTACAAAATGTTACAATAAGGGGTCTCATACCCCTGCACCACTTGTTACATTATAACATATTACAAAATGTTGCAATCTTGGTTATACAATGTAATCAAAATGATTCCAAGCACGGGGAGGGTCCTACGCCTCTGCACCACTTGGAAATGTAAAACAAAATACAAAAATCTCCATTAAACATTTGAAACAAAATGCTGAAATAAGCCCCGACCATCACGTGCCAATGATGGGTCGCGAAATTCGAGTGAGTATTGCTCCTCCCACCCGGGCAGTAAATATTCCTTCCACCCCAACCCCACCCCCCTTTTAATGGTCTTAAAATTTTAAAACATACAGAATGGATTTTACAGAACAGTCTACTCCGCCAGCCCTGAGCCGTTCCCTTGTCCCTTTGTGGAGGTGGGGTACCCCTCATGTTTCACAGACCGAGACCGGAGAGTATGGGATCGCGACTCCCAGTCCCTCCCCCTCCTGTCTGCCCTCGACTGGCTGGAGAAAATGATGGGTGCCTGTGTGGCGGCTCTCACTGGCCCCACACTCAAACTTGGATCCCAGATCCGGCCACCCACTCATCCTTCCCAGCCACACTTACACTCTAACTTTGCCCGTGGGCCCCGGGTGAGTTCCTCCCTTCCTCGAACGCACCCACGTGACTCTTGGGTCTCCCCTTCCCCTTTACAATCTTTCCCGGGCCATCACCACCCACTCCCGGGGAACGCGTCCCTTTCTGACAAGGCGCCCGCGCTTCCCCACCATGACTCCTCAATAGCGAGGTCTCCCGCAAGTGAAATTCAGTCAGGATAGTGCTGGCCATCTCTTCCACGTAGGATGAGTAGGCAGGTTCCTCCGGACTCTCTCTGGTTTCTCCCGAAGGTCGCTGCGGGGTCTCCTCCTGGATTTGTCCAGTGGCGAGGTGATCCCCAACATTCTGTATCCATCTTCATTCAATGCCCAGCTCGGGCTGGGCGAACAGGGCTGCTCCTTTGTCCACTCTCCTGCAAAATAACTTAAAAGGACATGCAGCCAGGTCTCTCACTGACCTGCTGCCTTAGGTGGAGACATGGTCGGGTCCCTCGACCTCGGACCAAAACACAAGCATTTGGCACACTTATAAACATAAACTTTAAACATAAACTCAAAACTACTAGTTACATTCTAAACTTAAAATTTAAACACCTTAAAAGCAAGCTATAAACCTTTTAAACTTAACACAGAGCTATAATACAAATGCCGCCCGCCTCCGGACGGCCAGGCTAATCTCTGGTGTCATTGTCACAGATTACTGCTGCCTGCAGTGAAGCTGGACTGCCTCCTGCTTCTGGTCCCTGGCAGCTTATGGCTGCTAGTTGGGGACCTCTGTGATCTGTTTCCTCCTGGGCTTGGGAGATTGCTCTTTGTGGCAGATAACCGGGTGACCATCTTACCTTGGGCTTGTGGACCCGCTGAGACCTTCTGAGGGGCTTCTCTGTGAGGGAAACTTTGGCCGACGGACCCTGAGCCTGGGTCACAGCCCTAGCTGGCTGGGAACCTTCTCTCCCTGATGCAAACAGACCGCACTGTTTAATATACCTGGCAGTCTGCCGGTACTCCGGGTTTGTCTCCTTTTCCCTACCCACTCCTGTAATGGGGGCAGGTATCCCCTCACCACCCGCTGCTGGTGGCTGAAAATCTTTCTCTCCAGGTCCAAAACCTGGCACCAGCCCCTTCCATATGTCCCCCGCAAGAGGAATTGCTATCCCTTCCTCCCCAGAGTCCCACACCATAGGGGGACCCACTCTAGAAGCGGGCTGGGAAGCTTGTCCCTTTAAACAGGTGACTGCGCCTGCGCGAACCTCCTCCTGGAGTCCCACGGCAGAGGTTGTGAAACCTCTGTATTCAAACAGGCAACTGCGCCTGCACGGGAAAACTGAAGAGGAGCCGCTGGGGTCACAGGCTGTGGAACTGCGCCGGCGCGAACCTCCTCCCCGGGGTCCCACGGCAGAGGCTGTGAAACCTCTGTCTTCAAACAGGCGACTGCACCTGCGCGTGAAAACTGAAGAGGAGCCACTGGGGTCACAGGCTGGGGAACTGCACCTGCGCGAACCTCCTCCCTGGAGTCCCACGGCAGAGGCTGTGAAAACTCTGTCTTCAAACAGGCGACTTCGCCTGTGTGGGGAAACTGAAGAGGAGCTGCTGGGGTCACAGGCTGGGGGACTGCACCTGTGCGAACCTCCTCCCCAGAGTCCCACGGCAGAGGCTGTGAAACCTCTGTCTTCAAACCGGCAACTGCGCCTGCGCAGGGAAACTGAAGAGGAGCCGCTGGGGTCACAGGCTGGGGGACTGCGCCTGCGCGAACCTCCTGTTCAAAAGACTGGGGAATTCCTGTCTCCAGACCAGCGACTACGCATGCGCGGGCAGTCTCTTCTGTGAATGAACTCGCAGCAGCCTGCAGATTTCTACTCTCAGGCGGCTGTTTCTCTGTTTCTGAACTAGCTAACTGGTTCAAATTTAAACTTTGGCCAAAACTTAGGTCCCACTGGGGCGGGGAAGTGTCCCAATTGGTGGGCCGGACAACTTTTCCCTTGAAACAAGCCACAGCGCCTGTCTTTACAGCCTGTGAACTTGAACTTGTGTGGTCAGATTTATACAATTTACATTGGTTGGCGTGGAACCACTTTGTGCACCAGAGTAGTTTTACTGCATAGACCATGGGGCTGGCCCTATCAACTATACTATAGGGTCCCATGTAGAGTGGCTCTAAACTTCCCACCCGGGCATAGTTTCTTACCATCACTAGGTCTCCTACCTCCCACTGGTGGCTCCTGCTAGGCTCGAGCAGCAGCCGGTTATTCCGATGCTGCTTCCCCATGCTGTCTGCTGCCTGCCCATAAATTCGTTTGAGGTGTTCTAGGAGGATTCGGGCAAATTTATCCCGGTTTATTTCCTGCAGTTGTCCTTCAGTGAGGACTGGGGCAATGACATGAGTGGGGGTCCTCATAACTCTGCCGGTCATGAGCTCATGTGGTGAATGCCCTGTACTCTTGGACTGGCTGGCCCAGATCCCCATGAGGATCAGAGGTAGGGTCTCTGCCCATTTTTGGGGCGACCCCACTGTCTCTTTCCTCAGCCTTTCCTTAATGGTCCGGCTCATGCGCTCCACAATCCCTGAGGACTGGGGATTTTAAGCGACATGCCATTTCCCCTGAATACCAAGCAGCCTGAGGGTGTTCTGCATGACTTGGCCAGTGAAGTGGCTTCCCTGGTCGGACTCCACGAACTGGGGCAGTCCCCACCGCGAGAACACCTCCTTCACCAAGATCTTTGCAGTCCCCATTGCTGTGGCCGTCCTGCAGTGGAAGGCTTCCACCCACTTGGAAAACACATCCACCAGGACGAGGCAGTATTTGTAGCCTCCCTGGGTGGTGGGCAAGGGCCCTATATAGTCGATCTGGATCGACTGCCATGGTCCCTCCACACTCCTAATGTGTCCCATGGGCACCTTCCTTTTGTGGGGATCGGGATTATTTGCTGCACACACAAGACAGCTAGCACAGAACTCGCGGACATCATCCCAGAGTCCTGGCCACCTTCCCACCTGTTCCACCCATTGCCAGGTGGTCTCAGGCCCGGGGTGTCCCGCTCCCGGCCCCTCATGGGCCAGCTGAAGGAACTCCCTCCGGTGTTGCTGGGGTACTACCCACTGTTCCCCCCTGAACAGCATGCCTTCCCTTATGGAGAGGGGGGCTGCGCTGTAGGGGCCCTCTAACTTCCTGCCCTCCATCACTGCGCTAACAACAACTTTCAGGACTGGGTCCTGGGCTTGGACCATCTTGAGTTCTGGGGCTAACACTACTCCTGATTTTCCCTGTGTCCCATCCCTGCCTGTTATCGCTGCCACTGGCCCGGACTCATATGGGTCCCAGAAAGTGCCTGCCCGTGCACCCTCCTTGGCCAGCATATCGGCTTGCTGGTTGCCCTGGCTGCGGGGTTCTGTGGAGGAATGGGCTTTCACCTTATGGATGAAAACTGCACCTTTCTCCCCCACAGCTGCCAGGATTTTCTCCAGCAGGGGCTTTATTGTCAAGGGCTTCCCGTCAGCGGAGGTATACCCACGACGGGACCAGATGGCCAAGTACTCTGTACACGAGTTGCAAGTGAACATACTGTCAGAGCAAATCGTATACGGGGTAGGGAAGATGTCGGGGTGTGTAACCACATACATCACCGCGGACAGTGCAGCCTGCTGGGCACTCATGGTGTTAGGGAGCTTGATTGCCAAGGCAATGTCTGCCGTTGGGTCAAAGATCCCTCAACCCGTGAGTCGTACTCCAGCGGATACCATGCTGCAACCGTCTACATAGATCTCGCGGCCCGTGGGATGTATCCCGGCCCGTAAACCTCTGTTCACTTCCCATACTCCATCTATGGAACATCGATGGGCTGTTCCAGGGTACACCATATTGGCCGCAAGCTTTGGCTCGCAAAGGCCCTTTACCTTCAGATCCATCTGTGAGAGAAGGGTCCAGCGCACAATGCAGATGCTGCTGACTGTCCCATCTTTAATCCTCCCATCCAAAAGCATCTGAGTGGGTGTGTGGTGTGTGAGGAGGGTGATGGGAGAGGTGCCTGCGAAGATCCGGGATTTCTTCACAGCCCAATATGTGGCTAAAAGGTGCCTTTCACATATTGAGTAGCTCCTCTCTACATCGGTGAGTATTCTGGAGGAATAGACCACGGGTCTCAGCCTACCATGCTGCTCTTGGAGCAGCACAGCACTCAGGCTATCCCCACTGGCTGCTACCTCCAGAAAAAACTCCCTTTTCCCATCTATTGCTCCTAGGGCTGGTGCGGTCTGCAGGTCTCCCTTTAACTTAACAAATGCCGCCTGGCAACCCTCATCCCAGGACCACTCCACTCCCTTGTGTAGGAGACGGAGCGGAGGGGCCGCTGTGGCTGCATAGTCCTCTATAAAATCCCTGCAGTACCCCGTCAATCCCAGGAACGACCTCACCCCTCTTACTGAATTGGGAATCGGTAACTCCTGGGCCGCTTCCCTCCTTGCCTTATCTATGGCCCTCTCTCCTGTGCGGACAGTCAGACCCAGGAATTTGATTTCTTGCTGACCGATCTGCGCCTTCTTGGGGTTGACTTTAAACCCCTTTCTCTGCAGCAGCTCCAGCAGCTCAGCCAGCAGTGGGCCATGCTCCCCGGCCGAGTCGGTAAATAAGAGCAGGTCATCCACATACTGCAGTAACTGAGTAGGCTGACTGAACTCTTTTAAACTATCCTTCATGCATTGGTGGAAGATGCTGGGGCTGTTGTGGAAACCCTGTGGCAGACAGGTCCAGGTATACTGCTGTCCCTTAAAGGTGAAGGCAAACTTATATTGGTCCTCCTGTTTTAAAGGGATAGACCAGAACCCATTCGAAATGTCCAGCACCGTGAATGTGTTCGCGGATGCTGGAATACTGCTAATAAGATTAGCCACTGCTTCTACTGTGGGGGCCCACGCGGGGATATTGCTGTTAAGCACCCGATAGTCCACCGTGGCTCTCCATGAATTGTTCGGTTTCCTAACTGGCCAAAGTGGAGAATTAACATGAGTGGCTATGGGCCTCAACACTCCCTGTTTAACTAAGGAGGTGATGGCTGCCTCCATGTCGGGTTCTGCCTCCTTGGGGAAATTGTACTGTTTCCGTGGTCGGGCCATGGGGTCCCCGTCTATTTTAACCTCAAACCCTGTGATCCTCCCGCAGTCATGTTTATGGGTGGCAAAGGCTGTGAGGTTTGCCTGCACGACTGCCTGCAGTGGCTCCGGGACACCATTTACCATGAGCCCGAGGTCGTAACCTTCTTTGGGCTTCACAGTACACAAGGTCCCCTTACCCTCCTTGGCCGGGATGACCACTACACCTTCTTCCCTGTCTGTGCTAGCCCCCCAAAGGCAATGGTTGCGGAGATCCACGAGGATCCCGTGACCCACCAGGAAGTCAGCTCCTAGGATCCCCTTTCCTTCCTCCTTATTCCACTTTGCCAGGATGCACGTCCACTTAGTTTGGAGCGTGCCCAGACAGACTGAGAGGGGTCTGGAGTATACCCCCGCCTGCTCCTGACCGGTGAATCCCGATAGTATGTATGTAACCCTGTCAGACAGAGGTGAGGTGGTGGGATTATCCGTATGGATCACGGTGCATGATGCTGCCGTATCCAATAGATAAGTCCCTGTAACCTTCTCTACCTCCATCTGTACGAGCGGTCTCTTCCATTCATCACACCGGAGATTACACAGGCGGACAGGTTGCGTGGGCTCCAGTCATTGTGGGGAGGCAGAGGTGGGCGAGGGGGCTGCAGCACCACTGATGGCTGCTACCTTTCCCTGATTAGCCCTGAGGAATGATTTTATTGCCTCCATGACGGACTCGACTGTGTCAGGAGGAGTTTCTGTCTCTGCCTTCTGAGTTGGGGCTGCGGGGGTCCTGGCTTTATCGTCTCTCCCAGGCTTTTTACAATCCCTGCGCCAGTGGCCATCCTCCCCGCACCTGTAACAGGTGACCTTGTTCTGGGAGGGACGGCTCCCCTCCTGGCGCCACTCTTTCTTGTGTTGAGCCCCAGGTTTAACCTCGTGGACCTTACCCTTTTGCTGGGGGGTCCCACTATTCCTACCGTTCCTATATGCTACCGTGAGCTGCCGGATTACAGTCTCTTCGGTTGCTAGGGGGTCTCGGTGGTCAAACCAAGTATCAGCCTTTGCTTTTATCTGGGGCAGGCAATTGGACACCAGGCAACGAAGCCATTGGGTCCGCTGCTGCGGGTTCAGGTGTGCCCTATTTTGTCCCCCTGTACACGCGCTGTTGTAGACTGGCCACAGCCTGTCTGCAAATGCCTGTGGGGTCTCCCCTTCCTTCTGCAGTGTTTTCCCTATGCGATCGAGCGGACTGCCGTCGTTCGCACCCGTGGCTTCCAGTATTTCCTCCTTTAGGTCCTCAAAACCCTTCTGCCCTCTCTTAGCCTCATCTGAAAGGGTCTGATAGAGTTAACTATCTACAGAGAAAAGCAACATTTTGGCTTTCTCTTCGTCATCACAGCTGTTAACACAGGCTGCCTGTTCTATCCCTTGGAAGTGCACTGAGGGGTCTTCATTTTCGGAGAGCAGGGGAATATGTTTCACCAGGCCTCTGAGCTGTTGGGTATCATAGGGTACCAGATAGGTATGCTGAACAGCCCCTGGGTCATTATCTTTCACGGGCAGACCGCACCTCCGTTGTCGGAGGGGGTACACTGGTCCTGGTCCCCGCCTGCCTAGCGAGACCTGCTGGCGTTCTCCTACAACCCCATTGTCCACCCCTTCTTGCTGCCAGAGCTCCTCAAAACTCGGAGCTGTGGGCTGCTGTCTTGGGATCTCTAATTCCCTAGCCAGCTCTGTTCTGGGTGCTGCCTGTGGGGCGGTTTGATTTGTGCTGCTGGTACTGTCCGACGGACTTCCCTTCGGACTTATGAGACATACCATCCCTTTAGTCCTTAATAACTCCATACCCAAACTCTCTATCTTTCTATTACATGGGGTATGATCTGCTCCACTAAACCTTTGGTCGCAGGCCAGCTTATAAGCTGCCTTTACCTCCCTAACCATTTCCTCCTGCTCTGTTGCTTCTGAGGTGAGGCGGGCATTCTCTTCCCGCAGTCTCATCTCGTTACTCTTAGCTTCTGTAATTTGGCACTTTAGGAACTCTGGCCTAGAAATTCAGTGCCCTTAGCACCGATTTTGCGGTGCTAGAGGGCCTAGTGCTGCAATTGGCGCCGGTTCCTAAATTGCCTGGGGCCCTTCCGCGGCGGTAGACCGGTAGCGCTGCGCCGGCACCGATGACGTCATCGGTGTGCGCAGCGTCCCGGTTGCCGTGGTAACCCGGCCCCAAGCCGAAATTCAGTTGCGGCCGCCTCGCCAGTGACAGCCGCAACTAAGACTCCAGCAAACGAGTGTTGCCGGAGTCTGCGCCGGCGCTTTAAGGAGGCGTGGCGGCCGGCCGCTTTCCCGCCGGCCGCCTGCCCGCAGCTCCCTCCCCGGACTTCTCCCCCCCCCCGGAACAGATGCAAGCCCGGCACTTGTCCGAGGTGCCGGGCTCATTTTTGAGGAGATTTGCGCGGGCCGCGGCCGGGTGCAGGCAGCTCCTCCTTAACGGAAGGAGGAGGCCTGCACTTCCCGAGCCTGCCGCACCGCAGCGGGCGCCGCAGCGCCGGAATAGCGCCGCAATGCGGCGCGTTGCGCCAGTTTTCAGGCGCTAAAACCCTTCAGTAGCGCCGGCAGCCGTTTGGGCGCGGCGCTACTGAATTTTTGGCGCGCGCAAAGGGACTTAGCGCCAGCGCTAACTTCCGGCGCTAAAGCCCTGGCGCAGCGCAAACTCAATTTCTAGGCCTCTATCTTATGCCTCGCGTGGCTTTTGCCCTCGCTAGCTTCTTGGGTGAGGTGTGTGTTGTCCTCCTGTAGCCTCATCTCACTGTGACTCTATCTTGTGCCTCTGTGACTTCCTGCAGAAGGCACTTTATCTCTGCCTGGCATTTCGTGACCTCTAGTGTGAGGCGTGCATTTTCTTCCCTCACCCTCATCCCACTATCTCTGGCCTCATTCACCTCTCTTATGAGGCATTCTACCTCCGCCTGGCATTTCTCAAACTCTGACTGCCGATTCTTGGCCTCTTTAACCTCCTCCCGCACCCTCATCTCGCCCTTCTTAACCCAGCCACCTATATCATAATAGATCAGCTTACACGCTGCCGCTAACTTCTGCAGGGCTACCCACAGACTGAAAGCAAGAAAAGCAAGAGCTGATGCTTTCTCCAGATCCAGACCACTTATCATATCAAAAACTTCCTTCAGTCCTGCCGCGGTCGTCAATTTGGAGGGGGCATCCTTTACCTGGTTTACGGTAATTTACCATCCTTTACCTGGTTTATGGTAATTTACCTGGTCAGGCAGCCTTTTTCCACTGCACTGTGACCAATTCCAATCAGCGGTTTCGAATAGCTAAACCCCTCCTTCCAGTTCTGACTGGAGGAACTTATAATTAATGATATATTAAAACGGACAAATGGTCTGGATGCAAGAAAGTCAAACTTTATTAAAACTAAGAAACTACACCACACGATCAAAGTAATCACGGTAAAATTGCTTAAATAGGGGAGGAAAAAGGGACACAACGAGGGAAATCGACTAAAATACAATTCTAACGAAATCCCCACTTTACTCCCACCCCTAAGCCTATCCTAAGTTGCCCATGGATGGCCAGAAAAGTATATGCTAAGCACTGCAATGCCAGCTCCGTGTCCCACGAGTTCTTCACTGCCCTGAAGTAAAGAAACACCCCAGTGTTTTAAAAGTAAACTGCTGGTGTCTTACTTCTTCAGACTGACTCCATGCTGTAGAGGGCACATGGAGGCAAGCCAAAGAGAGAGAGATGCCCCTGCGAAGCTATCTCTTTTACCCCAATTTTGGGGCCGAAATGTTCCCGCCCAGATCCGGAAGTTTCTGGGCTAAAACAAAAGGGATCCAACTGTCCCCATTGTCCAGTAATGGATGATTCAAACCCATTGATTTTAAACTGTTCCCTTCCTCAGTCCAAATGTCTCTTCTGTGCTGTTCATTCTGTGTGATGGGCTATTGAACCATTTCCGTTCATCCTGATGGGTTTTGAATGGGGCTGTATTACCATGTAAGCAGCCTGGGAGGCTATAGTAACGAGAAGCCATTGTCCTGTGGTCACCGAAACTGCAGCCTAAGTGGTTTAATCCCTTGTGTACATAAAGTAGCAGTTTCTGTAAACAAATATCGATTGTCTCTGCAGGGAGGGGAAACTCCCCTTTTGATTGACAGACTTTGACTGCCGTTGCTTCACAGACACAGAAAGCTGCTCCCAGGCCCTTTGTCCTTGGCCACGCAGTCTGACAGCCATTTTATCCCTGGGCAATTTACCAAACTCAAGAGTACCTTTTTTCAATAAAAATGTACTGTCTTAAGGTGTGCGATTATTTTACAAAGTTCTTTGATTCCGGTGTTGTCCAAGTGCTGCCTAGCTTAATGCAGCCTTCTTGCGGTTCTGGGTATGTTTTAAAACATTGTCCAACCCAGATACAATTTAAATCATGCAAAGTCTTCGTCCATGATGTGGATTAATATTTCCCGATCTTCGGAGGCTGAGGGGATTTTGCGAACCCCTACAATGTGCACAAATCATTGAAGGTGCCAGGGCAGGTTGAGAAAGCATATGGGATCCTGGGCTTCATAAATAGAAGCATAGAGTGCAAAAGCAAGGAAGTTATGATGAACTTTTATAAAACACTGGTTTGGCCTCAGCTGGAGTATTGTGTCCGATTCTGAGCACCACACTTTAGGAAGGATATGAAGGCCTTAGAGAGGGTGCAGAAAAGATTTACGAAAATGGTTCCAGGAATGAGGGGGGACTTCAGTTACGTGGATAGACTGGAGAAGCTGGGTTTGTTCTCCTTAGAGCAGAGAAGGTTGAGAGGAGATTAGATAGAGGCAACATGAGGAAAAAACATTTTACGCAGCGAGTGGTTAGGATCTGGAATACATTGCCTGAAAGGGTGGTGGAGGCAAATTAAATCGTGGCTTTCAAAAGGGAACTGGAGAAGCAAAAGATGAAGGAAAACAATTTGCAGGGCTACGGGGAAAGGGCTGGGGATTGGGACCAGCTGAAGTGCTCTTTCAGAGAGCAGGCATGGGCTTGATGGGCCAAATGGCCTCCTCCTGTGCTGTAACTATTCTCTGATTCTATCAGCAGTCTGGGTTTAAACGGTGTCACTTTGAATGATTTGCAATGCAGGATGGTTAATATGGCCAAGCAAAAGATAATCATTTTGCTTCTTTGACTAATATTCTTACAGTAGTCACTTCGGTAATAGAAACATAGAAACATAGAAGATAGGAGCAGGAGTAGGCAATTTTGCCCCTCGAGCCTGCTCCGCCATTCAATGCGATCATGGCTGATCATCCAAATTCAGTACCCTGTCCCTGCTTTCTCCCCATATCCCTTGATCCCCTTAGCCTTAAGAAATATATCTAACTCCTTCTTGAATATATCTAATGGCCCAGTAATTCTGGTCCCAACGCGTGAGTACGGACGGGGTACTCACGCGTGGGCCTGTTGAAAGTGCCGGATTTCAGCATGCACAGTGTATGCGCGGAAAACCGGCATTTCCTCTCCTCTGAACCAAGGGGTTAAGAGACGGTTCCCTAGCGACGTTTGAGGCAGTGCGTACGCGTTGAACTTCCGTTTTTTTGACAGGTTTGTCTGTGCGTGAAGGCCTCCACTTTTTACGAATGTAAAAAGCAGACGTAAGGACTTAGTTTTATAAGGTAAGTGGTCTAATAATTAAAGTTAGAAATTTTTTTCCACAGGTTTATTATTTTTAAAGAATTTACAGTAAGGTAAGTGTATTTTTGGACCCGATTTCTTGAAAAAAAATTTTGGCAGAAATTTGAATAATTGTTTAAATTAGTTTTTTAAAGTTATTAATAGTTAATTTAGTTAATGGAATTTTTTTAAACTTTTATTTAAAGTTTAAGTAGTGTTTTGGGCGCCCGTACTTTTCATGAGTTTGACAGGTCTTATGTCTAACTCATGAATGGACTTTTGTAAACTCCCATTGGTTGCCCAGTGCTCACGTGATCCCAGCCGGCTCATCGCACTAAGTACGCCGCTGGATCACGCACGCACAGCGCGCCGGGAGCTGAACCGGGCCACAGACCGGAAATCCAAGCAGGCCCAGTCTTCAAATGTCAGCGCGATATGTAAGTGCAGGTCGGGGGCTTGCACCCGCGGGAAGCCCCCGACCCGAATTTCTGGGCCAATGAATTGGCCTCAACTGCCTTCTGTTGTAGAGAATTCCACAGGTTCACCACTCTCTGGGTAAAGAAATTCCTCCTCATCTCAGGCCTAAATGGCTTACCACTTATCTTTAGACTGTGACCCCTGGTTCTGGACTCCCCCGCCATCGGGAACATCCTTCCTGCATCTAGTCTGTCTAGTCCTGTTAGAATTTTATAAGTTTCAATGAGATCCCCTCTCATTCTTCTAAACTCTAGTGAATATAAGCCTAATCGACCCAATCTCTCTTCATACGTCATTCCTGCCATCCCAGGTATCAGTCTGGTGAATCTTCGCTGCACTCCCTCCATGGCAAGAACATCCTTCCTCAGATAAGGTGACCAAAACTGCACACAATACTCAAGGTGTGGTCTCACCAAGGCCCTGTACAACTGCAGCAAGACATCCTTGCTCCTGTACTTGAATCCTCTCGCTATGAAGGCCAGCATACCATTTGCCTTCTTAACAGCCTGCTGCACCTGCATGCTTACCTTCAGTGACTGGTGCACAAGGTCTCGTTGCACTTCCCCTTTTCCCAATCTATTGCCATTCAGACAATAATCTGCCTTCCTGCTTTTGCCACCAAAGTGGATAACCTCACATTTATCCACATTATACTGCATCTGCCATGCATCTGCCCTATCGCCCAACCTGTCCAAATCGTACTGGAGCTTCTCTGCATCCTCCTCACAGCACACACGCCCACCCAGCTTTGTGTCATCTGCAAACTTGGAGATATTACGTCTAGTTCCCTCATCTAGATCATTAATATATATTGTGAATAACTGGGGTCCTAGCACCGATCCCTGCGGTACCCCACTAGTCACTGACTTCCACTCGAAAAAAGACCCGTTTATTCCAACTCTTTGATTCCTGTCTGCCAACCAGTTTTCTATCCAAGTCAGTACCTTACCCCCAATCCCATGTGCTTTAACTTTGCACGCTAGTCTCTTATGCGGGGCCTTATCGAAAGCCTTCTGGAAGTCCAAATACACCACATCCACTGGTTCACCCTTATCTATTCTACCAGTTACACCCTCAAAAAATTCCAGTAGATTAGTCAAGCATGATTTACATTTTGTAAATCCATGTTGACTTTGTCCGATCCTGTCACTGTTTCCAAGTGCTCTGCTATTACATCTTCTTTAAGGGTCTAGCATTTTCCCCACTACCGATGTCAGGCTTACCGGTCTATAATTCCCCATTTTTTCTCTACCACCTTTTTTAAATAGTGAGGTTACATTAGCTACGAGCTAATGAAGGAAACGTGGCAGCCAACTTGCACATAGCAAGCTCCCACAAACAGTAATGTGATAATGACCAGATAAATTGCTTCAGTGATGTTGATTGAGGGATTAATATTGGCCAGGACGTCGGGAGAACTTCCCTGTTCTTCTTCCAATATTGCCATATGACCTTATACGTCCACCTCAGAGGGCAGTCGGGGCCTTGGTTTAACATCTCATTCGCAGGTTGGCACCTCCGACAGGCCAGCCCTCCCTCATTAGTGCACAGAATTGTCAGCCTAGGATAGGTCTAATAAGAAAACATCATTCAGGAGGTACCAGCTCATTCTTCATAATAATAGGCGTGATAATTTGGAAGATTTCCATTTTCTATTTGAATGTAGATATGCAGGGGGATTTTCAACTTCCACCCAAAACGGTGTTTCGGTGGAGTGAACGGGGAGGGATTGTTTACTCTGGGTGATGAGTTAGTGACAAAGGGGTCATCAATTTGAATTGTCACTAGGAGAGTGAAGAGGGAGTTTGGGAGAAATGTATTTGTGTCCAGGGTGAGGGAGGGCGTTGGAGCGTGAAGGCTTTGCACAAGTTGGGGGCGAGGCCATTGCAGTCAGCCACTGCTTTCCACTGGTCTCAGGTGGAAAAACCCTCTGGGAGCCATGCAGGTGAGTTAAAATCGGGGCTGGAAGCTTAGTCTGCATGAGAGTAAATATAACCTGGGAAAATGCACTGCATAATATCTGGGACCAATAATGGCACTTTTAAGAGAGAGCTTAGGGGACATTATTCTGCACAGAAAGTACTCACCCCAAAATTTTCCTTCTACTCATTGTTCAACAAACTACTGCTCATAGACACAATTACAGATGAAGTGTTCAATTACAGTATTTATGAACCACTACTGTTGCTATCAATTTTTAATTACATGATTCTCACTTCATTATAGCCCTAATTTTGTTTTAGCAAAACATCCATATTACATAATTATCATTCGGGAACTACAACCTCGGCCAATGTTTAATGCTACTCACTTATGATAAGTGTCCTATCTGGTTATCTGGTTACAGAAATTATTTACATATTGTAGCATCATTACATCAGTTAATTATCCAGAAGGATACAGTACTATGAGAGCACATTATTTAAATGATCCTGGAAAAATGTGTTAATACCATTATGATGAACACTATGACCACACAATAACAGCAACTGATTGAACTTGAGCATAAAAATGATTTATTCCACGCATGTGGTGTGCTGTGTTAGTATGGGGTGATATTTGAATCTCTAATAGGTTGCAATGCAATTTGTTGCCTGTATTTATTTTATGAATGTAATTTTTTTTGGAACATGAAAGGTCAAGCTTACCTCTCCTTGGCTCAACTCAGACCCGGCTTGTCACCATACCCCTCAATCCCCTCTTTCTCCAGAAAGTTACCAATTTGTTTCTTGAACCTAATCGTACAATTGACTTCAATAATCATCATTGGAAAAATACTTGAAAAGGAAAAATTTGCAGGGCTACAGGGAAAGAGCTGGGAAGCAGAACTAATTGGATATCTCTTTCAAAGAGCCAGCACAGGCACGATGGGCCAAATGGCCTCCTTCTGTGCTGTATGATTCTATGATCTGCGATCTTATGTGCCCTGGCATGTATGTCCCTTTGATTTCTATTAGTAGGGACCATGGTAAATAGTTTTGCAATAGAGATGTGTCTATGCAATATGGCAGCATGTGTACAACCAATGCCATTTTAATTTGGTTATCACATCCAGAACTTCCAAATTTAAGACTTTCTGAAATTGAATCCGAACCTGAATTCTTATTTCTAATTTATTATCACATCATAACCAGAAACTACTTCTCCTGACTTTCAATGGCATCATCATTCCGAAGCCCCGAAATCTTGGGGGTCACCACTGACCAGAAGCGTAACTGGACCAGTCATATCAACACCATAACTACAACAACAAGACAGAGGGTGCAATGAGTAGCTGACCTCTCAAAGCCTCTTCACCATCTACAAGGCTCAAGTCAGAAGTGTGACAAAATACTCACCATTCACCTGGATGGGTGCAGCACAACAACAGTCAAGAAGATCAACACCATCCTGGATAGATCAGTCCATTTACACAGTACCCCTACCACTGGATTCATTATCTATGCTTCTACCACAAGGGTATTCTGGATGCAGTGTGTACTATCTACAGGGCGCACTGCAACACGCAAAAGTACCTCCTACCCTTCCAAACTCTACCAATGAGAAGGACAAAAGCAGCAACATCATGAGAATGTCATCATCTCCACGTTCCCCTCCAGATCACACACCATCCTAATGTGGACATACATTGTTGTTCCTTCATCGTTGCTGGTGTAGGATTCGCAAAATCCATGAAATACAGTCTAGACTGGTAAAACCCCTGAAATGGCCACATTGTGAGAACACAAGATGGAGTTGGCAGTTCTCATGGCTCAGTTCAAAAGGACACACCAGCAGTATCTTACAGCAGCCTGAGTCATCACCGATTAGAAGATTCCAGAACTTACTGCTATTGATATGATAATATGGTTACAGTAGTAACGAAGTCAAAACAAAAGTATTTACACCTCAAGGTGTGTTAATTGCTAGCAAAACGCAAACCCATCTCTGAAATCACAGAGCAAAGACAAAACCTATTATCTGTACCAAACTCAGAGGGACACAGGACTGATCCCATTAGTTTCATTTACAAGACATTAAAATAAAGTACTTGCTTTTGTCAAAGCAGCCTGCCCATTACCTTGACAAAAGAAAACCCCTCATTTGGCACCGAGATAAGTGCAAGGGAACAGTATAACTGTGGCGGGAAATTCGACAGCAGGGCTTCCTCTCTTTCATTCAGTGAGATTCAATCAGATCCATCACAGATTCACACAGACACGAGGTCAAGGACAGAGCGGGGAGGACCCACAAGATTGTGCAGGAGAGGAGATTCAGAAGTTCAGTCCAGATCCAAGACCATCAGGAGTTCGAAGGCCGAGTGGAGAGGAGACGGCTCGAGGAGTTCGGAGGACTTTCAAGATTGTGCAGGAGAGAGATTCAGCCAGACTCAGACAGATCCACAAGATTCACCAGAAGCAGTGAAGTCCAAGCCCAGATACCATCAGGAGTTCGAAGACCGTGCGGAAGAGGAGACGGCTCGAGGAGTTCGGAGGACTTCCAAGTTTGTGCAGGAGAGCGGGTCCAGGAGCCGGTCCCATAAGGAAGATTGGAGATCCCAGACGTAACAAGGAGTACCAAGGTCCAGGAGGGTTTTAAAATTCTGGTGAGCATAAAGGCCCAACTCTACCTAACTGACATAGTTGAGGTATATTTTAGCAATGGGAGGGTTTGTAACATTAAGGGTTTTGTAATTCAGGAGTGTGATTTATCCCTCGATGTGTTCGTGCGCTTCCCTCACACCCGCTTTTAGCTTATCGCTATTTTAGAACTGTTTATATGCTTTAAAGTTATTTTTCTCAGTGTATAATTTAGTCCTCTGTGAGAAACGTTATTTTTCGTCTGCATTTATTCTTGCCATTTTCTCTGTGTACATTCTCTTTCAAAAATAAAGATCGTTTTGATTTAAAACTCAATCTGTCTCATCTGACCATTTGTCTTCCGAGTCACGAGTTAGGCCACACATCAAGGTTGTCTGGCAATAAGCCCAGTGTCTAGAACCGGTGAGGGGGGAGCGCTTCGGAACCGCTCACGAGCAGTGCGAAATCAAAACCAATCTAGCACACCATAAGCTCGTTAAAACGACCCCTTACACTGGGTCAAACCACCATTGTGGAAGTACCATCACCACAAGGACTTCAGCAGTTCAAGAACTAGGGCCACCACTGCCTGCACAGGATAAGTAGGCATAGGCAATAAATCCGGCCATGCTCACATTGCCCACATTCTGAGCACAAATAAAAAAAAGGTCAATTACGAATAATAATCTATTATTAAAACATTCCAATGCTAACTGATAGATTGGCGGTTGGCAATATTAGTCAACTCCCTCATCATATTTTGAACACAAGACATTTCCCACTGTATTAAGAATAAGTGCCAAGGTCAGAGAATTAAACCCATTTATATTTGAGTGCATTTGGCTCCAGCCACTCCAAAATTTCACAAAATACATATAGAGTAGAGCAGCTGCATATTTTCATGGAAGCAACTAATGGCAAGCTGTGGGTTCACAGTTTTGTAACAAAAGAATTTATATAAAGCCTTTCATCTCCCCAGGATGTCCCAAAATGCTTTACAGCCAGTTTTCTAAGCAAATGTGCCATCCAATTTCAACACAAGGTCCCACAAGAACTGGGCGACATTCAGGCTTGGGCTGAGAAGCGGCAGGTAACATTCGCGCCACACAAGTGCCAGGCAATGACTATCTCCAACAAGCAAGCATCTAACCGCCGTCCCTTGACATTCAATGGTATTACCATCGCCGAATCTCCCACCAACAATATCCTGGGGGGTCACCATTGACCAGAAACTTAAACTGGACCAGCCACATAAATACTGTGGTAACAAGAACAGGTCAGAGGCTGGGTATTCTGCGGCGAGTGTCTCACCTCCAGACTCCCCAAAGCCTTTCCACCACTACAAGGCATAAGTCAGGAGTGTGATGGAATACTCTCCACTTGCCTGGATGAGTGCAGCTCCAACAACACTCAAGAAGCTCGACACCATCCAGGACAAATCAGCCCACTTGATTGGCACCCCATCCACCACCTTAAGCATTCACTCCCTCCACCACCGGTGTACCGTGGCTACAGTGTGTACCATCTACAAGATGCACTGCAGCAACCCGCCAAGGCTTCTTCGGCAGCACCTCCCAAACCCACAACCTCTTCCACCTAGAAGGACAAGAGCAGCAGGCAGATGGGAACACCGCCACCTCCAAGTTCCCCTCCAAGTCACACACCACCCTGACTTGGAAGTATATCGCCGATCCTTCATCAAAACCAACAAATGAGATAAAGGCCTAGTTAATCTGCTTTTGGTGATTAAAGGGTAAGTGCTGGCCAGGATACCAGGAGAACTTTCCTCCTCTTCTTTGAATAGTGCCATGGGATCTTTTACATCCACCTGAGCAGGCCAATGGGGCCTCAGTTTAGTGTCTCATCTGAAAGACGGCACCACCAACAATGCAGCACTCCCTCAGTATTGCATTGATGTGTAAGCCTAGATTATGGGTCTTGAACCCATGAATGTCTGACTTGGAAGTGAGAGTCCTGCCACTGGGCCAAGCTGACAATTTAATTTAAAAAAGACAATAGCAAAGCACTTGTGCCGTGGAGTCTAAAAATTTCTCCCCTTGCATCCCCACCTCACCTTCAAAGATTCCAAGGTGACTAGACAGCAAATTCTTGGCCTTTCTTTTCTTTCAGAGATATTGGAGGTCATTTTCATTTCCGGTGATGGCGCAAAATTGGCGGTAGCGGATCGGACACCCGTTATACATCCCGCCCGATATTCTTCCCCGTTGAAGTCCGAGTGCTACTGCCAGTTTTCTGCCATTACTGAAAGTGAAAATGAGCCCCGTTAGTTCAGTATTGATCTAAGACTGCAGTCTGGAAATACCACAGAGTAAGAAGGTTCACTTCTCTAGAAGCGTATGTCGCAACATTGCACACTCCCAGCTCATGATCTTCTGTCCAGTAATGGATGGTAAATTGTGAGCTGGAAGTGTACAATTTTGCGCTAAGCATTCCCAACTCACACTGCGAGAATAGAACTTGAATTTCCACCCTTCTGTTGGTACTTATTTGGGTTAATGGAATCGCAAAACCTCTTGGCCTAGAAATTCGGTTGGTTGCGCCAGCGATTAGCGCCTAAAGAGCCTGAGATTTGGGGCGTTACCCAATTTTCGGACATGCGCAATGATCCTAGCGCATCCTGCCATATTGAGTAGCCTGTTAGCGCTGGCGCTAAGTCTTTGCGCCCGCTCGCGGACGCAGCCAGATAATGACGTCATTTCATTGTGCAACGCCTTTTTGGCGCCCCATACTGGAAATTCAGTGGCGCCCCCCTCCGTTCCGCCTGGCGCTATTAGTGACAGTTGGATGGAACGTTACCAGGTCCTTCTCGGACTCGGGGGGCGCTCTTTAAAGGGGACAGCACTAGTGTAAAAGCGGCAGCCATTTGGCCTGGCCATACTGCTCGCTGCTGGAGAGAGTTGCAGACCTTCAGTTACACAGACTTGTTCTTATTGAGCCAGAGGAGCCTTGGGACCTTCAGCCCTGTCCAGAACAGTTGGATCTAGAAAGCTGACTGCGTCTTACTCGTCAGCCAGAATAATGGGAGCTGCTTTGGAGGGGAACGTCATCCTGGCTGAACAACTGGCAAGGGCACAGAGACGGAGGGAGAGAGGGCCAGGATTGGCCAGAAGGAGGAGGGCCAATGGACGTCGCCAAATCCGACCATACGCTGCCAGGGTTTTCAGGCAGCAGGTCTCCTACCTTACCATGTCGGAGGAGCAGTGTCTGCGAAGGCTCAGATTTGGTAAGGATGTTGTCACTGAGCTGTGCCACCTGCTTGCTGGGGATCTGCAGCCGTGGATACGGTGCAGGATCTCTCTGTCGGTGGCCGTGAAAATCACTGTTGTGCTCAAATTTTACGCCAGCGGATCGTTTCAGGCAGCAGCTGGGGACATATCAAATATCTCTCAATTTGCGGTGCATTGCTGCATCCGGCAAGTGACAGCTGCCCTCTACAAAAGGAGGCGCGAATTAATCACCTTCCCTGTGACCCTGGAGAAGCAGGGAGAGCGCGCACAGGGCTTCGTGGCTATTGCGGACTTCCCCATGGTGCAGGGGGCCATTGATTGCACACACGTGGCTTTGCGGGCACCATTACAGAATCCGGAGGAGTTCCGTAACCGAAAGGGGTTCCACTCCCTTAATGTGCAGCTGGTCTGTGATCACCGGCAGATGATCATGGCGGTGAACGCACAATTCCCTGGCAGCAGCCATGACGCGTTCATCCTGCGGCAGACCTCAGTGGCTGACCTTTTTGAGGCCCCGGCTCACCCACGAGGCTGGCTTCCGGGCGACAAGGGCTATCCTCTCTGCCCATGGCTCATGACCCCGCTCCATTTGCCCAGCACCCCGGCAGAAGAGCATTACAATAACAGCCATCAGGCCACCAGGAACATTGTGGAGCACACAATTGGTGTGCTGAAGCAGCGTTTCCGTTGTCTAGACCATTCGGGGGGCGCCCTACAGTACTCACCGGAGCATGTGGCACGCATCGTTGTTGTCTGCTGCATGCTCCACAACCTGGCCATTCAACGCACCCAGCCAATGCCAGCCGACCCTCAAGGTCCAACAGAGCAGGCGGACGAGGAGGAGGAGGAGGAGCATGCGGGCGAGGAGGATCAGGAGGAGGAGGAGGAGGAGGAAGATGGGAGGGCTCCAGAAACTGGAAGGGCCGTTTGTCAGAGGCTCTAGGACTCGGTTCTAGGCCCCTCGGACGGAATGGTGGCTGTGAATCGAACAGCGCCTCCGGCTCGCTGTAAGTCTATGAAGGCCTCGATGATTGTAAATAGTGTACAGCTCGATTGTAAATAAAAAGTTTTCTTTATTTTCAAACAAGTGCTTCCTTCCAGCATGACAACGTAATGGTAACAGCAATCATAACTAACAAACTAACAGATAACTGTCTGGCAACCCGGCGAAACTAACCAAACCATAACAAACAAACACAGCAGGTGTGGACGGCCTTAAATCCAGAAAAAGAGACGTCTTAGCACCTCCCTCTACTGGTGACCCTTTGATGGAGACCGACTCCTCTTACGAGGTTGGCCCCTTCCCTCCCTGCAGCTCCTCCATAATTGGACCCCAGTGGCTGCGTCAAGGCTGGGGGATGCCTGCTGAGTGTCTGGAAGCGCTGAAGTCCCCGAGGGACGGCCTGGACGACCTCTGGGCTTGGAGGTCCCGCAAGCAGGCTGCTCCAACTGGGCATGTCTGCTAGCAGTCTGCCACGCAGGTGGTGGCAGCTGCTCTGCTGACGTGCCAGCGGTGGCATCAGGACTGCTCACATGCAGAGAGAGGACACCTGCACCGTGGTCGGCCGAAACACTAGCACTCTGACGGGGCCGCACAGGATCATACGCCACAATCGACTGCTCCACAGATTCATGGCCTGCTGTGGTGCTGCAAGGGCCTGGGGTGATCCTGCCTGATGCAGCTAGGGTGGCAGCAGAGAGTGTTCACGTGGCCTCAATTTGCGTGTGGACGAGGCCAGCAAGTGATAGCGTGGCAGCAGTGAGGACCTGCGTGGCAGGTGCCAGTGCTTCGGAAAAGCCATGGACAGTCCTTTCCACTGCTTCGGACAAGGCCGGAACACTCTTTTCCACTGCCTCGGACAAGGCATGGACAGACCTTTCCACTGCCTCGGACAAGCCCTGGACAGACCTTTCCACAGCCTCGGACAAGCCCTGGACAGACCTTTCCATTGCTGGGCCGAAGCCCTGGACAGTCCTTTCCATTGCTGCCCCAAAGTCCAGCACACTCTTTGCCAGTGTGTCGATCGACTCAGGCATCCTCCCCACTGCAGCCATCAGCTCAGTGTGCCTGAGCTGGGCCTGGGCGCTCATCTCGGCAAGGCTATGCACCTCCTCTGCACTCTGTGCAGCAGTCATGGTGGCCTGCCTCGCCCTCCGGGGAGACGGCCCCCGAGCATCCCTACCCCCCGCGCGTTGCTGCAGGCCGCTGGTTCCTGCAACTGGCTCCTCATCAGAGCCCCCCCACCTCCCCTCAAGGGAACTACTATCCCCAGTCTCCAGATGCGGTGGCTCCCCTGAGGCTGGCACGGATGGTCCAGCTTCCTCCTGGTCGTCGCCTCCGGAGGCACTGGCACTGGCAGCTTGAGGGGCCGGCTCCCGAGCTGGTGATGCAGCATCTGAAAGCAGGGAGGTTGAAGAGTGGCTTTAGCAAAAGGACAGTTTGGCAGCAAGGGATGCAACAGTGCAGCAATGCTATGACATGGCTCCACATTGAGAAAGCATGCTGGCAGGGGAAACAACTGGAAGGTGACAGCTGTAATAGTAGAGAACCTTACCATCGCTGTGGACAATCGGGTCGGCAGCTTCAGTGGTGACAGGACCTCTCAGACGTCCTCCCACAATCTGGTGGACTCTCTCCTCGAGATCCGTCAGAGGCTCCAGTTGAGGACGGCCTCCTCCGGTGCGAAGCTGTCCCTTGCAGTTTCTCGCCAGCTTGGCCTGCAGGGCAAAGGATGGGAAGTGATGTTACATGATGCCTTAAATTATCATCTCATGCCCCCCATGGTGGAACAGCCCTTACATGATGCCCTGGGTTATCATCTCATGCCCCCCATGGTGGAACAGCCCTTACATGATGCCCTGAGTCAAATGTGCATGTGTGTGACCAGAAAGGGCCATGGGTGCTTGCTGACAGATGGCCAGTGGGGCATAGCACACCCTGTAGCCATAAAGTCAGGTGCTAATGGAGGGATGCATAAGTTGGCATTAACTCCACTCACCCTCACGACCCGAGTGAGGTCGTTGAATTTCTCCCTGCACTGCACAGGGCTCCTGGTCGCCATGCTGCTGGAGTTGACCCTCTGAGAAACATCCCTCCAAGCTCGTCGGTAGTCCTTATGATGAGGCCTCCTGCCATTGTCGGGGTAGAGGACATCTCGTCGGCGCTCCACTGCGGCCACCAATTCCTCCAGAGACTCATTGGTGAAGCGCTCTGCTCTCTGCCTCACCCACTCCATATGCTCCAAGTTTTTTGCGCCAGAGAAGGGCCTGCGCCGACTTGCAGGCCTACAAGGCGCAGAGTGTGGATGCTGGAGCTGCCTGACCTACCCCTTTAAGAGCTGGCCGGTGCCTGGAAGTCTCGTGGTCATGGGTAATTGAGAGCACCTGCGCTGCGGCTGGACGCCCCGATATTGGGTTGCGCCGGCATGTTAGCGCCTTAGGTGCCCCGTGTAACGCCTGAACTCGCGCCTCAATCACCTTTGGGGCGCTGCAACCCAATATCGCACGAGGTGTCGATAAGTTGCATCTGGCTATAAAATTTGCGCTCCACCAATTCTAACACCCCAAGCGGGGCTATACCCAATTTCTAAGCCCTTGTATTGAATTGCATCCTCTACGGCCATTTTCTAAACTGGCAGGTAATTAACTTTGGAGAGGCACTTAAGGAATTATTATTCAATCTATATCCAGCTCATCCCTCTCTGCCCCTACATCTCAATTCAGAAAATAAAAACTAAACTGAACATTGTTTGCTGGATCTGAATTGAACCAGTTTGTCTTGTCCTGAGACTAGTAAACGTCATTGTGTATTAACAGAAATTAGACACACTCATACATTGTGGCATGCAAATAATGTTCATTGGTCTAAACATTACCTTTCAAAGAGAATCTACTTTCCATAAATCTGGTGAGTCGAATGGATCATGGCAGATTTATAAAGGCATTCATCACATTGATTAAAATGTCGCAGTCAATGTAAATCAAGCAAATGGTCTTGGTGTCAAATGTTAGCCTAGTGTCTCAGGCATTGAGCTGCAATTTGAAGCCAGAGATAAATAGTTTGAACAGGTCAAGAGAAATAATAATAGACTATTAAAGTGTGAAATAACATATTTAAAGGACACGCTAAAGACAATGCAAAAGCCATTTTTAAAATCGCTATCAGTAACAAATTCGCAAACCTGTTCTTTATAAAGGGCACTTAGGATTTTGGTACATAGACACAGAGGAAACCTCTCACCATTTCAAAGTGGAGCAAACTAATAAGAACCTCAATTGGAAAAATGTAAGATTCTCGGCATACATTTACATCAATCATATTGGCCTGTATTTTCCGATCGCAGGCCTCCCGCGGGCGGAGGGCTGCAATCTGGAAAAATCTACGCCCTTACCTGAGGGCTCCCGGGACGCACACGCTTCCGCTCCTGGGCCTCTCCAAACTCCATATGCGTAGGGCCCACATATCCCAGAGGCGCAGGAAGTTTAGAGCGTCCCTGGGATCGCGTGAGCCATGAGGAGCCAATCAAAGAAGCAAATCTCCCTTCATACACTTGACAGGAAGACCTGTCAAATATATGAATGGAGATCACCCCAAAAACATAGTGAAACTTTAAATACATTTTTTTTAAATCACATTTTTAAAATGACTTGAAATTACAATAAATTAAGTATTTTAAATAAAAATTTAATTTTTTGAAAAAAGTAATTAAAGTATTTTACGGGGCTAAAAATAAACGTACCTTTTTTTAAAGCATTTTTAAATGATAAATCAGTAAAAAACATTTTTTTAAAAACTTTTTTTCAACTCTTATCCTGGTAAAATTACCAGGCGTAAGAATTGTAAGGGTTTTCTGCGGGAGGAGGGCCTCCAGAAAGCGGAACTCTCCGCCCGCAGAGGCCCTTCTCCAGGGCAGCCGGAGGATCTGTCAAGACCATTCTTGACAGATCGGAAATGCCAGTTTCCAGGGCATGCCTGAAACCGGCATTTCCGATGTCCCTACGGGCGTGTACCCACCCGTAGGGATCGGAATATCTGGGCCATTAACCCCTCAGAATCGCACTGTTTATAATATGTCTCATCACTAAAAGTAGTTTTATTCATTAAGCACTAATTTTGCTTTAATATTTCTTTTCTTATCATTTCCTGGTGTTTTGTGTCAAAGAAAAGGCGCCAAGGACCTCCGTTTCACCAGGAGTGATCGCTCAGTGAATCAGAAGGAGTGGGAAATATTTGCTTCAACTCTTAAGTATTATTTTTAAGGGAAAATGAATCTGTTGGCGTTGATGTGGCAGATTTCCACCTTCCCTGCACGGGCAGTAATCTGGCGGAATGGAATGTTATAATGGGATAAAAATCAGGCAGGTTCTATAATGGTGGGCACTCTGTTCCATCAGATTATGCCCATGCAATGAAAATGAAAAGTTACTCTAATAATTCATACAACAACAGGTCTGCAGTGTTCAAAAGCCCAGACATGTATGACGATCTCAGGGTGGGGTATAAAACCTCTGCTTCGGTGGATAAACTTATTTCAGAATGTTGTGCCCTTTCCTGTTATGCCAAATTATGGAGGCCCACCTACAGACAACCTTTATCACAGCAATGGCATTTCCAGCTGATGTGGTGATTATTGATTAAACTTTTATTCCATTAGATCCATTGAAGCCACGCTTCAAAAAGTGAACAGCCCATCGACAAAGAGCAGCCAACCAGCCTGTTGAAGGAGGTGAGTGGCAATAGAAGAGGAGGGAGAGTAGGTGGGAAATAGTGAGGTGAGTGGCAATAGAGGGAGGAAGAGAGGCCGGAGGAAACAGTGAAGGGAACCAAGGGGTAACAATGAAGGGAAAGCGAGAGGACTGATATTCCTCACCTAGATCATTAAACAAAACATTACAAAAACCCAGAATGCTGTGAGGATTTGTACTGTGTATGCATCTCCGTGTAAATTCAGGTATTCAGAGAGTGAAATAAGCCACAACAAACATGTGTCATAGATTCCCAGGAAGCCATTGCCTAGATGTAGTTATGATACTTTTCATGTGGTTGCCTCTTGCTTCATTAGTGCAGTATTACGCCTCAAGGGAATTGGAGCCGCTAGAGTCACCACAGCACTTGTCCTTTTCTAAGAATCCATTCTTTAGCTGGCAGTATTATCAAAGGATTTAAAATGTCATAACATGTCTCAAGCTGGATTACCAGTGTTTGACCTCTTTTGACTGGAGAATGAACCGTTCTCAGGGGAGATTTGTCTGCTCACAGATTTGCTCCTTTAATGTACACAAATAGACTTAGGTTTCATTTCAAAATAGATTCAGGAATTCCCTAATGTAGTGACGAAATTCTATTAAAAAAAACACCCCAGTAGGACTTCCTTGTTTTTTTGCAAAGACCTTTTAGCAGAGTTCATCTTCAGGAATCAAAATGCAAATAGCCAATTAATTTTACATTGCACATAGTCAAGTAGTAATTCCCCTGTCATTCTAGCTCTTATAAGAATGGAAAAGAACAAGTTCACAGCAGCTATAGTGGGAAAATTATTACCTCCCCCGGAACATTATATCATTTAATTTCCTATACCCTTGTCTGTAACACTATGCATTTTAAGCCAACTCTGAGCTTTGATCACATAAAACCTTTCCATTTGGACTCATTTTGAACACAATACATTTTGAGTGAACTACTGTATTTTCAGTGCAAGACTGGGGACTCCCCTGTGAGTACAAGTCTACAGCATACTACTCATGGTACTATAGCAGTGTCAGCTGCCAAGAGTTATTGGACTTTATTATAATTGGTTCTTACTAACAGCAAGGCTAATGGACTAAAATAAAACATGTTGTAGCTGAAATTTCTTATCGTACCTTTGCTATTATTATTGGCGCCGAACTTGATACCTTCGGCCCCAAAGTTAAGTTCCATTGTGTCCCCTGAATTAGTGCAATTGGGGTGCAATGGAGTGGAAATGTGGGCGGAGATTAGTCGCACTCAATCTCCACGCATAATATGCACCACATGGACCTCTGCCAGGCGGTTTTCTACTGGTGTTTGCAGTGAGTTCCCAGCTGCAGCACACGGCCCGCTCACCAGAATTGAGAGGTTATAACTATCAGTAAAAACTGAACAGGCTGGGGCTCTTTTCTCTAGAAAAGAGAAGTCTGAGGGGTGACCCAATAGAGGCCTTTAAAATTATGAAGAGGTTTGATAGGGTAGACGTAGAAAAAATGTTTTGCATGTGGGGGGATCCAAAACTAGGGGTCATAAATATAAGATAGTCACTAATAAATCCAAAAAGGAATTCAGGAGAAACTGTAATGATCAATAACATGTCATTCTATAGTGGACACTAGGTGGAGCCGTAGAGCTGTGTAGAGCTGTATATAAGACTACACTACCCAGCTGTGTATATATTAAGACTACATTACCCATGAGGCACTAGGCTACCCACAAGGCAGCAGTCAAGATGGAAGCCTCTACAGATACTGTACTAGTCCACATGTGCTCAATAAAGTAACTAGCAAAAGCTAGCTGTGTTCATAATAAGAATGTCTATTTATTAATGAACATAAGATGGTACCAGGGTGGTGAAGATCTGCTGAAAATTGTGAAAAGCGACATGGAGAATTTGAAGCCACTAGAGCATTTGAAACTCATAGGAAACATCGACTACAACTGGCAGACTTCTAAACAACAATTCAAACTCTACATTGCAGCCATCGGATTCGGTACGAAGCCAGACGCAAGGAAGATAGCGTTGCTGCTTACGGTTGCAGGCCCACAGACGATAGAGGTATTTAATACATTTGTATTTAATCCAGTGGAGAACAGAGAAAAATTAGAAGATGTGCTAAAAAAAATTGATGCACATTGCTCTCCCAAAAAGAATGAGACCTATGAAAGATACATCTTCTGTTCTCGGACACAGCAGCAAAATGAGACTTTTGATAGCTTTATAACTGATCTGAAACTGAAAGCACAGACATGTAATTTCTCTGAGCTCAAAGCATCCATGATTCGTGACCAGATTGTGTTTGGTATTCATGATAAAAAAGTTAGGGAACGTCTGTTGAGAGAAACCGAACTAAATTTGGAAAATGCAGTGAAAATATGCCAAGCCAGCGAGCTAGCTCGAAAGCACGCGAAGACTTTCAGTGAAATCAATAATGATGCGATTGTAATGAGTGATAATGCTGCTGTCGGTGCTGTGTCCTATAAGGGGAAGAAACAAGGGCAGAACAGAAATGAAAAGCAATCGGAGGATGAAATTTTTAATTGTAAACGCTGTGGTTACAAACACCAGTTAAGACAATGCCCAGCATTTGGAAAAATGTGCACAAAGTGTAATGGAAAGAATCACTTTGCCAAACAATGCTTTTCAAAAGTACAAACTAAGAAAGGGCAACGAGTTAATGTAATTGAGGACACTGATTTAAGTGAGACATATTTTGTAGGAATGGTGTCATGTGACAATATCAAAAAGGATACAGAAAATGTGCAGCCCTCAGAAATGGACAATGCTGAACATAAAGTTAATGCAGTAAAAGAGGAATAATGGATGATCCCACAGCAGGTAAATGGAGCATTAGTTACCTTGAAACTAGACACTGGGTCAAAAGCAAACTTAATCAGTATGAGTGACATTAACAATATGAAAGAAAAGCCCAAAATACAGAAAAAGTCAGTACTACTGAAGGACTATAATGGACAGAAAATAGATAGCTTAGGTGTATGCAGACTTAAAGTGACAGTCAAAGACAAAGTGCATCGTCTCATGTTTTCTGTTGTGGCTGAAAGGCTTGATTCACTACTGGGTGACAAAGCTTGTGATGACTTAGAACTGGTCAAAAGAGTCTACCGTATAAACTGTGCCATAAGCAGACCAGATGACTCGGTGGATTCTGTAGTGAATAATTTCCAGGATGTGTTCAAGGGATTTGGAGTTCTACCATTCACTTACAAGATCCAGCTAAAGCAGGATGCTCAGCCAGTGGTACATGCTCCACAAAGAGTTCCAGCACCACTGCGTGACCGGCTCAAGAATGAACTGGACAGAATGACCACACTAGGAGTCATCAGGAAAGTCGAAGAGCCAACAGGCTGGGTTAACTCCATGGTATGTGTAAAGAAAAAGAACAATGATATAAGAATATGTATGGATCCAAAGGACTTAAATGCAAACATAAAACGTGAACACTACCAGATTCCCAAGCGAGAAGAAATCACCAGTGAAATGTCAGGTGCCAGATACTTTACAAAGCTCGATGCCTCACAAGGATTTTGGCAACTAAAACTGGATGAAGAGAGCACCAAATACTGTACCTTCAACACACCATTTGGCAGGTATTCTTTCCTCAGAATGCCGTTCGGGATAATATCTGCATCTGAAATCTTTCATAGAGCAATGGAACACATAATTGAAGGTCTGGAAGGAGTTTGGGTCTATGTTGATGACATCATCATCTGGGGCTCCACACTGAAAGAACACAATGAGAGACTGACTAAAGTGCCACAGAGCATACGCCGGAATGGACTGAAGCTCAACAAAGCCAAGTGTCAGTTTGGCGTCCAGGAAGTCACTTTCCTAGGAGATAATCTATCTGGTAAAGGAATAGAGCCAGATATGAAAAAAGTAAATGTCATACTCAAAATGCCCCAACCCACTGACAAAAAAGGAGTGCTACGCATCATGGGGATGATAAACTTCATTGGAAAGTTCATTCCATCTTGTCAGCCAAGACAACCTGTCTGCGAGACCTGCTACATAAAACAAATTAGTTCGCATGGACAGAAAGACATGAACAAGAGTGGATAAACCTCAAAACAGTGCTGACAACCACACCTGTACTCACCTTCTTTGACCCAACAAAAAGAATCAAAGTGTCAACGGATGCATCAAAAGATGGCCTAGGTGCGGTCTTGCTACAAGCAGAGGGTGAAGATTGGAAGCCTGTTGCCTATGCCTCCAGGTCTATGACTGATACTGAGTGTCGATACGCCCAGATTGAAAAGGCATGTCTAGGCTTGGTAGTTGGACTAGAAAAGTTTCATGGCTACATATATGGACTTCCCACCTTCACAGTTGAGACAGACCACAGCCCTCTGGTTGCCATCATAAAAAAAACCTGAATGAGATGTCTCCAAGGATTCAACGACTCATGATGAAGCTGCAAAGATGTGACTTTGAACTGATCTACACACCAGGCAAATACATAGTGTTAGCAGATGCACTATCCCGAGCACCCACAATGAGTCATGTGAGCTCTACTGAAGAAGACGTGGATGTTCATGTGAGTATGGTCACTGCTGCGCTGCCCGTGTCAGACACAAAATCAAAGCAAATAGCAGAAGAAACATAAAAGATACAGTATTACAAACAGTAATAGAGAACATTCATCATGGTTGGCCAAAAGGTTCTTGTCCAAAATATTTTCACATAAGGTCAGAATTGAGTGTCGCAAGTGGACTATTACTAAAACAGAACAGAATAGTCATTCCACAGGCTTCACGTCAAGACATGCTCAAAAGGATTCATGAGGGACACCTCGGAATTGAAAAATGCAAAAGGAGAGCAAGAGACACTGTTTATTGGCCTGGCATAAATAAGGACATTGAGAACATGATAGGCAAATGTGAGACATGTCAGAAACACCAAAACAAACAAGCAAAGGAACCAATGATAGTAGCTGACATACCGACAGTAGCATGGCAAAAGTTTGGTATGGACCTTTTTCATTTAAATGGTAAAGACTATCTAATAGTGATTGACTACTATTCTAACTATCCTGAGATGGCGCTGCTCTCAAGCACCACAGCAAGCAGTGTCATAATGCATGTAAAATCCATCTTCGCCAGACATGGAATTCCCAGGATTGCCGTTAGCGACAATGGTCCGTGCTTCAACTGTAAGGAGTGGCGACAGTTTGCAGCACATTATGACTTTCAGCACATCACATCCAGTCCTTTGTATGCTCAGTCAAATGGTAAGGCAGAGAAAGGTGTTCAAGTTCTCAAGCAGCTACTGAAGAAAGCGACAGAAAGCAAGTCTGATCCTTATCTCGCCCTGCTGAGCTACCGAGCCTCACCTTTAGACTATGGTTCTTCACCTGCTGAACTACTAATGGGTCGCAAGTTGCGCACCACGCTACCCTGCTGTGCAAAAGAACAGCAAAGTGAGGAACTGAGACAGAGACTTCAACTGTTAAAGCTGAAACAGAAATCATACTATGACAAGTCATCCAAAACTCTAAAACCATTGACAAGGGATGATGTTGTCAGGATTGAGGATCCAGATGCATGGAACAGGAAAGCTACAGTTCTTGAGGAAGTAGGACCAAGGTCATACACTGTTAGAACTGAGGAAGGACAGATTCTCAGGAGGAACCGCCGTTCCCTCCTAAAAACACAAGAGACCATTCAAGACCAGATTGATGACAATGCCGCAACTGCATCGTGTCATTCACTGCCAGAACAATCTCATGAAGACACATCAGACTTACCCATGTTGAGAAGATCCACACGTGAAGCAAAAGAGCCTGATAGACTTAATCTTTGAGTACAATGTAAAGCTTTGAAAATGTGTTGACTGTTTTGAAAATGTTTATGTTTATAGAGCACTAACAAAAGTGTTACTGATATTATCTTTATTGTTTTCTTGAAAGTTGATTGATATTGATTTTGTTAAACCTCAAAGAAAGGGGGATGTAATGATCAATAACATGTCATTCTATAGTGGACACTAGGTGGAGCCGTAGAGCTGTGTAGAGCTGTATATAAGACTACACTGCCCAGCTGTATAAATATTAAGACTACATTACCCATGAGGCACTAGGCTACCCACAAGGCAACAGTCAAGATGGAAGCCTCTACAGATACTGTACTAGTCCACATGTGCTCAATAAAGTAACTAGCAAAAGCTAGCCGAGTTCATAATAAGAATGCCTATTTATTAATGAACATAAGAAGACGTAGAAAAAAATGTTTTGCATGTGGGGGAATCCAAAACTAGGGGTCATAAATATAAGATAGTCACTAATAAATCCAAAAAGGAATTGAGGAGAAACTTCTTTACCAAGAGAGCGGTTAGAATGTTGAACTTGCTACCGCATGGTGTAATTGAGGAAAATAACATAGATGTATTTAAGGGGAAGCTAGATAAGTGTATGAGGGGGAAAGGAATAGAAGGTTATGCTGATAGGATGAGATGAAGTAAGGTGGGAGGAGGCTCGTGTGGAGAAATAAACACCGGCACAGACCAGTTGGCCTGTTTCTGTGTTGTACATTCTATGGCCTAGAAATTGGGGAATGCTGGAAAACTGCCGGTAACATTGGCGGCCAAGGATAACAGCGGCCGGCTGAGAGAGCGCAGGCAGTACCGGCATGTTGGTCCTGCCCGCTCATTATCATCAGCGTGGCGGTGAGTTTGTAGTGCAGCGCGCTCTTTGCAGCGCTAATCTCAGGAGGAGGCCAAAGGTCACCTCTGTCTCCTGCTTGCAGTGTAGGGGAACGGGGAAGAAAGGAGCGACCCGAACAGTTGCTGTACGTGCTCCAAAAATATTACTTGCCACCCGATGTCTGTCAATTTCTTATTTGTTTATGACATGAATGCAGATAAAGGAGAACTTTTCACAGATCATCTTCAATCGTTGCAATGGAGTTCACCCATTGATTGACTGGTAAAAAAATATGGTCGCTTCGCATTGTATAATTCACGAAATTACATGAAATTATTCTTAGATAATATATATCCTGGAATATATAATGCGGGCTCATTACATATATCTATATATATAAATCGGTACTTCTGTCATTCTGTCTGTCTATCTGTCTATCTGTCTATCTGTCTATCTGTCTATCTGTCTGTCATCGCGTGTGCTTATGGGTATGCACTCGAAAGTTACAGGGCGTACCTACGCGCGCGTTACCTCCAAAGAAAGCTTACGCTTCCGAGACGGTTTTAAGCGTATTTACGTTTCGGCCGGGCTAAAATCCCGCCCGCGGTATCCCAAAAACCTTCAACGTTCTGCTCATTAGCATCTCATTATCCGCTCATTAGCGACAGAGTGACCTCGAGCTCGACCAATCGTACGCTGGGTTGCTGGCGTGTGCCGCCGGGCCAATCGGTGCGCGTGTGGCCGGGCTTTATCGTTCTGAACCGAGGTGAGTCGCCGCCATCTTGATTCCAAACTTTTCCTTTCTTTTTCCCGCTTTCTGCGTCTTAAAAAAAAACGTTGCTTTTAAAACACATATTGTTTTTAAAAAAAATGATTTAGAAAGTAATTAACTTATCTAATCTCATTAATTTTCCTACCTTTCCCCTTTTTCCAGGTAGGCCTAGAAGCCTCGGCGTCTCCTCCGCACCCACGTCCGAGCTAGGCACCTCCCGGCCCCACTCGAAGGCTGGAGGGCCGAGCCTCAGCCCAGCGCCGCTAGGGTGCGCGCGCAGCAGGAGCTGAGACGTCTCTGGCTCGGCCGGGGGGCGGGGCTTGCTGAGCGTCCAGCGTTACCGTGGCAACCGGGCCCGCCGGACGTCTCGCACAGCCGCAATCGGCGGCCTTCACCTGGGGGGGGGGGGGGGCCGCGACCCTCGGGGGGGGGGGTGCCGCGCGCGCAGCAGGAGCAGCTGAGACGCGGCGTCTCTCTCTCTGGCTTGGTCAGCGTCACGGTTGCCCTGGCAACCGGGCCCGCCGGCCGAGAGAGACGCCGCGTCTCAGCTCCTGCTGCGCGCGGAGTCGGCGGTCTTCACCTCGGGGGGGGGGCGCGACCCTCGGGGGGGGGGGGGGGGGTCCTCGACCCTCGGGGGCCGCGACCCTCGGGGGGGGCGCCCCCCGCCCTCCCTTCCCCCCCCGCCCTCCCTTCCCCCCCCTTTCCCCCCCCCGCCCTCCCCCCCTCCCTTCCCCCCCTCCCTTCCCCCCTGCCCTCCCTTCCCCCTCCCTTCCTCCCCCCCGCCCTCCCTTCCCCGCTCTCCCCCTCCCACCTCCCCCCTCCCTCCCTTCCCCCGCCCGCCCCCTCCCCCCTCCCTCTCCCTCCCCCTGCCCTTCCCCTCCCTCCCTTCCCCCTCCTCCCTCCCTTCCTCCCCCCCTCCCCTCCCTCCCTTCCCCGCCCTCCCCCTCCCTCCCCCGCCCTCCCCCTCCCCCCTCCCCCTCCCCCCTCCCCCCCTCCCCTCCCCCTCTTCCCTCCCCCCTCCCCTCGCCCTCTTCCCTCCCCCCCTCCCCTCCCTCTCTTCCCCCCAGTCGCGCTCTCTCTTCCCCCCAGTCGCTCTCTCTCTTCCCCCCAGTCGCTCTCTCTCTTCCCCCCAGTCGCTCTCTCTTCCCCCCAGTCGCTCTCTCTCTCTCTTCCAACAACAACATTCCCTCGAAAAAGCCTCGGCACCGCCGGGCACTTCAGCTAGTTTCTCCATATAATAAACTGGTAACTGAAATATCGATATTCCCTGTTGTGTTGCAAAGACTGAGAGGTGCATGACAGCAAATGTTGTTCCCAACAGTGAATCCTGTGGTGTCCGCTCATTTATTAAAGGGTTTATGAAAAATACTTGTACAGTATCTAATCTGGGAACAGGTCCGGTAGAGTCTTATCTTTAGGTTTAGTTATTCTTCTGTGCCAAACGGGGCCCGTTGATTATCTGGGCCTATCCATCTGAAATCCAACTGTGAATCTTGTCATATAATACAGTCTGAATCCACCACCACATTTCACGAGTGTATTCCGATCATATTTCACTTTCAGTTTAGGCAGATGGAATTATACTATTGACCTGTATCAATAAATGGAATAACGTTTCATTACCAAGAGCGGCATCAACAGAAGTGGCTGTGAATTTCACTGTGAGTGTTCTGTTTTTTGCAGACGTTGAACAACTACTACTGTTTAGGTTCAGTTGTTGAGTCGAGTATTGACAGGAAATGGGTGTGTTTGTGTTGAGGGGTGAAATTATTGCCTGACCCACAAACAGGCCTCCCGGAAAGCTGCCAGAAAATGCAACCCCACCCCACCACCACCACCATCCAATCCCCACCACCCAACGCCCCCCCCACATCCATGAATGCATGGACGTCATGCTCCAACTCATTAAAATACTCTCTCCGAATGCAGGCAATGGCAGGACTGATGACCTGCCGAAAATGGTGGCTGCCACGGGACTTTCCGCCAGCGGTGGAAGAATGCTGGCTGGCATTTTTTCACCATGTCATGGCGGTAATGGGTGGCGCAAACCACCCGAATTTCTAGGCCTATTTCTAGGCAAATGGTATGTTGGCCTTCGTAGCAAGAGGGTTCAAGTACAGGAACAAGGATGTCTTGCTACAGTTGTACAGGGCCTTGGTGAGACCGCACCTTGAGTATTGTGTGCAGTTTTGGTCACCTTACCTGAGGAAGGACGTTCTTACCATGGAGGGAGTGCAGCGAAGATTCACCAGGCTGATACCTGAGATGGCAGGAATGACGTATGAGGAGAGATTGTGTCGATTGGGCTTATACTTATACTCACTGGAGTTTAGAAGATTGAGAGGGGATCTCATCGAAACCTATAAAATTCTGTCAGGTCTGGACAGACTAGATGCAGGAAGGATGTTTCTGATGGCCGGGGAGTCCAGAACCAGGGGTCATAGTCTAAGGATAAGGGGTAAACTGTTGTGTATGTACCTTTAAGGGAATAACTGGTCTCAGACTGCAGTACTGGCAGTGACCACCCCTGTATAAAAGGCCCTAGCAGGCTTCTGTAATTTCAGTTTCCAGGTTGTCTCCATTCAGTAAAGACTTGTTATAATCAACTCCTGCAGTCCGTGTCTCAATTATACATGGACATAATATAAACCTCCATATGGATAAATATTACCATTAAGCAGAATGTTCATCGCTGCTTCTAGTGTTTAAATATTAATCTTCTGTAGTATGCAGCTATGGAAACCATCAAATATTATCTACCAAGTTCAAGTATGTATGATGCTTAATATTAATGAATTAAATACTCTACCTGGGTCTGATGATGTTGAGAACCCCAGACTAGATTATATGCGATGATTTTACTTCTAATTACAATCATTGACATGAAAGGATACTACAATCTACCACTTTTACTTTGTGGAAAATCAAAGACCACTATACCTCAATCCATGACACTGTCTACAGTCTCAGAAACATTTTATAAACTTTGTCACATGTTCTCATATATGCTATGGACAGGTTGGCAACTTGACATAAGTCCTACATTTCAAAGGGCTAAAGATGTTGGAAGACTGCCAATACCAAATTCAAGACTATGCACAGCAACCCAGATACAGGCCCCATGATCTTGCATCCAATATACCACTGATTGCTCTGATTAGGCCAGCATAAAGGTTCCACTACTGAAACCAATACACTGTGGAAAATCATAGCACCTCGAAATTACAGCACAGCAGGAGACCATTACCGTCCCAGTGCTGGCTGTTCAACTGCAAGTACCTGCTCCAATCTCAATGCCCTGTCCTACCAATCCAGTTCCTGTGTTACTCATTTCCAGCTCTTAAAGCATCCATGAAAAAGCAAAAATAAGAGAAAGTTGATCAAAGGTAAACATGTTGTTGAGGCAGAAATTCCGATCCCTACGGGTGAGTACGTGCTGTGTACTCACCCGTAGGGACATCGGAAATGCTGGTTTCAGGCATGCACTGCACATGCGCTGGAAACCAGCGTTTCTGATCTGTCAAGAAAGCTCTTGGCAGATCGGACGACAGCCCTGGAGCAGGGCCTCTGCGGGTGGAGAATTCCATTTTTTGGAGACCCTCTGCCCGCAGAAAACACTTACAATTCTTGCGCCTGTAAAAGCAGGTGCAAGGCCTGCTTTTACCAGGCTAAGAGTTGAAGAAAGTAAATAAAACATTTTTTTCCACTGATTTATCATTTTAAAATACTTTAAAGAAAGGTAAGTTTATTTTTGGCCCAGTTAAAAACTTTAATTATTTTTTCAAAAATTTAAATTTTTGTTTAAAATAGTTAATTTATGTAATTTATAGTCATTTTAAAAATGTGATTTAAAAAAAAAATTTATTTGAAGTTTTACTTATGTTTTGGGGCTGATCTCTATTCTTTTTTTTGACAGGACTTCCTGTCAAATCTATGAATGGAGATTCCCTGCTCTGATTGGCTCTCCATGGCCCACGTGATCCCAGGGACGCTGCGAACTACCTGCGCCTCTGGAATACGCGTGCCCTGCACACCGGCAGTTTGAAGAGGCACAGCAATGGAATTCTGCGCCTCCCGGGAGCCCTCCGGTCCAGGCGGAGATTTTTCCAAATCGCAGCCTTCCGCCCGCGGGAGGGCTGCGAATGGAATTTCTGGGCCGTTATTTTTACCTTCTGGGATTGGGTAGAGGTGAGTGGATAGAACTGGCCACTTCTAGTGGTACTTCTAGTTAAAGTGCACTGGCACAGTCATGTTAGCCAAATGGCCTCCTTCTGTGATGCATGATCCATGATGACATGTATACTGTTTCTACTAGCAAAGGGGTGCAACAAACAAGTTGTCCGAGGGCATGATATATCAGCAAAGGACCATGGCACCTCCTCCACACCCAGTCTAGCAGAAGTATTGAAAGTGAGCGATGTAGCAGAAAGCTTACTTACTCTGCTATTCACTACACATTATTGCACATTTATGCCTCCGACAATTCTTATTTCATTAGGATCTGTATTGTTTCGGTGCAGTTACTGAAAACGTAGGAGGACAAATTACTCGTTTTTTTCTGGAAAGGTGAAAAAGACTGACAATTCCAGGATGCAGTTCTTAAAAAAATCTTATTAACGAAACCAATATATCTCAACTCCCTATCCATCCCTTAGGAAGTCTGTCCTTACTAAATGCTGTTCCTTACCTAAGATCTCTTCATCATTTGTAAAATGCTTTATTCAGCGTTTTATTCGGTTCAATTACCAAACACCCTTCTCCACCAAAAAGGCCAATTAAATGACTCAGTCACCACTGATTAGGGTAAATGGTGAGAAACTAGGGTAAATAGTGAGAAACTAGGGACTATAGAGGAGCAAAGAGTTTTGGGAGTCCAATTACACAAATCATTTAAAGCTAGTAGACGTGTCCAAAAAGCAATCAGAAAGGCTAATGGAATGTTGGCCTTTATCTCAAGGGAGCTTGATTACAAAGGGGAGGAAGTGATGATTCAGTTCTATGGAGCCTTGGTTAGATCCCATCTGGAGCACTGCATTCATTTTTTGGCACGGCACCCCAGGAGGGATATATTGGCCTTGGAGGGGGTGCAGCACAGATTCACCAGATTTACCACACGGACTGCAGTGGTTCAAGAAGGCGGCTCACCACCCTCTTCTCAAGGGCAACTAGGGATGGGCAATAAATGCTGGCATTGACAGCGATGCCCTGATCCCATAAAACAAATTTTAAAACTTTAAAAAGAATGATGCCGGGCTTAGAGGGTAAAATTATGAGGACAGGCTACATAAACTAGGCTTGTATTTCCTTGAGTATAGAAGATTGAGGGTAGATCTGATCGAGGTGTTTAAAAGGTTTATGTAGTGTATGTGCTTTAAGTCAGAACTACTTTTTACAGCTCCTGTATACTGTAGTACCAGCAGTGACCACACCGGTATATAAGCTGTGCGCATGCCTCTGTACCCCAGTCTAGAGATGACCCTCCTCCAGTAAAGACCTGTTATTTGTTTATGTACAGCATCCGTGTAATTATTTATCCACTGAACCACGGATCTAACAGTGGCAACGAGTGTTGATGCGAATCTACCTGCAACATAAAAAAAAAATAGTCGAGTCCAGGAACACGGGCGTCGACCGTGAGCAACCGCCCAGCAGTCAGGCAGAGATCCAACTTCACTGGGGAGGCTGTGGAGAGCCGGGTTTGGTTCCCCAGCCACAACGAGCAGTAAGAGACCGACGACAGGTCCAGAGCAGACCCTTCCCGAGCAGCGGCGGCTGGAGCCGATCGACGGAAGAGAGAGAGAGAGCCGGGCAGCGTCGACGGGGTAAGAAAGAGGGTGAAGAGAGCAGGGCGCAGCCGGGGGTTGATCACCGAGCGGCGTCGAGGAAAAATACTGCAAACCGGAGAGAGAGAGGGTAAGAAACAGCCGGGCTCTAGACTGAGCGGCGTCGACAAATATCAAGAGAAGAACGTGCAGAGCACAGCCAGGGATCACGGGCTGATCAGGGTCCACGGGGTGAAGCAAGGGGAGACGCCATTGAGCCGCGGAGAAGCAGGGAGAGCGCGGGAGGCGCCACTGAGCCGCGGAGAAGAAGGAAGAGCGTGGGAGACACCATTTTGCGAAGCCGCAGCGGAGAAGACGGGCGAGCGCGGGAAGGAAGGAAAGCGCGGGAGACGCCATTTTGTGCCAGCGGAGAAGAAGGGGAAGCGCGGGAGGCGCCATTGGGGATAGTTAACGCACAACCAAGGATGCCGAAGAGTGGCAGTATCTCTACATTCGACAATGAAGTCGAAGATTGGGCGACATATGTGGAACGTATTGAGGTGTACTGCAGGGCGAATGAAGTGCCAGATGCTAATAAAGCACTGATTCTGTTAAATTCCATGGGTGCAAAAACTTATGGGTTACTGCGAAATCTAATAACCCCAGAGAAGCCGGTAAACAAGAATTTTGAAAGCATAGTAGAAATCCTACAGGACCACTTAAACCCCACACCGCTGCTGATAGCAGAACGATTTAAGTTCCATAAAAGGAACCAACACAAAGACGAAAGCAATGCTGAGTACCTAACGGAACTGCGCAAGCTATCGAAATACTGCCAGTTTGGAGCGGGACTAGCAGGCATGATAAGGGACAACTTTGTGTGTGGGCTACAAAGTGAAGGAACCCAGAAACAGCTTCTATCAGAAGAGGACCTTACACTGGACAAAGCTTTCAATATGGCAGTATCACACGAAGCAGCCACAAGGGGCGCTGCAGAGATACAACGGAGACCGCAAGAATATGGCACCAACAAAATGACCTATGGAACAGGGAAGTGCTATCGCTGCGGCAGAACAACACATGACCAGAAAGATTGTTGGTTCAAGGACCAAGTGTGCAGACAGTGTGGGAAAGCAGGACACATA
Organism: Somniosus microcephalus; assembly: GCF_052327205.1. Taxonomy (NCBI): domain Eukaryota; kingdom Metazoa; phylum Chordata; class Chondrichthyes; order Squaliformes; family Somniosidae; genus Somniosus; species Somniosus microcephalus. Next base: position 48,571,137 of record NC_140997.1, read on the forward strand.
GCAAGAGTCTGCAGGTCTGGGAAGAAAACCAACAGTAAGAAATCGCCACAGGAGAAGTACAAAAAGGTACACCAGGTGATGGACAGTGGTTCAGATGAACAGAAAAGTGACACAGACTCCGGAAGCAAGGAGCTGGGTTGTCTGAAACTACATAATGTAACCGAAATGGAGGATCACCAGACTATCTGGGTTACACTCAAGATAGACGGAGTCCAAGTGGAAATTGAATTGGACACAGGGTCAGCTCTAACAGTCATAAATCAAAGAGACTACAAGTGGCTATTTTCACACATACCCTTGAAAGCTACAGAGATTGTCTTGAAGACGTATACGGGGCAAAAAGTCTACCCCAAAGGAAAAATAAGGGTGAAAGTGACATATAAAGGTCAGGAAATACCTAAAATGGATATATATGTATTGCCAAATGGAGGACCACTACTGCTAGGACGTGAATGGATCCGGAAGATACATTTAGATTGGCATTCCATACAGGCACTGAAGGTGGAGGCCAAAAAGGATGACGACGTCACAACTGGACGACTGTCAAAAATGCTAACTGACGCAAAAGAAGTGTTCCAGGAGGTACTAGGAACACTAAAAGAAATAACAGCAACAATTAAAATAGAGGATAATACAAACCCAAAGTTTCTGAAGACCAGACCAGTGCCTTATGCGATCAGACCAGCGGTTGAAGCAGAGCTGGAAGGGTTGGAACATTCAGGAGTACTGTCCAAAGTGGACTGGAGCGAGTGGGCTACACCCATCGTTCCTGTAATGAAGAGGTCATTGAGTAATACGCCTGGGGAACCAAAGAAGGTACGCATCTGTGGGGATTTTAAGGTGACAGTGAACCCAGTCCTTCACATGGTACAATGTCCGCTTCCACGAATTGAGGATATTTTCGCCTCGCTATCTGGTGGTAAACGCTTCACCAAAATTGATCTAGCCCAGGCGTACTTGCAAATGGAGGTAGAAGAAGCTTCGAAGCATTACCTTACGATCAACACCCATAAAGGTCTCTATCAATACAACCGGCTGGTGTTTGGAGTAGCCTCGGCTCCGGCTATCTGGCAAAGGGCGATGGATCAGGTCCTGCAAGGGATTCCAGGGACCCAGTGTTATTTGGACGACATCTTGGTCACGGGCGAAAATGACGGTGATCACCTCGCTAACTTGGAGAAGGTGCTTGCCAGATTAAAGGAATATGGGCTACGAGCTAATCGCCACAGGTGCGAGTTTTTCCAGAAACAGATCTCGTATTGCGGCCACGTCATCAATGAAGAGGGGTTACATAAGTCCCCTGACAAGATTGACAAGTAGTCAAGGCTCCAGCACCGGAAAATGTGTCACAACTGAGGTCGTTCCTCGGGCTGGTAAACTATTACCACAAGTTCTTACCAAATTTGTCTATGGTATTACACCCGCTGAACACCCTACTGCAAACAGGGGTACCATGGAAGTGGGATGACGAACGTAGACGAGCTTTCCAGAAGTTTAAAGAATTGATCACATCAAAAGAGGTGTTGGCCCATTTCAACCCAGCACTACCAATTCATTTGGCATGTGATGCATTGCCCTACGGCATTGGAGCGGTGCTGTCGCACAAATTCCCAGACGGGTTGGAGAGGCCAGTAGCCTTTGCGTCTCGGTCACTAACCTCAGCCGAGCGCAACTACACCCAGATTGACAGGGAGGCCCTCAGCCTAGTATGGGGAGTAAAAAAATTCAACCGTTATCTGACTGACTGACCAGCAACCACTTGTCTCCATCTTTAATCCTAAGAAGGGCGTGCCAGTAATGACTGCACAGCGGTTACAAAGATGGTCCCTGTTTCTAGGGGCGAATCAATATGAAATAGAATATAAAGGCACGAAACAGCATGGGAACGCTGATGGACTATCACGCCTGCCACTGCCTGCGGTGGAGGAAGCACCAGCAGTGGACCCTATCGAGATATTTTATTCATCGATAATTGAACGATTGCCAGTAACAAACGCGGATATAGAGAAGGAAACCCGCAATGATCCGACGCTGTCACAGGTATATGAATTGACGGTGAGGGGATGGCCAACACATGGCGACTCATCCGGAAGAGAACAGCTGTCAGTATGCCAGGGGACAGTGATGTGTGGATCCAGAGTGGTGATTCCACCCAAGTTAAGGGAGAGAGTGCTAAAGGAGCTACATGAAGGTCATCTGGGGGGAGTGAAAATGAAAAGCCTTGCTAGGGCTTATGTCTGGTGGCCGGAAATCGATCAACAAATCGAAGACCTAACTAAGAGCTGCTTAGGATGCCAGAAGGTCCAAAATGCACCACCACATGCCCCTCTACACCCATGGGAGTGGCCCTCCTCTCCATGGCAACGGGTGCACATTGATTTCGCTGGTCCATTCATGGACTCAATGTTCTTAATAGCAGTGGATGCTCATTCAAAGTGGCCTGAGGTGATAAAGATGTCTTCAACCACTACAGAGAAAACGATTGCAGTCCTATGGACCATATTTGCCAGAAATGGTTTGCCAGAGCAGATCTGCTCTGATAATGGACCACAGTTTGTGTCCGACGAGTTCCAAAAATTCATGAAAAGGAATGGGGTAAGGCATTACACATCTGCCCCGTATCATCCAGCCACCAATGGATTGGCTGAGAGGTTCGTACAAACCTTTAAGAAGGCGATAAAGGCCATGTGTGACGAGGAAATTCCACTACAGCATAAGATGGACAATTTCTTATTAGCCTACCAAAACGCGACACATGCAGTTACCAACCAGACCCCGGCCATGATGTTCTTTAACCGAAGGTTGAGATCTCGTCTGGACTTGCTCAGACCAAATGTGCGAAGAAATGTTGAGGACAAACAATTCCAGCACATCAACGAGAAGCTGACAATGTAGGGCAACCAGTCTTGGCCCATGACTATCGAACAGAGAAGTGACAACCCGGAACGATATGTACAAGGCAGGGGCCATTAATGTACACAGTGGATGTTGGGGAGAACATTGTGAGACGCCACGTCAATCAGATCTTAGCGTCACAGGAAAACATCAACCCCATGTCTCAAGTACCTGGGGATGAACCCGACATACCGGTAGCATCTACTTCAGACCCAGTAGCAGTGGAACCCGATGAACTACCCAATGAAAAGGGGTCAGAATCGCCTCTGCACCAAGAACAAGAACCTCCGGAAAGGCGCTGTCCCGAAAGGGTCAGGAAGCCGCCCCAAAGACTGAATCTATAAATGGACTTTTGTTATTGAATGTACATGTAAAAATGTATTTGGACAAGAGAGGAAAAAGAGTGTTCATTCAGTGCAGTATGATGGAACAAGCAAAACAGAGGGGAGCGACACCTCTGAGGAGGAAGAGGTGCACATGCTGACGGTTGCAGGTGGTTCAAATGGCTACTGGGTGTCACCACTGGTGGAGGGACAATCAGTGCGGATGGAGGTGGACACAGGCGTGGCTGTGTCCCTTGTTTCAGACACTGTCTACAACAAAATGCTAAAGCATCTTACTCTTCAGCCAACAAACATTGTGCTAAAGACGTATACTGGCGAACCTGTGGCCATGAGAGGCGCCATTGAGGTGACAGTTAAATTGAACGGACAGACTGCGAAACTGCCACTATATGTGGTAAAGGGAAATTACCCATCGCTACTGGGACGTGCGTGGCTAGAGAAAATCACGCTGGACTGGCCTGCAGTCCGCATGATGTCAAAAGGGGAGTCAGGTCTGACTGCAGTGTTAAACAAACATGCAGAACTCTTCAATGGGGAACTTGGGAGCATGAAAAAGATCAGCGTGAGACTGGACATTAAACCTGACAGCAAGCCGAAGTGTCATAAAGCCCGACCCCTTATGCAATTAGGCCAAAAGTTGAGGCTAACTTGGAGGCCTTAGTCGAGAATGGAGTCCTGGAGCCTGTGAGCGTGAGCAAATGGGCCACATCCATTGTTCCTGTCCTGAAAAAGGATGGATCTGTTCGAATCTGCAGGGATTTTAAAGTGACTATTAACCCGGTGCTGTCTGCGGAACAGTACCCTCTTCCCCTCATTGATGATCTTATTACAGGCCTGGCCAGAGGGCAAAAGTTCAGCAAAATAGACTTATGCCAGGCTTATCTACAAATGCATGTCGATGACAAATCAAAGGAGTTGATGACAATTGTGACACACAAGGGGCTATACAGGTACTGCCGCCTTCTGTTTGGAATTACGTCGGCCCCTGCTCTATTCCAAAAGGCAATGGATCAGATTTTGAGTGGACTGCCAGGAGTCCAGTGCTACCTGGACGACATCCTTGTCACTGGGACAAATGAGGAGGATCATCTTCTGAACTTGGATGCGAAACTACAACGACTGAAAGAGTACGGACTCAGAGTTCGTAAGGACAAATGTGAATTCTTTCAGTCTACAGTTGAGTACCTGGGGCATGTGATTGATGCTACTGGCCTGCATAAGGCGCCGTCAAAGGTCAAGGCAATCGTGGAGGCCCCAGCACCCCAGAATGTGAGCCAGTTACGTTCATTTCTGGGGCTACTTAACTACTATGGGAAGTTTATTCCAGACTTAGCAACATTGCTGAAGCCGTTACATCAGTTGCTATGTCAAGGCAAAACATGGAAATGGACTGAACTGTGCAACAAAGCTTTCCCCCAAGCAAAGAAAGCATTGCTGAAATCGGAGGTCCTGACACACTTTGACCCAAAGCTACCCGTGCAGCTAGCATGTGATGCGTCACCATATGGTGTGGGAACAGTCATATCCCACATCATGCCTTCTGGTGAAGAGAAACCTATCGCCTTCGCATCACGCACCTTGAACAAGGCCGAGAGTAACTATGCACAGATTGAGCGCGAGGCCTTGGGAATCATTTTTGGAATTCGAAAATTTCATCAGTACCTGTTTGGGAGAAGGTTCACACTCCTGACGGACCACCGTCCATTGACTTCAATCTTTGGGCCCCACACCAGAATTCCGTCTCTTGCTGCAAGCAGGATGCAAAGGTGGGCTTTACTGTTGTCAGGACACACATACGACATCAAATATCGCAAATCAGACTTGCACGGCAACGCAGACGGTCTCTCGAGGCTACCCTTGCCTGTTGCTCCCCCAGAGCCTCATCAGATAGACATCTTCTACTTTAGACAAGTGGAGGGAGCACCTGTCACGGCAGTTCAGGTGCGAAGGTACACCCGCAACGATCCAGTCCTGTCTGAGGTAATGGACAATGTCATTCGAGGGAGAGCAATAGGAGATTCTCCTAGTTTGAAACCTTACGTTTCAAAAAGAAATGAGCTCTCCGTCCAGGCAGGTTGTCTTCTTTGGGGATGCCGTGTCATCATTCCGCCACCTCTGAGGGAACCTATACTGCAACAACTTCATACAGGCCACAGTGGGATGGTTCGGATGAAGGAAATGGCAAGAAGCTACTTCTGGTGGCCAGGTCTTGGTGGAAATATTGAGGAGAAAGCCAAAACATGTTCCCCATGTCAAAGGATCTGGAATGTTCCACAGCTGGCAACCCTACATCCATCACAGATCACACAGAATCTACAGTGCAGATAGAGGCCATTTCGGCCCATCGAGCCTGCACCGACACATATCCCACCCTATCCCTGTAACCCCACGTATTTAATCCCCTAACACTAAGGGTCAATTTATCATAACCAAATCAACCTAACCTGCACATCTTTGGACTGTGGGAGGAAACCGGAGCACCCGGAGGAAACCCACGCAGACACAGGGAGAATGTGCAAACTCCACACAGACAGTCGCCTGAGGCCAGATTTGAACCCGGGTCCCTGGTGCTGTGAGGCAACAGTGCTAACCACTATGCCACCGTGCCCCCCTGGGATTGGCCTGCAGAAGTGTGGCAGCGAGTACATGTGGACTTCGCCGGTCCTTTCGAAGAGAAGATGTTTATGGTGGTTGTGGACGCTCATAGCAAGTGGCTGGAGGTCGCTGTGATGAGGTCTACCACGGCAGAGAAAACAATTGAGAAACTTGGTGAGATGTTCAGCCGTTATGGCTCACCGGAACAACTCGTAAGTGACAACGGTCCACAATTTGTATCACAGGAGTTTGCAACCTTCCTGCATGTGAATGGTGTCCAACACATCAGGTCTGCGCCCTATCATCCCTCTACTAACGGCCTGGCAGAAAGGTTCGTGCAAACGTTGAAGCATGCCTTGAAGGCATCGCAAGGTCAGGGCTCCATCCACCAACGTCTGAACAGCTTCCTGTTGTCCTACAGGAACGAGCCGCATGCCACAACCAAAACTTTCCCCGCTTCGCTCATGATGAAGAGGCAGTTGCGGACAAGTTTTGACTTACTCAAACCTCCAAGGGCAGAACAGGTTGTCCATTGTCAACAACAAGCTCAAGTTGAAAAGAGAGAGAAAAGAGCCAAGGAGAGACGGTTTCATCCGGGAGCGCACGTCCTAGCTCGAAACTACAACACTGGACCGAAATGGGTTCCTGCTACGGTGATCGCACAGACAGGCCCTGTGTCTTACACGGTTGAGACTGCCGAGGATGTCGTCTGGAGAAGACACACAGATCAACTATTGCTAGGAGCAGAGACAGCCACAGAGGCTCCAACGGCTGGTCGGCCTGAACTGTTTACGGATGATACCGCAAACCAGCATCCTTTGCCACAGTGCTCTTCTCCAACACAGGAAGTCATAGAGACTGTTCCACCTGTGCAAACTCCTGATTTTCAACTGACACAGGCACCTTCTCCATCCAGGCCTGTGTCAATGCCTACTGCTGTGGAGGCCAGCGATGACCGCCGGTATCCTATCAGGGAGCGGCGGCCTCCAAGGCGCTTGGATCTGTAGGCTTAGTGACTTATCCACAAGACTGGGGCAGAATAAACCCCAGGGTAAAGTCAGGGTTTGAGGCAGTCTACTTCTACCCTTGGTTAGTGAGTGCATTGAAAGTAACTTACCTGTTGAGGAATAATGTGGACCTTTCATTTAAGAGGGGAGGAATATGTTATGTATTGTGTGTTCTCCTCCCACCTGTGGTGGCGCTGTCACAGCAGATAAATGGTTGGGTGTTCTCTTGGTTAAGTTTAGCTCTCTTTGTTCGGAACTTTCCAGAACTTCCTTTCCTTCCTGAATAAAGCACTTCATGTTTGAATCTCTGAGTTCTGAGTCCTAAATTGTGTCTAGGTAGAAAGGTACTGACACAACAGGCCCTTTTCAAAACAGGCTGGAATCCTTACGACAGTTGATTGCTTCATGACCGACTGACATAAGGGCCAGAATTTTCACAGGAAAGAACGGGTGGGTTGGAGGTGGGGGAGGGGGGGGAGGGGGGTTTGTGGGCTGGCGGAGGGGGGGAGGGGAGGAGGTGAAAGTTGTAAAAATCTAAAACCTGACTGCAACCCACCTCCAACCCGCCCACTTTCACCTTTCACTCAGGAGGGACGGGGGGCGGGCAGCCAACCTGCTGCCAGTAGCTGGGTTGGCAATTTAAATATGAAGCCTTTACTTTAACCTGCTTTGCAGGTTTTACTGCAGGTGGCCAGGGATCCTGGGGCTTGGGATTCCCGGTGGCTGCAATGAGGCGGCCTCAGCCTCGGGGAGCAATCCTTGCGGGCCAGGAGGAGCAGGAGTGCTTCCTCTCGGCCCCCCAAGCTCCACTACCAGCAGCCCGCACCCCCAGGGGATCGCAACTCAGCCCTGGGGGATCGGACCCCTGCCCGCGGTAATCGGACCCCCCATGGGGGATTGAAACCCCTCCCCAGGGCTTGCCCCCCCCCTGAGGTCTTGTAAGCTTCCCCCCATCCACCATCCTGGACCCAGCACCTACCTGGTCCTGCGGCCTCCTGGTCCGCGTTCCCCGTACGACTGAAAACCAGCCTGTCAATCAGGCTGGCTTCTGGGCGAGAAACCCGCCCTTTACATCGCATGCACGCTGTGGAGTTAATGCCGGGAAACCGGAACTTCCGGGTTTTCCGCCGTCTCCCGGGTCCCCCTGCACCATGCAGGTAGGAAATGGGAAAATCCAGCCCAAGGAATTTAGAAGGCCCCACTTTCCTGCCCAACTCATGTCCCTGTAATCAGAGATGGGGACCTCCCAGCTACCTGGTGACACAATTAAATATGAACGAATCATGTGTCGTACAACATTCAGTCATGTTGACTTGATTTCAACAGCGAGTGAAATATGATCATCTGCATAATGATAAGTTGCACCATTCTTGTACTAATCCATATCTTTTCTCTCCGCAAGGACCTTCACGTATGCAGGAGGAGTCCATGAACCTCATGGATGACGAATCGTCAGAGGAGCTGATTTGCGCTGAGGGTGCACCATCACAGGACTCGTGCTGACCAGCACCAGCACCAACACTCGCACTGCGGTGGGAGCAGGAAGACAGATAGTTGAGTTTTCAGCTGGGGACTCGCACTTCACAAGTGAGCAAGAGCAGATGGTTGTGGCAGGGACAGCAGTAGAGGCTCCTCGCTGGAAAGCGCAGACCTCATAGAATCACGCAATCTTACAGCACAGAAGGAGGCCATTCGGTCCATCGTGCCTGTACCTGTGTCCTGTCCAAACTCTGCTCAGCTGGATGCGGATTCTGTGTCCTGGGAGCCATCGACGGAAAGGACAATCATTGAGGAGCAGCAGAGAATGTGCGATGCACTGACAGGCCTTCCAAGCACAATGACCATGCTTGCAGAGAGGATGCAGGAGTCTGCCTCAAGCATGAATGGGTTGGTGTCGCAGGCCATTGCGATGATGTCTTCTTGCATGATAGAGTGGCCAACTCCGTGGAACATCAAACACTGCAATCAAATGAGTCCATGCATACCTTGACCATGGCTGTGCACACTCTGGTGCCAACATGCCTGCTGCCTTAAATAGGATGACAGATACCTTAGCCTTGGCCTCACAGCACGTCACTGATCTGCACCAAGTGCTCTCCAGCAGAGTGGTAGCAGTGAAGTGCGGCTGGCCCATAAGAGGGATGATGGCAAAAGGGGACTTGGAAGTGGGAACTCCATTCAAAGTGCTTCCACTTCTCACCCATTGCCCCCCAACCCCGCCGTCGCCCCCCGCCCCCAGTCAGTACCCGACATGCTGCCTCGTCTCCCGGTGGCCAAGTTTGCCCCTGCACAGGTGCAGGTGGAGCAGTCTTTAGTGGGGCCCTCACGGGCTCCAAAACCCAGAGGTTGTCCGCTTAGAGCATCTCAGCAGTCAGAGCAGGGGTCTGAGCAGCCGGCCTCTACCTCTGCTGAAGCCACAGGGATTGCACCATGTACGAGTGGTAGGAAAAGGAAGAGGAGAGCTTTGTAGTTGCACAAGGGGTATGCAAATGGGTGTGTGAGAAAATGCTATGTTGTGAAGTTCCTGTTCTTTAGTAGAATCACATAAATTTTATTATTTTGCACCACTTTCCCGTCTAGCCCATTCTTGGTTGCTGGGTGGCAAGTCGCCTTTTAACTTGCTTGATGGTGAATGGGAAGAGATGAATTGATGGGGACCAATGGGGGGATGTGCAAGGGATGGTTTGTTGTTTGCAGGACTGCTTTGAGTCAGTGGCATGGCAGGGTGTGGCTGTTGCATGTGCTTCAGGCATCAATCCACTGATGCAACTTAAGTGAACCTTGCATTAATAAGACCAGCTAGGAGAGCATTGGAATAGTCAATGAAATGCACCATTGGAGTCTCTGGGCTTTACAATTTTTTTCATCAGCCTAGTTTTTCTGGTTATTGAGATATCTAAATGATCCCATATTGTGATTCAAGTTACAATATTGAACCATTAAAGGAAGAGTTAAAGCAACATGCTTAATCATGTATGAAACTCTTACAAGTAAATTTGATGGAACAATACCAGCAAATAAAGTATTAATGTCATTTTAAATCGATGATATTTATTCAACTGAATTTGAATTGGGTTTAGTTTCTTTATAAATAATGGAGGCTAAATTCGATAAGGCCCGAAAACGGGCACGGGGATCGTGAAGTGTGATCTGCCCGTGCCTGTTGAACGTAATGCAGGCAGCCCGCGATATTCATGCTGTCTGTTAAATAACAAAGCGGAAGCACTGAGCCCAGCGCTGAGAGTGCTGCTGGCTAGCTGAGTCCTCAGCAGGAGGCCCGATTTCGAGGGAAGTGATCTCTACTTAAAGCTAGCCTGCAGTTTGAAACGCAGGCCGGAATTTTCTGGCATCCGTGCGGGTGGGATTGGAGGCGGGTCGGGAGTGAAAATTGAAATAACTCGGAGCGGGTTGGGAACCCGCTGTCATCCTGCCTCCACATGCCTTTCCCTTGGGCACGTTTGCCAGCGCGGCCGCGACCCGAACGGCAGAGGTGGCCGAACTAATTCAGATGATTATTAGGTACTTGTCAGACCCTTAAGCGTGTTTTTAACCAGACCTTTCAAATTTCTCTGGATGACCACAGGAATCATGCAACTCGGGAACCATGTCTGTGAACCCAAGGCAGAAGTTCAGTATCCATTGATCCACCTCATTAGTGCACAGCATGGAAAGCACAATAAATACTCCAGCCTGACACCTGGTTACTTTCCTGAGGCAGATGCAGTTGCTGAGTGCATTGTCAGAACAGATTTAACTTTCGAGAGGTTGCAAGTGTTTTCAGCAAAGTCAGGATCCATTTGTCTCCTCATTGGTAGAACCTATCACACCATTGACAAATTGCTTCTGTCATCTCTACTTGACCTGCAATCTATTACATCAGCATGGCTGCCGTTTATACTGTCTCACCTTGGTCCTCAGAATTGGACCACGATGAGCCCCAACAGCAGCAGCACCAGGCAAACCAGCAGCACCAACAACAACATCACCAACCTTCTCCTCAACCACCTGATGCTGCACAGGACAGAGGTCATCAGCACAGGGCTGCACCGCGCCGGAGGCGATACCCCCAACACAGGGTATACAGGCAGAGGATGAGCTTCCTCAACATGACTGAGCAGCAGTGCCAAAGGAGGCTCAGGCTATCGTGCCAGGTCATCGCAGACATTTGCATATTGCTGGAGCAAGATCTGCAGCCCAGAGGAGCGGGTGGACATGCCTTACCAGTGGCTGTCAAAGTCACCAGCGCCTTCAACTTCTTTGCCTCAGGCTCCTTCCAGGGATCTGCAGCAGATATTTGTGGCAACTCGCAGTCGGCCACCCACAGATGCATCATAGGGGTCACTGATGACATGTTTGACAAGTCAACCAATTATATCAACTTTGCCACTGATGGAGCCAGTGTTATTGCACGGGCGCTCGGCTTTGCCACTCTGGCTGCCTTCCTACAGGTGCAGGGCATCATCGACTGCACACATGTGGCCATCAGGGCAGCCGATCAACACCCAGGAGTCCTTGTCAACTGCAAGGGCTTCCATTCCCTCAATGTGCAGCTCGTCTGCAACCATAGGAAGATTATCATGCATGTGTGTGCCAAATTCCCTGGCAGCTGCCATGACTCATTCGTCCTGCATCAATCCACCCTCCCTCAGCTCTTCTCACCTCTAAACACACTTACCGGCTGGCTGCTTGGAGACATGGGCTATCCACTGAAGAGGTGGCTCATGACACCCTTGAAGAGGCCAAGCACTGAGGCCCAGGAGAGATATAATGAAAGCCACATTTCCACCAGATGTGTCATAGAACAGACAATAAGCATGCTGAAAATGCACTTCAGATGCCTTGACAGATCTGGAGGAGGCCTTCATTACGCACCAGCCAGGGGCTCCAGAATCATTCTGTTCTACTGCGTCCTGCACAACATAATGCAGCAACGAGGATTAATGCTGCATGAGGAGCAAGGCTCTGAGAGCACAGCCTCTTCAGAGGAGGAGGAGAATCAGCTGGAAGATGAGGAGGAGGAGGATCAGGAGGAACCTACGGTCCAGATTCCACCAGCACCCGAACACAATGCTGCCCGGGAGGCCAGGGATGGCCTCATCATGGCCAGATTTACTTAACTTCACGCATTACACCCATATGGCTGCCAAAGTGAGGCACCAGGTTCCCACCACCCCACAGCAACACCATAAAGCATCCCTACAATGACCAAGCCATTCTTTTCAGACTGACCGCCATCGCTGGAGGTAACGTTATGTCTCACCATTCACTGCAACTCACTAAGCCACTTCCAAAGTTGCAGACACAATTGGCCATAACCGGAAAGTGGTGAAAATAAATATGTTTATCTGTGACATCACAGTAATGGAAACTTTACACAAACAGTTATTAAAACACCCAAGTGCTTATCCTTGCACATCTACTTGTGTTTCATCCTTCTCTTGCATGTGCTTCTACAAGGTGCTATGCCTATGGCTTCAGCAGAGGTAGAGGCAGCCTGCTCACTTCCCTGCTGCGACTGCAGAGATACTTTTTGGCGGATGTCCTCGGGGTTTTGGAGCCTGTGATGGCCCCGCCAAAGTCTGCTCCTCCTGCGACTGTGCAGGGGCAGACTCGGCCATCGCGATCCCAGAAGTCATGTGGGGCTCTGACTGAGGGGGATGCAATGGGGGAGAAATGTGAGCACTTTGAAAGGAGCCCCCACTTCCATGTCCCCTCGCACCATCATCCCCCTCATGGGCCATCTGCAATTTGCTGCTAACAATGAGCTGGAGAGCACCTTGCTGCACAGCAGTGGGGCCATGAGGACCCAAGTCTACAATGACATCCCTCCTAGCAAAGAGGTCTATGAGCCTCTGCCATCTATTCTCCATAGATAGCCATCTATTCTCCATAGATAGCATGTGCTCCTGTGAGTGGCACATTAGATGCTCCGTGCAGGTGGCCATCCTATCCATGGAAGAGTATACAGTTGCCATCGCCTGCGACACGGTGCTGCTCATGTTGGAGATGAACTCCTCCATTCTCTGCACATTTGCAGACATCGCGGTCACAAAACCTGTCAGAGCCTCCTGCACTTCTTCCTGCACCTCCAGGATCGTCCACTTTCTGGGTGGCCCCCGAGGCTCAGCGTCTGCATTCAGCTGAGCAGAGCAGGGAGCATCCTGCACCTCTGGCATGGAGTCTCCACTGCTGTTCCTGACTCCACCAACTGCTCTTGCTCACTTGTGAGTTGTGAGACACCAGGTGACAACACTACTCTATCTTGCGTTGCACCCACCGAGGTGTGCGTATCTGCGCTGGTGCTGGGTGTGCTTATGTCTGGTGATGGTGCACCCTTAGAGGCTGGAGACTACTCTGAGGAATTGTCTTCCTCTTCCTCCTGGACAGTGGGGAGGAGCTCTTGGTGGACCTGTGGGGCAGTAAAGCGATGAGGTAGAAATGTCATATCAAGAATGGGTACAGGTACCATTATGCACATGATGAACATTCACTGGCTGCTGACATCAGTCACCATATGAGTGACAGCTTTATGCCATATGGCTTATGAAATGTAACTCTGTCACCAGGTTGCTGAGATGTCTCCCTCTCTCTGTCTCCCACCTCCAGCTGCTCTGCAACTACTGGGCGACCTCCTCTGCTGCAGTTAAGGTGGCCAATGATGGAGGGTCACCTCCGGTTCTCTCCCTTTCCCTCTTATTGTGGGCTCTCTTCTGCAAGGAGTGAAAGAGAAGTTTGAGTGAGAGTGATAGAATGAGTATAAGGAATGGATAGGTTACATCTTTAGAGGAAGACTATGATGGAGAGGGGTGTCGATGCCAAATGGCCTCCTTGTGAGCTGTTAGTTGGTATGGTTGCATTAGGATGAGGGTGAGTGTGAGGGGTGGTTAGTCAGATGGGGATGTGATAATGAAGATAGAGAGAGAGGGATGGGTGGAGGTGCAAGGTATGTTGGTGTGAGTAAGGATGTGCAGGAGTAGGGTTGGGAAGGCAGAGTGATGGGGATGTGATGAGAGGCTAAAGCCGGCAGGAGGGACAGTCGCGGTGCAGAGCTGCCCCATGTCGACGGCAGTGCTGCTGGGAACAGAGGCTCCTTCCCTCCCTTAAAGGGAAGGGCCATCGCTGCAGGCTCTGCAATGAAATGAGGAACCTCGTCGCCGATGGAATCCGCGAACCGCCACGATCAGCCCCAAGCGCTCTAGCAGAGTGCAGGGCTGATCAATCGCGGCCCAAGAAAATAATGAAAAATGAACGTTAGGCTTCAGAATTTTATTTTTCCTGCCCACAACCATCATCCCCTTTAAACAGCGCTCGCGAAGTGCCCGACCTCCTGAACAACACCTCCTGCAGCTGTTGGTGTTGTTGTTGCCCGGCGATGCTGCAGGGGGTGGAACTGAATTTCGGGTCCGGGGCACTACGGGGGCAATGTGCAGGACGATGAAGTCATGATCTCCGAGTGCAGGAGATCGTGGCACTAGGGGCTACCGCCACTGCAAACCTCTAGGCGAATTTAGCAGGAGTCGCTTCTTTCGCCGCGCTCGGGCAGTAAGTCATTAGCGCCTCGTTATCGCCCCCCAGAGGCACTAACGGGAGGTGCATAGGAGGCGAATTTCTAGCCCTTTAAAGACTTTTGTAGTAAGAACATAAGAAATAAGAGCAGGAGTAGGCCAATCGGCCCCTCGAGCCTGCTCCGCCATTCAATACGATCATGGCTGATCTGATCCTAACCTCAAATCCACTTCCAATCGCGATCCCACCCGAACCCATGTGATCTCCCGGGAGAGGCAAAAAAACAGATAAAAACCCAATGGCCAATTTGGGAGAAAAAATCTGGGAAATTCCTCTCCGACCCATCTAGGTGATCGAAACTCGTCCAGGAGATCACTCTGTCGCTGTATTTCCTGCAGTACTGACCTTCTGTAAAAGATGACCTCCACCCCAGCCAGGAACAGGCTCGATTTACTCTTGAAGGACTCCAAGCTGGCAGCCTGTTCCCGAGGTCTCCACTAATCCCTGTGAATAGAACCATCTCCTGAAATCTAACACAGAATTAGAACACAAGAAGTAGGAGCAGGACCAGGCTACACGACCCCTGGGCCCGCTCCGCCACCCACAGGGCCATGACCGATCCGAACCTAGACAATGTCCAATTTCCTGCCCGCTCCCCATAACCCCGAATTCTAGGAAACTCTCTATTTCTGTTTTAAATTTATTTAATGATGTAGCTTCCACAGCTTTCTGGGGCAGCAAATTCCACAGATCTACTACCCTCTGAGTGAAGAAGTTTCTCCTCATCTCAGTTTTGAAAGAGCAGCCCCTTATTCTAAGATTATGCCCCCTAGTTCTAGTTTCACCCATCATTGGGAACATCCTCACCACATCCACCCGATCAAGCCCCTTCACAATCTTATATGTTTCAATAAGATCGCCTCTCATTCTTCTGAACTCCAATGAGTAGAGTCCCAATCTACTCAACCTCTCCTCATATGTCCACCCCTTTATCCCTGGGATTAACCGAGTGAACCTTCTTTGTACTGCCTCAAGAGCAAGTATGTCTTTTTTTAAGTATGGACACCAAAACTGTATGCAGTATTCCAGGTGCGGTCTCACCAATACCTTGTATAACTGCAGCAATACCTCCCTGTTTTTATATTCTATCCTCCTAGCAATAAAAGCCAACATTCCATTGGTCTTCTTGATCACCTGCTGCACCTGCATACTACCTTTTTGAGTTTCGTGCACCAGGACCCCCAGATCCCTTTGTACTACAGTACTTTCCAGTTTCTTGCCATTAAGATAATAGCTTGCTCTATGATTTTTCCTGCCAAAGTGCATAACCTCACACTTTCCAGTATTGTATTCCATCTGCCAAATCTCTGCCCACTCACTTAGCCTGTCTATGTCCTTTTGCAGGTTTTTTATGTCCTCCTCACTCACTACTTTCCCTCCCATCTTTGTATCATCTGCAAACTTTGATATGTTACACTCGGTCCCCTCCTCCAAATCATTGATATAGATTGTAAAGAGTTGGGGGTCCCAGCACTGACCCCTGCGGAACACATAAGAACATAAGAAATAGGAGCAGGAGTAGGCCAATCGGCCCCTCGAGCCTGCTCCGCCATTCAATAAGATCATGGCTGATCTGATCCTAACCGCCAATCTACTATCACAGAACCATCTCCTGAATCTAACATAGAAACATAGAAACATAAAAGATAGGAGCAGGAGTAGGCCATTCAGCCCTTCGAGCCTGCTCCGCCATTCAACGAGATCATGGCTGATCATCCAAACACTAGCACCCGGTCCCTACACCGACAGCCATCCCACCCAAGCCCTATCCCCGTAACCCCGTAACCCCATGTATTTAATCCCCCCTAACACTAAGGGTCAATTTTTATCATGGCCAATCAACCTAACCCGCACATCTTTGGACTGTGGGAGGAAACCGGGGCACCCGGAGAAAACCCACACAAACACAGGGAGAATGTGCAAACTCCACACAGACAGTCACCCGAGGCCGGATTTGAACCCGGGTCCCTGGCGGTGTGAGGCAACAGTGCTAACCACAGAATTAGACAGACAAAATAGGAGCAGGATCAGGCTACACAGCCCCTGGGACCGCTCCGCTACCCACAGGGCCATGTCCGATCCGAACCTAGACTCATGTCCAAATTCCTGCCCGCTCCACGTAACCCTTAATTCCCTTTACTTCTAGGAAACTGTCTATTTCTGTTTTAAATTTATGTAATGATGTAGCTTCTACAGCTTTATGGGGCAGCATATTCTGTGGACCTACCACCCTCTGAGTGAAGTAGTTCCTCCTCATCTCAGTTTTGAAAGAGCAGCCCCTTATTCTAAGACTATGCCCCCTAATTCTAGTTTCACCCATCATCGGGAACATCCTCCCCGCATCCACCCGATCCAACACCTTCACAATCTTATATGTTTCAATAAGATCGCCTCTCATTCTTCTGAACTCCAATGAGTAGAGTCCCAATCTATTCAACCTCTCCTCATATGTCCATCCCCTCATCCCCGGGATTAACCGAGTTAACCTTCTTTGTACTGACTCGAGAGCAAGTATGTCTTTTCTTAAGTACGGACACCAAAACTGTATGCAGTATTTCAGGTGCGGTCTCACCAATACCTTGTACAACTGAAGCAATACCTCCCTGTTTATATATTCTATCCCCCTAACAATGAAAGCCAACATTCCATTGGCCTTCTTAATCACTTGCTGCACCTGCATACTAACCTTTTGAGTTTCGTGCACCAGGACCCCCAGATCCCTTTGTACTTCAGTACTTTCCAGTTTCTTGCCATTAAGATAATAAATTGCTCTACGATTTTTCCTGCCAAAGTGCATAACCTCACACTTTCCAGTATTGTATTCCATCTGCCAAATCTCTGCCCACTTACTTAGCCTGCCTATGTCCCCTTGCAGGTTTTTTATGTCCTCCTCACTCACTACTTTCCCTCCCATCTTAGTATCATCTGCAAACTTTGATGTGTTACACTCGGTCCCCTCCTCCAAATCGTTAATATAGATTGTAAAGAGTTGGGGACCCAGCATTGACCCCTGCGGAACACCACTAGTTACTGATTGCCAGTCTGAGAATGAACCATTTATCCCAACTCTCTGCCTTCTGTTAGATAGCCAATCCTCTATCCATGCCAGAATATTACCCCCAATCCCGTGATTTTTTATCTTAAGCAATCATTTTTTGTGTAGCACCTTGTCAAATGCCTTTTGGAAGTCTAAATACACTACGTCCACTGGTTTCCCTTTATCCACCCTATATGTTACTTCCTCAAAGAACTCCAGCAAATTTGTCAAACATGACTTCCCCTTCATAAAACCATGCTGACTTTGTCCCATTAAATTATGATTATCCAAATGTCCTGTTACTGTCTCCTTAATAATGGACTCCAAAATTTTACCTACCACAGATGTTAGGCTAACCGGTCTATAGTTTCCAGCCTTCTGTCTACTGCCCTTTTTAAATAAGGGTGTTACATTAGCAGTTTTCCAGTCTGCCGGGACCTTTGCTGAGTCCAGGGAGTTTTGGAAAATGATTACTAATGCATCCACAATCCCTAACGCCACTTCCCTCAAGACCCTAGGATGTAAGCCATCAGGTCGAGGTGATTTATCCGCCTTGATTCCCATTATTTTACCGAGTGCCACTTCCTTAGTGATTTTGATCGTGTTTAGCTCCTCCCCCCCATAGCCCCCTGTTTGTCCAGTGTTGGGATATTCTTAGTGTCCTCTACTTTAAAGACTGATACAAAATATTCATTCAGTGTTTTTGCCATCTCCATATTTCCCACCATTAATTTCCCGGTCTCATCCTCTAAGGGACCAACATTTACTTTAGCCACCCTTTTTCTTTTTATATAACTATAAAAAACTCTTACTATCTGTTTTTATATTTTTTGCTAATTTACTTTCATAATCTATCTTCCCTTTCTTAATCAATCTTTTTGTTATTTTTTGCTGTCTTTTAAAGTTTTCCCAATCCTCTATCCTCCCACTAGATTTGGCTACCTTATATGCCCTTGTTTTCAGTTGAATACTATCCTTAATTTTTTACTTAGCCACGGATGGCTGTCTTTTCTTGTACACCCTTTTCTTCTGAGTGGAATATATTTTTTTGGAAGTTGTAAAATAACTCCTTAAATCTACACCACTGATCATGTATCGTCTTACCCTTTAATCTATTTTCCCAATCCACTCTACTCAATTCCGCTCTCATACCTTCATAGTCTCCTTTATTCAAGCTTAGCACGCTTGTTTGAGATCCAACCTTCTCACCCTCTAATTGAATATGGAATTCAACCATGTTATGGTCACTCATTCCAAGGGGATCCTTTACTAGGACATTTTTAATTAATCCTGTCTCGTTACACAGGACCAGATCTAAGGTTGCTTGCCCCCTGGTCGGTTCAGTTACACACTGCTCAAGAAACCCATCCCTAATACACTCAATGAACTCATCCTCAAGGCAGCCCTGCCCAATTTGATTTGTCCAATTAATATGATAGTTAAAATCCCCCATAATTATAGATGTTCTCTTATTACAAGCCTCAACTTTTTCCTGATTGATACTCCGTCCAACAGAGTTGCAACTGTTCGGAGGCCTATAGACTACACCCACTAGTGTTTTTTCCCCTTATTGTTCCTTATCTCCACCCAAACTGTTTCATTATCCTGATCTTTTGACCCAATAGTTACTGATTGCCAGTCTGAGAATGGACCATTTATCCCAACTCTCTGCTTTCTGTTAGATAACCAATCCTCCACCCATTCCAGAACATTACCCCCAATCCCGTGATTTTTTATCTTGAGCAATAATCTTTTGTGTGGCACCTTGTCAAATGCCTTTTGGAAGTCTAAATACACTACGTCCACTGGTTCCCCTTTATCCACCCTGTATGTTACGTCCTCAAAGAACTCAAGCAAATTTGTCAAACATGACTTCCCCTTCATAAAGCCATGCTGACTTTGTCCTATTAAATTATGTTTATCCAAATGTCCCGTTACTGTCTCCTTAATAATGGACTCCAAAATTTTACCAACCACAGATGTTAGGCTAACTGGTCTATAGTTTCCAGCATTCTGCCTACTAGCCTTTTTAAATAAGGGTGTTACATTAGCAGTTTTCCAATCTGCCGGGGCCTTTGCTGAGTCCAAGGAGTTTTGGAAAATTATTACCAATGCATCCACAATCCCTACCGCCACTTCCCTTAAGACCCTAGGATGTAAGCCATCAGGTCCAGGGGATTTATCCGCCTTGAGTCCCATTATTTTACCAATTCAGATCATTCAGATCTAACTGTCAATGAACAGTACCATAGAAACATAGAAACATAAAAGATAGGAGCAGGAGTAGGCCATTCGGCCCCTCGAGCCTGCTCTGCCATTCAATGAGATCATGGCTGATCATCCAAATTCAGTACCCTGTTCCTGCTTTCTCTCCATATCCCTTGATCCCTTTAGCCTTAAGAAATATATCCAACTCCTTCTTGAATATATTTAATGAATTGGCCTCTACTGCCTTCTTTGGTAGAGAATTCCACAGTTTCACCACTCTCTGGGTGAAGAAATTCCTTCTCATCTCTGTCCTAAATGGCTTACCCCTTATCCTTAGACCGTGACCCCTGGTTCTGGACTCCCCGACTATCGGGAACATCCTTCCAGCATCTAGTCTGTCTAGTCCTGTTAGAATTTTATAAGTTTCGATGAGATCTCCTCTCATTCTTCTAAACTCCAGCGAGTACAAGCCCAATCGACCCAATCTCTCCTCGTACGTCATTCCTGCCATCCCAGGTATCAGCCTGGTGAATCTTCACTGCGCTCATTCCATGGCAAGAACATCCTTCCTCAGATAAGGTGACCAAAACTGCACACAATACTCAAGATGTGGTCTCACCAAGGCCCTGTACAACTGCAGCAAGACATCCTTGTTCCTGTACTCAAGCCTTCTCGCTATGAAGGCCAACATACCATTTGCCTTCTTAACCGCCTGCTGCACCTGCATGCTTACTTTCAGCGACTGGTGCACAAGGACGCCCAGATCTCGTTGCACTTCCCCTTCTCCCAATCTACTGCCATTCAGATAATACTCTGCCTTCCTGTTTTTGACACCAAAGTGGATGACCTCGCATTTATCCACATTATATTGCATCTGCCATGCTTCTGCCCAATCACCAAACCTGTCCAAATCATACTGGAGTTTCTCGGCATCCTCCTCACAGCACACACGCCCACACAGCTTTGTGTCATCTGCAAACTTGGAGATATTACATCTAGTTCCCTCGTCCAGATCATTAATATATATTGTGATTAGCTGGGGTCCAAGGACCAATCCTGCGGTACCCCACTAGTCACTGCCTGCCACTCGGAAAAAGAGCCGTTTATTCCAACTCTTTGCTTTCTGTCTGCCAACCAGTTCTCTATCCAAGTCAATACCTTGCCCCCAATCCCATGTGCCTTAATTTTACATGCTAATCTCTTATGCGGGACCTTATCGAAAGCCTTTTGAAAATCCAAATACACCACATCCACTGGTTCTCCCTTATCTATTTTACCAGTTACATCCTCAAAAAATTCCAGTAGATTAGTGAAGCACGATTTACCTTTTGTAAATCCATGTTGACTTTTTCCGATCCGGTCACTTTTTTTGTACAGCTCTGCTATTACATCCTTTATAATGGACTCTAGCATTTTCCCCATTATCGATGTCAGGCTTACCGGTCTGTATTTCATTTAGGGATGTGCAATAAATGCTGGCCTTGCCAGCGACGTCCACATCCCAGGAACAAAAAAATTACATTGAAGGGAATTACATCGACAATTAACTTTAATAGATGTTGATTAAAACAAACCAAGGAAAAGGATAAATTTTCCATGGTGGTTTGAAAATAGTTTATAATCATTTCAGTGAGGTAGAACCTGCCTGACCTATTGGCCACAATTTTTACCTTTGTGTCGGGTTGGGTGCGTGCAGGCGGGGTAGTGGGTCGGTAATGCAATGTTCTGAGCAACTCGCTGCTCTGTGCGACTTTCACTTAATGGCCCCAATTGATAGACTCGTGTGTTTCCCGGCCCTATTAAATGGTGCGAGTTTGATAACATCATCGATGACTCGTTTCCAGCGCCCATATTTAAAGCAGCCTTGCACTCAACTCATTTGAATATTGCTAGAGGAGGGTGGAATGTGTGAAAGGTAAAGGCCACAGGAGAGAGAAAACTTTGGAAGGATGGATAGACAAAGGCAGAGAACTGCACCACACTTCTCTGATTCATCACTGCATACTCTTGTGGAGGCTGTTAGAGGACGCAGGGAGGTTCTCTTCCCTGCTGACAGTCAAAAAAGATCTCCACAAGAAACAAAAAGAACCTGGCTGGATATAGCTGAGAAGGTCAGCAGCGAGGATGTGGTGAGGAGGACCTGGGTCCAGTGCAGGAAACGCTTCAATGATCTCATGAGGTCAGGAAAGGTGATTGCAATGCCACACTCACCCTCATCCTGAAGTGCCTGTCAACACATCTCCAGCACTCTGCCTTCCACTCTGCCTTTCCAAGCCTGGGATTCCTCATTCCTCACACCAACCTAACTTCTAGATCCACCCATTCCTCTCTCTCTCTATGTACATATTCAATTCCCATCTGACTAACCACCCCTCACACTCACCCTCATCCTAATGCAATCATAGCAAGTAGCACCACAGAAGGAGGCCATTTGGTATTGGCACCCCACTCCCTCATAGTCACCCTCTACAGATATAACCCATCCATTCCTTACACTCATTCCATTACTCTCACTCAAACTTCTCTTCTTTCCCTCCGTGCAGGAGAAGAGAGCCCACAACAACAGGAAGAGGGAGAGAACCGGAGTTGGCCCTCCAGTAATTGCACACCTTACAGCAGCAGAGTAGGTGGCTCTGGAAATTTCAGGAGCTTGAGAGACACTGGCGGTGGAAGACGGAGAGAGGGGGACATCCCAGCAACCTAGTGACAGAATTCCATCTTCATAAAGCCACATAGTATACAACAGTCACCCATATGGTGACTGATGTCAGCAGCCAGTGAAATGTTATGTGCATAAAGGTAACGTTACCCATTCTTATTAAAACACTTCTAATTCATCTTTTTATTCTCCCACAGATCCATCAACTGCCCCCCCCTCCCCCCCACTGTTCAGCTGGAGGAGGAAGGCGACTCCTCAGAGGAGCCTCTAGCCTCTGAGGGTGCAGCGTCAGCAGACCCAAGCACAGCCAGCACCAGCGCAGAAACACACCTCGGTGGGTCCTGTGCACCATAGAGTAATGTTGTCACCTGGTGTCTCACAATTCACAAGTGAGCAAGAGCAGGTGGTGTTGACAGGGACAGTAGTGGAGACTCCTCGCCGGAGGGCACAGGACGCTCCAAGCTCTGCTGAGCTGTTTGCAGACACTGAGCCTTGGGGGCCATCGAGAAAAAGGGTGATCTTGGAGGGACAGCAACAATTGGATGAGGCTCTAGCATTTTTTGCAGACGTGATATCTGCAAATGTGCAGAGAATGGAGGGATCCATCTCCATTATGAGCATCACCATGTCGCAGGCGATGGCGACGATTCTTGCATGGAAAGGATGGACACCTGCATGGAGCAGCAAATGCGACACTCACATGAGCACATGCTAGCACCTGCGAGGAGTGGGGACCAGAAGAGGTGGCAACCCATAAACACAGCGGGAGCAGAGGCAGCGGGACCTGCGAGGAGTCGGGAACTGAGGAAGTGGCAGACCACAAATAGAGCGGGAGCAGAGGCAGCGGGACCTGCGAGGAGTCGGGACCGGAGGAGGCAGACCATAAATAGAGTGGGAGCAGAGGCAGCGGGACCTGCGAGGAGTCAGGTCGGAGGAGGCAGACCATAAATAGAGCGGGAGCAGAGGCAGCGGGACCTGTGAGGAGTCGGGACCGGAGGAGGCGGCAGACCATAAATAGAGCGGGAGCAGAGGCAGCGGGACCTGCGAGGAGTCGGGAACTGAGGAGGCAGACCATAAATAGAGTGGGAGCAGAGGCAGCGGGACCAGCGAGGAGTCGGGACCGGAGGAGGCAGACCATAAATAGAACGGGACCAGAGGCAGCAGGACCTGCAAGGAGTCGGGCCGAAGGAGGCAGACCATAAATAGAGCGGGAGCAGAGGCAGCGGGACCTGCGAGGAGTCGGGACCGGAGGAGGCAGACCATAAATAGAACGGGACCAGAGGCAGCGGGACCTGCGAGGAGTCGGGGCTGGAGGAGGCGGCAGACCATAAATAAAGCGGGAGCAGAGGCAGCGGGACCTGCGAGGAGTCGGGCCGGAGGAGGCAGACCACAAATAGAGCGGGAGCAGAGGCAGCGGGACCTGCGAGGAGTCGGGGCTGGAGGAGGCAGACCATAAATAGAACGGGACCAGAGGCAGCGGGACCTGCGAGGAGTCGGGGCTGGAGGAGGCGGCAGACCATAAATAAAGCGGGAGCTGTTGGATGCGGGATGGAGTCGGGACCATCAGACACACCTGAGTTAAAATTGCTCAAAGTCGGGAACCAGGCGGGGGGGTCCCGCATGCCAGTTTTTGCGATTTTAACCCCCCACATGCCTCCAATCCCACCTCCACGGCTCAATGAAAATCCTGTCGTTACTGTCTGTTTTGTGACCCTTTGCTGTTCTTTGTATCTTTCCCATTAGCCAGGATCTGTGCTATTTTTTGCATTTTTGTCTGCTTTTCCCTTTAGTTTTATGCTGTCTCTTACTTCGTTAGTTGTCCATGGCTGGTTTTTTTTGGCAAGTAGAGCTCTTGCCCCTCAGGGGTATAAATTAACTTTGTATTACCTTAAATTCTTTTTTGAACATCTCCCACTGATCTTCTGTTGTTTTACCCATTAACAGATTTGTTCAGTTTACTGTGGACAGTCTCTGCCACATCCGTTAAAGTCAGCTTTACCTAAATCTAGCATCTTAGTAGCTGTTTTGCATTTCTCCCTTTCAAACGCTACGTTGAATTCGATCATGTTATGATCGCTATTAGATAAATGTTCACATACAGTTAGGCTGTTAACTAAATCTGACTCATTGCTCATTACTAAATCTAATATGGCTTGCCCCCTTGTTGCCTCTAGGACATATTGTTGTAGAAAACTATCCCGAACACATCAAGAAATTCACTGCCTTTCTGACAGGTGCTAATCTGCTTATCCCAATCTATATGAAAGTTAAAATCCCCCATTAAAACCACTCTGCCTTTACTACATGCTTGTCTAATCTCTGCATTTATACAATCTAGCACTTCACAGCTGTGACCAGGGGGCCTATACACAACTCCCACTACAGTCTTAAATCCTTTCCTATTTCTTAATTCTACCCATAAAGTCTCCACTGCCTGCTTACCTCTCATTATATCCTCTCTTATCATTGAAGTAATTTCATCCTTAATCACTACTCCTCCCCTCTGCCATTTTTCCTGTCTTTCCTGTAGACTTTACAACCTGGTATATTTAGTTCCCAGTCCTGACCATCTTGCATCCATGTCTCAGTAATGGCTACCATGTCATACCCTCCAATTTGAATTCGCACCTGCAGTTCATTCAATTTATTCCTTATACTTTGTGTGTTTGTATAAAGAACGCTTATTTGGGCCACACTCCCTAACCTGTCCTTCAGTTCTAATGTTTTACTCACATGTTTCTTATTTCTCTCTCCTGGGTTAATCACTTTACATCTTTTAGTTTTCCTTCTACATGTAGTGCCTAAAGCACAATTTCTGACTGATACTCTCTTCCCTTGCATTTGTTTTTGAACTACTGTTTTTACTACAATTCCAACCTGAGCCCTCCCCCACGCCCACCTACCATTTACTAGTTTAAAGTCCTTGTGATCACCCTATTTATCCTTTCTGCTTGGACCCTGGTCCCAGGCCAGTTCAGGTGGAGCCCGTCCCAATGATACAGTTCCTTCCTGTTCCAATACTGGTGCCAGTGCCCCATGAAATGGAACCCCTCTTTTTCACACCGCTCCTTTAGCCACATGCTCGCTTGCCTAATCAGCTTATCCCTATGCCAATTTGCACGTGACTCAGGTAATAATCCAGCGATTATAACCCTTGAGGTCCTGTTCTTTAATTTAGCTTCTAATTCCTGGTACTCCCCAAACAGGATCTCTTGCCTACTTTTCCCTATGTTGTTGGTCCCAACATGGACCACACTGACCGGATCCTCCCCCTCCCTTAAGGCCCTTAACAAGCACTAAATGGCCTCTATAATCCTATTTTAAAAGGCCCTTGCAATTTTAACTCTTTTCCCACGTGAAACATGTCTGGTGGGAAACATGACGGTGAAACCTGATGGGAGCACTATTGGATTGCTGACTATCAACTGCAGGTCAACCATTAAAGAGGAGATTTGATCAGCCATCATTTGCAGTTGGCAGGACTTAGTGGTCTCAGGTCTGGGGCAACTTTTAGAAGGCTTAACCACACCTGTGGAAGGTTGGAGCCTGACACCCATCTCCAGTGTGACCTCCTGGGAAACCCTTCTCGTCACCTTCCCTCAGCGCTTCCTCAACTGAGGCAAAAACCAGAAGCATGGGAGCCATCTATTTCCTTCCCATCTGGGCATTAGAGGAGATCAAGCACCAGGCGCGGCAGCAGCAGAACCAAGAACAACAGCAGCACCAGCAACAGCAGCAGCAGCAGAAGCGCCAGGCTGCAGCTCACCCACCTGAGGCTGCACAGGCCAGAAGGGGCCAGCACCTGGAAGCCCGTCGGCGCAGGAGATACCCCCCAAACAGGGTCAGCTACCTCAACATGTCTGAGCAGCCGTGCCAAAGGCGGCTCCAACTTTCGTGAGAGGTAGTGAGTGACATCTGCGCAATGCTACAGCAAGACCTGCTGCCCAGAAGACAAGGTGGACAAGCACTACCAGTGCCGTCAAAGTCACCACCGCACTTAACTTTTTTGCCTCAGGCTCATTCCAGGTATCAGCAGCAGACATCAGCGGCATCTCCCAGGCGGCCGCACACACTTGCATCATGCAGCTAACCGATGCCCTTTTTGCCCTCACGCACAATCACATCCATTTCACCAAGGATCGAGCAAGTGTCACGGTGCGAACGGTAGGATTAGCTCATCTGGCAGGCTTTCCAAGGGTGCAGGGCATTGTTGACTGCACACATGTGGCCCTTAAAGCACCCCATTGCAATCCAGGTATTTTTTGTCAACCGTAAGGGCTTCCACTCCCTTAACATTCAGCTGGTGTGTGACCACAAGAAGGAAATTTTGCATGCTTGTGCCAAGTACCCTGGCAGTTGCCATGACTCCTTCATACTGCGCCAGTCTAGTGTGCCTCCGCTATTCAGTCCACCAGACCAACTTAATGGATGGCTACTTGGAGACAAGGGCTATCCCCTGAGGACGTGGCTAATGACGCCATTGAGGAGACCATCCAACGAAGCTGAGGAGCGCTACAACTCCAGCCACAAGTCCACCAGAGCCATAATTGAGCAAACCATCGGTTTGCTGAAGATACGTTTCAGATGCCTGGATAGATCAGGCGGAGCCCTGCAGTACTCAGCAGTCAGGGTCTCCAGGACAGTCGTGGTTTGCTGTGCACTTCACAACATGGCACAGCGTCGTGGCTTGCAGATTCCTGAGGACCAAGTGGCTCCTCACATATCCTCCTCAGCACTCACCCTGGCCAGATTTGATTAACCTAGCCAATCAAACACTTTTACCTCGCAGCTTCTCACCGGAGCATTGACAATGGCCAAGAACCAGAGGATTCCTATCACTCTGACCACCATACCGACAGTTGCAAGTATGCCTAAGCCCTCAATGTGGAAGTCCCAATAGCGAAATGACAGATGATACAAGTGCAACATTTGCCATCAGAAATTTTATGTACAATAACGAAGTGATGGCATTTTTACATTAAACACAAAATTGCACCCAAGTGACTACCCTTGTGACTATTTGTGCAGAATTTTCCTCTTACGCGTGCTCCTACATGGTGCCTCCCCTGTGGCTTCAGCAGATGTGGAGGCCCCTTGCTCACTTTGCTGCTGCTCCTGTCTCGACACCTTTGGCGGGCGTCCTCTGGGGTGGCGAGCCTGTGAGTGCTCGTCAACAGTCTGCTGCTCCTGCGGCTGTGCAGGGGTTGAGATGCCTATCTCACTTGGGTGTGGACTCTGGTGGGGCTCTGACCGAGGGCTCTGCAGTGGCATGGAAGTGTGAGCTCTTGGAGAAGAGCCCCCACTTCCTTGAGGTCTGCCACCAACCTGAATCTCATGGGTCAGGTCCCCCTCAGCATCTGCAAGTGGCTGGAGAGCACCTTGCTGCACATCAGGGGAGCCATGGGGACCCATACCTGCAATGGCAGTCCTACTCAGAAGGACTTCCATGAAGGTCTGGTTTCTCTGTTCAATAGATGCCCATCGCTCCTCAAGAGATGTCATTCTATTCTGAACAATGACCATGTTTTCCATACCCTGGCGACTAAGCTCCTCCATGGCTGTAGCCATCCTCTCCTCTACCATAGCCATCCTCTCCTCTACAGTAGCCATCCTTTCCACGGAGGTTGCCATTATTTCCATGGTGATGCGTTCATGCGCCAATGACTCCACAAAGGCTATGGTCATGTTCGCTATGGACTCCTCCATTCGCTCCACACTCATAGTGACCCTAGAGACAAAACCTGCCAGAGACTCCTACATCTGTGCCTGAAGTTCCATCACCGCTGATCTCATGGATGGACCCAGAGGCAGAGGGTCGACATGCTGCTGAGCTGAGCTGGAAGAGTCCTGCGCCCTCCGACGAGGACTCTCCACTGCTGTCCCTTTCTCCACAATCTGCTGATGCTCACTTGTGAGCTGTGATACACCAGGTGACAACACTACTCTGTGTCCCGAAGGTCCCACCAAGGTGTGAGTGTCTGCGCTGGTGCTAGGTGCGCAGATTTCTGTTGACGCTGCGCCCTCAGAGGCTGCAGCTTCCTCTGAGGAGTCTGGTTGCTCAACCTCTTCTTCCTGGCTAGGGGGGATGGATGCTTGTGATGGTCCTGTAGGGGAGTAAAGGAAAAAGTCAGAGATGTGATGCCAAGGCTGCATGCACATTGCTTTTTGCAGATGCTCATAAGTCCATCTGTTAGAGCTTCACAATCTTTATCAGCGACTCATGCAATGTCAAAGAGAGAGATGGGAAACTTTTCTGTCACCAGCTTGCTGTGTTGCACCCGTCTGTCCGTCCCCCACATGCGCATCATCCTCCAATCCCACTATTTCGAGTACCGCCTCCTCCCAGGGGGTCAGGTGGACTATTGAGGCTGTCCCTCCTCCTGTCCTCGCTCGCTCTCTTTTGTTGTGAGCTCTCTTTCCCTGCAATGAGGGTGACAAGTGGAGGTTGAGTGAGAATGAAGGAGTGAATGTAGAGATTGCATAGCATAGATACTTAGAAGGAGACAAAGATGGAGTGAGGTGGCAAGACCAAGGGCCCTCCCTGTGTGTTGTCAGTTGTTTTCATAGCATCAGAGTGATAGGGAGTGTGAGGGCTGCATAGTCGAATAATTATGTGAATATGAGCATAGAGAGAGAGGAAATGGGTAAGGGTGCATGGATTTCAGTGTCAAGTGGGATGTGGAGGAAGCGATTGCTGAAGTTGAGTGCTGGTGAGGAAAAGCAATGGGGATCAGATTGAGGGTGATGGGAAATTCATACTCACTTTTCCAGTGCGCTGAAGGTCATGAAATCTTTTCCGGCACTGAATCCAGGTTCGCCGTGTGACTCCCAAGGAGTTGACCTCCTCAGCCACCTGCATCCATACTGCCTTAGTCAGCTTGGGAGGCCTCTTCCTCCCTGAGGAAGGGAAGAGCATCTCCCTGTTGGCCCTAGCCCTGTCCACCAATGACTGCAGGGCCACCTCAATGAAACGAGGAGCTGATCTGGGCCTCCCGCTTGTCATCTTTCCTGCAGGTCCCTCTTACACCAAATGGAGAAAGCTTGGAAGCCTGCAGAAGAAGCAAGGCTTGCTGTTGACCTTAAATGCAGCAGCAATGATGACGTCATCAGAGGCGACTTTCAGTCATGAAAAACCATTTGCCAAGGGTTCCCACACATTGGAAATCAATTGGACAATTAAGTTAAAATAGCATCAATCTCCCACAGCCATTTAGATTCGGTGGATAATGTTGAGTCTGTGTGTCCCAGTTATGTTTAGGATCAATCACTGGACACAGACAACAAGAATAACTTTTAACAGGTATTCAGGTATTTACTATTCGGAGGTCAGGGCTGAACTGCCCAGCAAATCCTTACACAACACTTATATACCGGTGTGGTCACCACCAGTATTACAGTATACAGCAGCCAAGAGAAAGTAGTACATCTCTTAAAGTAGTTCTCTTAAGGTGGAACAGGTTACATACACCACAATCCTCCCTTTTTAGCTTAACAGTTATATCCCCATTTAACATAACATAATAACATATATACAACTTCATGCAAAACAGTTCAAAGATTCAGTCTCTGAGGAGGCCTCCTGATTCGAGTTGGATAACGCCTTTCAGGGGTCTCTGATTCTCGTTGTTGGGGTGACTCATCTAGTTGGTCTCTTATGGATTGGACATCATCATCAGGTACATTCACTTCTGAGGTAGATGCTTCAGGTTCACTAACTTCTTCCACGGTTGTCTCTGCCGTAACCATGGGTTCGACCCTTGTTCTCGATTCTACCAGTTGGTCAGCATGACGCCGTATTACATTTTCACCAACATCTACCATGTACATCAGGGGTCCTTGTCTGGCCCGAATTGTTCCAGATTGCCATTTCTCATTTTTATAATCCCGGGCTAACACTGGTTGTCCTATTTCGAAACTCCGAGTGGTCTTGTTATTTATATGCTGGAACTGTTTGTTTTCAACTTCCCTCCGCACATTTGGTTTTAACAAGTCCAACCTGGACCGCAACCTCCTGTTATAGAACATCATGGCAGGACTTTGGTTTGTCACTGCATGGGTGGCGTTTCGATATGCCAGTAGGAATTTGTCCACCTTGTGTTGTAGTGGAATCTGATCTTCGCTCATGGCCTTTATCGCTTTTTTGAACGTTTGTACAAATCTCTCGGCCAACCCGTTTGTAGCCGGATGATATGGGGCAGAGGTATAATGTTTCACCCCATTCTTCTTCATGAATCTCTGGAATTCTTCTGACACGAACTGCGGTCCGTTGTATGAACATATTTGTTCTGGCAATCCATTTCTTGCAAATATCGTTCTTAACACCGCGATCGTCTTTTCCGAGGTAGTGGTAGTCATCTTAATCACTTCTGGCCATTTAGAATGTGCGTCCACCGCAATTAAAAACATGGAGTCCATGAAAGGACCAGCAAAGTCAATATGTACACGTTGCCATGGGGTTGAAGGCCATTCCCATGGATGCAGCGGTGCAATCGGAGGTGCATTTTGCACTTTTTGGCACCCTGAGCAGCTTTTCGTCAGCTCCTCTATCTGTTGGTCAATACCTGGCCACCACACATAAGCCCTAGCAAGGCTTTTCATCTTGACTCCCCCCAGATGACCTTCATGCAGTTCCTTTAGAACTCTCTCTCTTAACTTAGGAGGAATAATCACCCTTGTTCCATACATCAATGTTCCTTGACAGACAGACAGCTGTTCTCGTCTTGCTGAGAATGCCGGTAACAGTGGATCACCATGTGCTGGCCATCCCTTCACTGTCACTTCGTAGACCCTGGACAGTGTCGGGTCGTTCCTGGTTTCTCTTTCAATACTTGCATTGGTGACTGGTAAACATTCGATGATGGTCGAGTGAAATAACTCAACAGGGTCAACCATCGGTGCCTCCTCCTCTGTAGGTAGTGGCAGGCGCGACAGCCCATCAGCATTACCATGCTGCTTTGTACCTTTGAATTCTATCTGATATTGATGTGCCCCTAGGAAAAGGGACCATCTCTGGAATCTCTGTGCCGTCATCACCGAAACACCCTTCTTAGGGTTAAAAATGGATACCAACGGCTGGTGGTCTGTCAGAAGCGTAAACTTTTGGCCCTGCAGGTAATGATTAAACTTCTTTACTCCCCACACAAGGCTGAAAGCCTCCCTATCTATCTGAGCATAGTTGCGCTCAGCGGAGGTCAATGATCTGGATGCGAACGCAACTGGCCTCTCCTGGCCATTTGGCAACTTGTGTGAGAGTACTGCCCCAATACCATATGGAGAAGCATCACAAGCCAAACGAATAGGCAGCGTTGGGTTGAAGTGAGCCAACACTTCCTCTGAGGTGATCAATGCCTTGCTTTCGTGAAAGGCCCTCTTACAGTCCTCGCTCCACTTCCATGGTACTCCCTTCTGCAAAAGAGCGTTCAGCGGGTGCAGCACCGTGGATAAATTTGGCAGAAACTTATGGTAATAGTTAATCAACCCTAGAAACGACCTCAATTGGGATACATTATCCGGAGCGGGAGCCTTCACAACAGCTTCGATCTTGTCAGGAGACTTATGAAGCCCCTCCTGGTCAATGACATGACCACAGTACGAGATCCGCTTCTGAAAGAATTCACATTTCTGGCGATTAACTCGAAGACCATATTCTTTCAATCTGGTGAGCACCAGTTCCAAGTTTGCAAGGTGTTCCTCGTCATCATCTCCTGTAATCAGAATATCGTCCAGGTAACATTGTGTACCTGGAATTCCCTGTAATACCTGCTCCATGGCCCTCTGCCAAATTGCCAGAGCCGATGCCACTCCAAAAACCAGTCTATTATACCTCTATGCGTGTTGATCGTGAGATACTGGCGTGACTCTTCCTCAACTTCCATCTGTAAGTACGCCTGCGCCAGGTCTATCTTGGTGAAGTGTTTCCCGCCAGACAACGAAGCGAAGATATCCTCAATCCACGGAAGCGGATACTGCACCGTGTGAAGCACCGGATTAACAGTGATCTTGAAATCTCCACAGATGCGAACCTTCCCCGGTTCCCCCGGCTTGTTGCTTGATGAACGCTTCATGACGGGGACAATGGGTGTGGCCCACTCACTCCAGTCTACCTTAGACAGTACTCCTGAACGTTCTAGCCCTTCCAGCTCAGCTTCCACAGCAGGTCGTATTGCATAAGGTACCGGTCTGGCTTTGAAAAATTTCGGGTTTGCATGTTCTTCAACCTTGATGTTTGCCATAATTCCTCTCAGTGTTCCCAGTCCCTGTTGGAACACCTCTTTAGCATCGTCCAATATTCTGGACAATCGTTTAGGTTTGACATCTTTTGTACCGGAATCTACTGTTAGTGCTTTTAAGGAATGCCAGTCCATATTCATTTTCCTAATCCACTCCCGGCCCAGTAGTGGTGGACCTCCCTCAGGTAGCACATATAAGTCCATTCCTCGGCTTTCTTTGCCCTTGTGGACCACCTTTACCTCTATCTTCCCGATGGGGTATACTCTTTGCCCCGTGTATGTTTTCAATACAATCTCCGTATCCCGTAGGGGAATATGTGGGAATAACCTTTTGTAATCTTTCTTATTCATGACCGTCAATGCCGATCCAGTGTCCAATTCCATCTTCACTTGGACTCCTTCTATCTGAAGTGTGACCCAAATTGTTTGGAGGTCTGCTTCCTTACCAACATTGTGTACTCTTAGACTACCCAGTTCATTACTGCTGGAGTCTGAATCTGACTTCTGTTCGTTCGAACTGTTCTCTGTCACCTTGTGTACCTTTCTGTACTTTTCCTGCGGTGACTTTTTGTTGCTGGTCTTCTTTCCTGACCGGCATACTTTAGCTATGTGACCAAGCCTGCCACATTTTCTGCATTCCTGATTTTTGAACCAGCACTGGTTCTGATCGTGCGTTGTCTTTCCACAATGATAACATTTTACTGTACTCAGGACCATTTGATTGGTGCAGAGTTCCGGTGACCGTAGCTGCATTTCCGCAGTGCCTCTCGCTGTGGCTTCTTGCGATGCTGCAATAGTGACAGCTTTATCAAGCGTAAGATCATTCTCCTCAAGCAGTCGCTTATGTGTTCCTTCTTTTAACAATCCACACACAAATTTATCTCTCAGCGCAT
Organism: Somniosus microcephalus; assembly: GCF_052327205.1. Lineage (NCBI taxonomy): Eukaryota > Metazoa > Chordata > Chondrichthyes > Squaliformes > Somniosidae > Somniosus > Somniosus microcephalus. The sequence continues at coordinate 48,604,570 of NC_140997.1, forward strand.
CTGCTAGTCCTGTTCCAAACTGACAGTACTTCGATAGCTTACGTAGTTCAATTAAAAATTCAGCGTTGCTTTCGTCTTTCAACTGCGTTCTTCTGTAAAATTTAAATCGTTCCGCTATCATCAGTGGCGTGGGGTTTAAATGATTTTTCAGGACAGTAACAATATTCGCGAAAGTCTGGTCCATCGGTTTATTTGGTGATAGCAGGTGCTTTAATAGCCCGTATGTCTTCGCACCCATTGAGCTTAATAAGGTTAGTGCTTTCTCATCATCTGGTACCTTATTTGCTTTACAATAAACTTCCATGCGTTCTACATACGTGGTCCAATCTTCGATATCACTATCAAAGGTATTAATGCTCCCATGTTTAGGCATCCTTGCAAGTTTTTAAATTTTTCTTTTTCTCAAAATGGCGGCTTCCCGCGCTTGTCTTCTTCCCCCGCCTACTAAAATGGCGGCTTCCCACGCTTGGCGGTCTTTCCCGCACTCGTCTTCTTCCCCCGCCGACTACAATGGCGGATTCCCGCGTTTGCCTTCTTCCCCCACTGGCTGCAATGGCGATTGTCTTGCTGCTGCCGTTCTCGCCTCCCCAGCGGTTCTCACTCCCCGATGCTGCTTTGCCTCACAGCCCCGCTTGCAGCCCAGTCCTTTACACCGGCTGCGTTTGAATTCTCCGCGGCTCTCGTTCCTTAAGCTTCTCAACTCCCCGACGCTGCTTTGCCTCGCAGCCCCGCTTGCAGCCCGGTCCTGTACACCGGCTGCGTTTGTGTTCTCCGCGGCTCTCGAGCCTTAAGCTGCCCCAGTCGCTGCGCCTCTCGGCCTCGATTGCAGCCCGGCCCTTTCTACCGGCCGTGGTCGAGCCCTCCACCCTTATTCCTCCGTTTTCCCTCCCCTACTCCACAGTCAACACGGCCGACTTTCTGCTCGTGCCGCTGATCGGCTTACCCACCACCGTGGTAGAAGGGATGATCACTGCCTGTCGCTGATGGAGGGCTTCGTGGTCAGAATTCTTTTTCTTTTTAACCCGGGTTCTCGATGCCTCCCGTGCGATGGTGCTGACAGGATGATGAGGACGGATGCCTCTTCTCGACGCCCGTTTTGAGGATGAAGCTGCCTTGGATGTAAAATTGCCGCAGGGTAAGATCGGACTCGTCGCCACTGTTGAGTCTGTGTGTCCCAGTTATGTTTAGGATCAATCACTGGACACAGACAACAAGAATAACTTTTAACAGGTCTTTCCTATTCGGATGTCAGGGCTGAACTGCCCAGCAAATCCTTACACAACACTTATATACCGGTGTGGTCACCACCGGTATTACAGTATACAGCAGCCAAGAGAAAGTAGTACATCTCTTAAAGTAGTTCTCTTAAGGTGGAACAGGTTACATACACCACAGATAACATGAAATGCGAATAACACGACACCACCCCGCACCTGAGTTAAAATCCTGCCCTAAGAGTTACAAAAAGGGAGTATGAAAGGAAACTTGCAAGGGATATCAAAATCAACACAATTATTTTTTAGCTTTATTAGGAAAAAGAGGGTAGTCAGGAGCAATGTTGGCCCCTTAAAAACTGAATGTGGTGATAGTATCAATGATAATAAGGAAATGTTGGACATGTTGAATAATTACTTTGTGTCAGTATTTACAGTAGAGGAAGAGGGTAGCATGCCAGAAATCCCAAGGAAACTAATATTGAATCAGGAACAAGGACTCAATAAAATTAATGTAAGTAAAATAACAGTAATGAAGAAAATAATGGCACTAAAGAGTGACAAATCCCCAGGACCAGACGGTTTTCATCCCAGGGTTTTAAAGGAAGTAGGTGAGTACATTGCAGATGCCCTAACTATAATCTTCCCAACCTCTCTCAATTCAGCAACCATTCCTTTTGTATCGGAAATTGCACATGTCACTCCGCTATTTAAAAATGGTGAGAGAGGGAAACCAGGGAATTATAAACCAGTTAGCCTAACAGCTGTTGTCAGGAAATTGCTAGAATCTTTAATTAAGGATAAGGTGACTGAACACTTTGAAAATTTTCAGTTGATCAGAAAGAACCAGCATGGATTTGTGAAAGGTAGGCCATGCCTTCTGTAGGGGGTGGTGTGCGCCCAGTCAGCTTCGCCTCTGACTGTCCTTTGAGTGGTTCGAATCGCTCCCACACCCCTGGGTTCTAGACACCGGACTTAGGTACAGGCGGCGATACAGAAAATCGAGTAGACAAGTGGTTTGGTGCAAGAAAACCAACATTTTATTAAAAGCAGAATACAACAATCTTATGAAAGTTACTGGTATGAAATACAGGCATAAAACAATTACATTTATATGGGAATGGGGAACACATGGCACATCGAGGGAAAACAACTACATTAACAAGCCCCTTATCCTTATCCCACCCCCTATACCTAACTAGATTAAGCTATGAGGGGCCAGGAATTCATGCTCACCAATCCAAATCCTGTTGATTTAATTGGGCTAGTTTTGAGGTCTGCTCTTACTGTCCTCTAGGGTATCCCGTCGCCACGTGGTCTCAGGGCGCGGCACTGAAGTTGTTGATGCGAGGCACCTTCCTTTTCCTCAGCTACCGTCGTTGTCTCGTCGCGATGGGTTTTCTTCTTCTTCTCCCTCGGGCGGTCGTTGGCGGTAATGTTACGGTTGGGGGTCAATTGGCAGTCTTTATCGTCTAGATGATTTTGCTATCCATGCTTCGAACGCCAGTTTATTCTTTAACCAGGCTATTATTGTCCATGTGACAAACGCCAGCTTATAACTAGGTTGTATGTCTCGATTTTTCTACCCATCCTTCGAATGCCAGCATATTCTTAAATTGGGGTTTCACTATACGTCAACTTATTCACCAAACACCAGCTTATAACTGGGCGTTGGTCCCCAAATGCGTCTTTCCGCTGCCCTTCTCTGCCTTTACCGGTTTACCTTCTTCTTCGTCTCGTCTCGTCTCGTCCGCCTGTTTGTGGCCTGTGTGTCCTGTGTGGTTTTGAACTCAGGTCTCGTTTGCCTCCCGCGTTTGGCCCCGGTGTAATGGGCGTCCTTGGTTGTTGAGCGGCGCGGGGAGCGAGAAGAGAGCCCGCCACGAGGCCTGGGCGTGAGTACAAGAGGCAGCAGGCCAAGGCCACAGGCAAGTGATAAGAGCAATAAGAGAGTGATTGCCACTGATGAGCCTACAATTATACCCGTTCTTCAACTCCTTATCTGAGCGCCAAATCAGGTCAGTCCATTGTTTAACTTTTGGCGGGCTCGTTTAAATGATTACAGACATTTATTTTAACGACTTGTGGAGTGGTTGTCTCCGGGTCTAATGGCCCCAATGTCCTGGTTGTTTGTCATGGATGAAGCTTAATTGTCCCCATCCTGACTTGATGGCTACTGTGAGCTGTTACCGATTAAATATGCAGAAACCTAATGGCCTTGATTCTAGGCCCATTCTGGCTTGATCTATTTCAAGTCGAATAAATGCGTATTCTGTGTTTACTTTGGCTGTCTGGCTCCAGAGAGTCCTTTCCACAGATTCCTGCATTTTAAGTTTCGTCTCCGGGCCTGCCTGTCTGCAGAGCCCTGTTTTAAAAATCCTGTCGGTTTTGGTCACGAGGTTACAGAAGCCATTTTGGGTACCCTGGTTTTAATAACTTGTCCAAACAGGGTCCCTTGATTCATAATTTGGGGAGTGCGGGAATTTTGAGAACCCGGCACTTACACTGACAAACCTGATTGAATTTTTGAAGAGGTGAATAAAGTATTGGATAGGGGAATGTCTATGGATGTTATTTACATGGACTTCCAAAAGGCATTTGATAAAGTCCCACATAAGAGACTTATGGAATTGAGGGCAAATTATTGACCTGGTTAGGAAATTGGCTGAGTGGCAGGAGACAGAGTGTAGGGATAATGGGCAGGTACTCTAATTGGCAGGAGGTGACTAGTGGTGTCCTGTAGGGTTCTGTGTTGGGGCCTCAACTATTCACAATATTTATTAATGACTTAGATGATGGCATAGAAAGTCATACATCCAAATTGACCAATGACACAAAGATAGGTGGAATTGTAGGCAGTGTAGATGGAAGCATAAAATTACAAAGGGATATTGACAGATTAAGTGAATGGGCAAAACTGTGGCAGATGGATTTCAATGTAAGCAAATGTGAGGTCATCCACTTTGGACCTAAAAAGGATAGAAACGGGTACTTTCTAAATGGTGAAAGGCTAAAAACAGTGGAGTCCAAAGAGACTTGGGGGGTCCAGGTACATAGATCATTAAAATGTCATGAACAGGTACAGAAAATAATTAAAGAGGCTAATGGAATGCTGGCCTTTATATCTGGAGGACTAGAATACAAGGGAGTAGAAGTTATGCTGCAGCTATACAAAGCCCTGGTTAGACCACACCTGCAGTACTGTGAGCAGTTCTGGGCACGACACCTTAGGAAGGATATATTAGCCTTGGAGGGAGTGCAGCGTAGGTTTACCAGAATGATACCCGGACTTCAAGGGTTAAGTTACGAGGAGCGATTACACAAATTAGGGTTGTATTCCCTAGAATTTAGCAGGTGATCGGATCGAAGTTTTCAAGATATTAAGGGGAACAGATAGGGTGGATAGAGAGAAACTATTTCCACTGGTTGGAGATTCTAGGACTAGGGGGCAATAGTCTAAAATTAGAGCCAGACCTTTCAGGAGTGAAATTAGGAAACACTTCTACACACAAAGGGTGGCAGAAGTTTGGAACTCTCTTCTGCAAACGGCAATTGATGCTAGATCAATTGTTAATTTCATATCGGAGATTAATAGATTTCTGTTAAGCAAAGGTATTAAGGGAAAAGGGTCAAAGGCGGGTGCATGGAGTTAGGGCGCAGATCAGCCATGATCTCACTGAATGGTGAAGCAGGCTCGAGGGGCTGAATGGCCTACTCCTGTTCCTATGTTCCTACGCTTCTAGCTGTGAACAACAGATGGCAAGCACTCACAGACCTCCTCTCAAGGAGGGATGTAAACGTAGACTTGGCCTTCATCGTCCCACTGCTGTGCAGCAAGGTACTTGTCAGCTCCTTGCCAGCAGGCAAGTGCGAGTAGTCCATGAGAGGGATGATGGTGAGAGGGGACATGGAAGTGGGCGCTCTTCTCAAAGCGCTCTCACTTCTCCCCTGTTGTCCCCCCCCCACCCCACCCACCACCCTCAGTCAGAGCACCAGATGGCTCCTCAGATCCCGATGGCCGAGTCTGACCCTGCACAGTCGCAGGAGGAGCAGACTTTGGCGGGGCCCTCACAGGCTCCAAAACCCAGAGGACATCTGCCAAAAGTGTCTACGCAGTCGCTGCAGGGAAGTGAGCAGCCTGCAACTGCCTCTGCTGAAGCCACATTGGTTGCACCTCGTAGAAGCACTGGGAAAAGAAAAATTACATAAGAGTAGATACACAAGGGTAAGCAGTTGGGTGTATCAAAAAATGTTAGTGCTAAGTTTCAGTTGTTTTGATTAAACATAAATGTTTTTCTTTGCAACACTTTCGGATCTTGTCCATTTTTGCCTCAAACCTTGGAAGTGGCTTTGTCACTTGAAGTGAATGGTGAGACAATAGTTAACTTGAAGCATTGGGGCTTTGATTGAGAGGAATGGATTGGTCATTGTAGGGATGCTTTATGGTGTTGTTGGGGGGGAAACTTAGTACAGCATGTGGCAGCCATGTGGCTACATTGGAGCAAGTAAAGTAAATCTGGCCATGATGAGGCCATCCTGGGCCTCCCAGGCTGCAATATGTGCCGCAGCTGGTGCCATCTGCATCTCTGGTTCCGCCTCCTCCTCCTTCTTTTCCACCTGCTCGTCCTCCTCCTCCCCTGAAGAGGATGTGTGCTGTGTGCCTTGTTCCTCGTGCAACTCCAATCCTCACTGCTGCGCTATGTTGTGCAGCATGCAGCAGACAGCGATGATTCTGGAAACCCTAGCTGGTGCGTACTGAAGGGCTCTGTCAAGGCATCGGAAGCACATCTTCAGCATGCCTATTGCTTGTTCTATGACACATCTGGTGGAGATGTGGCTCTCATTATAATGCTCCCTGATCTCAGTACTTGGCCTCCTCAGGGGTGTCACGAGCCACGTCTTCAGCGGATAGTCCTTGTCTCTAAGCAGCCAGCTGGGAAGTCTGTTTGGAGGAGCGAAGAGCTGAGGGAGGGTGGACTGAAAGAGTCATGACAGCTGCCAGAGAATCTGACACACACATGCATAATCAACTTTTTATGGTTGCAGATGAGCTGCACATTGAGGGAGTGGAAGCCCTTGCGGTTCACAAACACTCCTGGATGATGATGGGGTGCCTTCATGGCTACATGTGTGCAGTCGATGATGCCCTGCACCCGTGGGAAGCCAGCCAGAGTGGCAAAGCTGAGCGCTCGCTCAGTAACACTGGCTTCATCAGTGGCAAAGTTGATATAATTGGCTGGCTTGTGAAACATGTGAGACATTTCTGCAACCTGGGAAGCCACTCTCAGCACATTGCTAGTCAGTATTAGAACATTGAGGGATCGGCCCTCTGATCGCTACTTGACCTGCCATCTGTGACATCAGCATGGGTTCCGCTTATACTGTCTCACCTTAGTCCTCAGAATCGGACAAAGATGAGCACCACCACCAACAACAGCAGCCACACCAGCAGCACCAGCAGCAGCCTTCTCCTCAACGACCTGATGCTCCACAGGAGAGAGGGGCTCAGCACAGGGCTGCACCGCGCCAGAGGCAATACCCCCAACACAAGGTATAAAGGCATAGGATGAGCTTCCTAGACATGACTGAACAGCAGTGCTTTAGGCGGCTTAGGCTATCGCGCCAGGTCACCGCAGACATTTGTAGCTTGCTGGAAGAAGATCTGCTGCCTAGTCACCACCGCCCTCAACTTCTTCGCCTCAGGCTCCTTCCAGGGATCTGCAACAGACATTTACGGGATCTCCCAGTCGGCCGTCCACAGATGCATCACACAGGTGACCGAGTTGAATTAGTTCGTCCGCCTCTGCCGATCAGGTCTGTGGGAAACACGCCCGAGTTAAAGTCGCAAGGAGGCGGGATGACAGCGGGTTCCCGATGCGCTGCCTATTTCCGCAATTTTTACAGCAGTCCCGCCTCCAAACCCGCATGGACGGCAACTGGAAAACTCTGGCCCTTGTTTAAATAACTCAACATACTTTTTAAAAATTCGTTTATGGGATGTGGGCGTCGCTGGCAAGGCCAGCATTTATTGCCCATCCCTAGTTGCCCTTAAGAAGGTAGTGGTGTGCTGCCATCTTGAACCGCTGCAGTCCGAGTGGTGAAGGTACTCCCACAGTGCTGCTAGGGAGGGAATTCCAGGATTTTGACCCAGTGACAATGAAGGAACGGCGATATACTTCTAAGTCAGGATGGTGTGTGACTTGGAGGGGAACTCGGAGGTGGTGGTGTTCCCATGCACCTGCTGCCCTTGTCCTTCTAGGTGGAAGAAGTTGCGGGTTTGGGAGGTGCTGCCGAAGGAGCCTTGGCAAGTTGCTGCAGTGCATCTTGTAGATGGTACACACTGCAGCCACAGTTCGCCAGTGGTGGAGGGAGTGAATGTTTAAGGTGGTGGATGGGGTGCCAATCAAGCGGGCTGCTTTGTCCTGGATGGTGTTGAGCTTCTTGAGTGTTGTTGCAGCTGCACTCATCCAGGCTAGTGGAGGGTATTCCATCACACTCCTTACTTGTGCCTTGTAGATGGTGGAAAGACTTTGGGGAGTCAGGAGGTGTGACACTCACTGCAGAATACCTAGCCTCTGACCTGCTCTTCACTTGGTATTAAGACATAGAGGGATGGTGAGAGATGGAATCTGAAATTCCACAGTGCTACTGCAGACATCTGATGATGGGAGAATGGAGGAACCCCCAGGGAAATGGTGTCTTTGACCATTTTCGGTCAGAATCTCAGGGCCATTATCTAAGGTGGGAATTTTAACTCTCCTTATACCTTATATGAGACTGCAGTCTGCCCTGACAGGGATTGCTGCCCAGGAAAGATTTGTGGGAAGCATAGATAGCAGTAAACTACAAGTGAGAGGAGATTCTACTGCAGCTATTTAACCCTATTAACTAAGCTTGGACTTCGAGGTATATACATTTCTTGGGTGGAACTTTCCAAAGTCCTCCAGCAGGGCCTCATAATTAAGTGTTAGTTATGGCTCAGCTGGTAGCACTCTCGCCTCTGAGTCAGAAGATTGTGGGCTCAAGTACCACTCCAGATACTTGAGCACAATGTCTAGACTGACACTGCAGCACTGAGGGAATGCTGTACTTCATTGGCTGTAAACCATTTTAGGATGACCTGAGGTCGTGAAAGGTGCTATAGAAATGCAGGTCTTTCCTTCTTTCACATGCAGTGGGCGGCTTATTGTAAAATTGGGGGTGCGTTGCCTATAATCTTCTGACTATTGGACTCTGAATTTCCATGTGGGTTCGTCCGGTCTCCCTTCGTCACTCCAGCAGGAGACAGGCGGAACTCCCGGAGAAATGGAGTAAAGAGCTATTTATGCTATTTCTCCGGGACTTCTGCTCGTCTCCCAGCAGGAGACTGGGAGAACCCCCATGGAATTTCAGAGCATAATGTCAATAGGGGGACAAGTTACGGGCGAAGCAACCGCGATTCTTCCAATCAGCTGCCGGCTGCATGCTAGGTCTACCCAATGGTGTAAGAGCAGCTCCAATTAACCTTCGTGTCATTGTGTGTCTTGTGTCAACTATTTTAATCATCATAATTAAAATCTGGAATGCTCGGCCTGAAAGGGCGGTGGAAGCAGATTCAATAGTAACTTTCAAAAGGGAATTGGATAAATACTTGAAAAGGAAAAATTTGCAGGGCTATGGGAAAGAGTAGGGGAGTGGGATTAATTGGTTCTTTCAAAGAGCCAGCACAGGCACGGTTGGCAAAATTGCCTCCTTCTGTGCTCCATGATTGTATGTTAGCAATTTGTTAAACCTTTCTTTGTAGATGCCCATCTTAACTAAAAACACCAAACCTGTCTCTTGTCCTTGTTGGGCCATTTTCCCAACACCTTTATTCATGTCTACAGCTAAACGAAAGTTTCCATAAGCAGACAGAATTCCTTATGAATTGAAACCTGCAACTTTATTCTCTGATATGCATGGAGTAATGTATCCAGGCATAGCAAGTAACCCCACATCATGGTATATTGCGAACTGAAGAATACAATCTCTGAGGTAAGAAAATGATATGTTACATACCAATACACAAAGGTTTCTTGGTTAGGATGATTTACAGATGAAATAATAAACAGAAGGAAAACAACACAGCAAGATAGTAATAATGCTTAATAACCAAACTCACACAATATATGAACTGTTTAACAAACAGAGAAGCAATTCTAAATTCCTTGCAGTTCTTTTCAGTTATTTCTTAGCACCTGTCTTGGAAGGTGAAGGTTAATAATTTATCATTTTTGTTTCTATTTTAATTCCTTTAATTATTTTAAGCAATAATTATTTGGATACCTTAACCACTTACAAATCCAATTTCACCATCATTTGAGAAAGCTACCCAAAGAGGGTTACATAAACTTATGTCACATTGACTTACAAGTCAAGATGCAGTTGGAGGGAAAAATACCAATAACTTCATTAAATTTCTATTTATCATTGATTCAAAGTGGTGTGCCTGGCAAGAACAAAGGATCATTGGTGGTCCTTTTCTGACTTCCTGCTGCCAGAAAATTACCCCATTGCCTCAAAGTAATCAAAATATTAATTATATTCCTGTTATATGGGTTGAATCGCCAACTTAGCAGTTAAAGTCCTAGCTTTGATACTTTATGCAAGTTTTACAACAATAACAAAGTTTTAGTATATTTTAGAACCATTCTTCTTCTTCTTCTTAGGCAGTCCCTCGGAACTGAGGATGACTTGCTTCCACATTAAAAATGAGTTCTCAGGTGACTGGTGAGTCCAATGCGGGACCTACAGTCTCTGTCACAGGTGGGGCAGACGGTGGTTGAAGGGGCGGGTGGGTGGGGTGCTTGGGTTGACGTGCGCTGCTTGCGCTTGGCTTCCGCTTGGCTTCCGCTTGCTCCTGGCGAAGAGACTCGAGGTGTTCGGCGCCTTCCCGGATGCTTCTTCTCCACTTTGTGCGGTCTTGGGCCAGGGATTCCCAGGTGTCAGTGGGGATGTTGCACTTTTTCAAGGAGGCTTTGAGGGTGTCCTTAAAGCATTCCCTCTGCCCACCTGGGGCTCTCTTGCCATGTCGGAGCTCCGAGCAGAGAGCTTGTTTTGGGAGTCTCGTATCGGGCATGCGGACGATGTGACCCGTCCATCGGAGCTGATCGAGCGTGGTCAAAGCTTCGATGCTGGAGATGTTGGCCTGAGCGAGAACACTGACGTTGGTGTGCTTATCCTGCCAATGAATTTGCAGGATCTTGCGGAAACAGCATTGGTGGTACCTCTCCAGTGCTTTGAGGTGCCTGCTATACATGGCCCATTATGCTTTAGAACCATAGAGGTTTACAGAACAGAAGGAGGCTAGTCGGCCATCATCGTTGTGATTGCTAAAGCAATCCAAAATTGATCCTACTGCCCTGTGTTCTCCCCTTAGCCCTATATCTTCCTCTGCTTCAAACGTTTATGTACTCTTTTGTTAACAGAGGCAATGTTGTGGTCTCATTAAGAAATTTCTCCTAACCTCTCTACTTACTCTCAGTACCAATTTTAAATTGATAACCTGCCATCACTAGATCTTATTCATCCTATCGAAACCCTTCATAATTTTAAATACCTCTAATAAATCTTAACCTTCTCTGCTCTAATGAAAACAGTCCCAATACCTCAAGTCTCTCCTTGTAACTATAGTCTCTCATCCCTGATATAATCCTGGTGAATCTTTGCTGTACAGGCTCTATGGCTTTAATTTTCTTTCGATAATGGGGAACCCAAAATCATGAATTGTCATGACATCATTTCTCTTGTACTCGATGGGCTGGATTTTGTGAATGGAGGCGAGTTGGAGGCGGGAAAGCTGATTGTCGTGTCAATGTGCCACCTCCATCCTCGCCTGACCAACCAGAGGGATTTTCCCCTGATTGAGCTTGTTAAGCCCGCCCTGCGGGCTCAGCAGGCCAATTAGGGAGGAAGTCACTGACAGATCACGTCAACATCAGACGTGCTATCTGTCAAGACTTCTTGAAAGAAGAAATGTCAACGTTTGACAGCTCTGTGAAGCTGTCAAACACTGACATTCTCCTTTAGTTTGATGAGCCCTTGTGTTGAGGACTCATCAAACCTTTCAAATTTGTAAATTTCACATGGCTATTGGAATGGAAATTCCAACAGCCATTTTGTGAAATTGACAAGCAGGATGTCGGCTTTCCAGATCCACCGTGACTAAAGGCTGTAGAAAGAAAACAAGGTAAGTGAACACTTTTTTAAACATATCACTCACCTTACATACTTACCACTCCACACTTGCACCCATCACTCACCTCCACACCTTACTTCCAGGTGCCTCCGACCAGCGCAGACCTCCTCCGCGTCTCCTCCAACCCGACGGCATTATTCGAGGTCGGGAAGCCTTCACATGTGAAGGTAAAATGGCACTAATCCTTTTTCTGCCTGTTAACTACCTGTTAACAGGCAGTTAAAAGGATTAAATGCCTTTCCCACCTCCAGGAGACGGGACCCGAAGCTGCACATCTTCCTACCTCCTGGCAAAAGGGCACGGAGGTGGGATGGGGCGGCTTTGCCATCTGCCCCCACTTTCTCCGAGTTTACCAGTTATCCCACCTCCATGCCCGCCTCCTCGGAGCTTGGAAAATCCAGCCCTATGTCCCTATTTATATAACCCAAATGCTACTGGTCCTTTGTACGGCTTTATCAATCTACACCCACACCTTCAGGAATTATGGGGGTCATTTTAATCTAAAGATCCAGGTGAGAAACCCACGGGATTGGGTGGAATGCTGATTTTACACCCCGCCCAATATTGCTATTCATTGACTTCAAAGCAGGGTAAGTTGGGCTAGGGGTATAACCAGCATTCCACCCGATCTCATCAGTTTCCCAATGGGCAGATTAGATTAAAATTGCCCCCTATGTATTTGTCTTGATTTTTCTCCACACCCTTCAGCACCTTTCTATTGAGTGTATTTTTCTTCCCAGAACATATCAGCTCACACTTTTCCACATTAAATTGCATCTGCCACCTGTCTTCCCATTTCACTAACCTATCTATGTCCTCTTACGGTCTTTTACAGGCCCCCTGATTGTTTGCCAAACCCCCTACTTTTGTGATGTCGGTAAATTTTGACATTGTGCTTCTTATGCCCAAGTCCACATCATCATCTATATATATAAAAGGATACTTCTGTCTGTCATTCCATCTGTCTTTCTGTCTGTCTGTCTGTCTTGATTTAACTCGAAAGTTATAGAGCGTACCTACACGTGCGTTACGTCGAAAGAAAGCTGACGATTCCAGAACCTGCCTAAGCATATTTACGTTTCAGCCGGACAAAAATTGCGCCCGCGGTATCCAAAAAATGTTCAACATTCCGCTCATTAGCATCTCATTATCCACTCATTAGCGACAGAGTGACCTCGAGGTCGACCAATCGTACGCCGGGTTCCTGGCGCGTGCGGGTGGGCCCTCCTACAGCCGAGTGACGGGACGATTGACCAATCCTACGCTTTGGTGACCTGACGGTCAACCAATCGGTGCGTGTGTGGGCGGGCCTTATCGTTCTGAATCGAGGTGAGTCGCCGCCATCTTGATTCTAAACTTTTCATTTCTTTTTCCCGCTTTCTGCGTGTTTCTTTTCAAATCTACATTTCCAGCAAAAAAAAAGTTGCTTTTAAAACACAAATTGTTTTTAAAAAAAGTTAATTAATTTGTAAATCTTTTCTCTAACCTCTATAATTCTCCTACCTTTCACCGTTTCTCCAGGCCCGGGGCCTAGGCTTCGCCAACTGCCAGCAGTGCAACTCTAGACCCAGGCTCCCGGCCTAGGCAGAGACAAACACTGGCAGAGGAGAGAGGGTGTGCTGCCTCAGCTCCATTCCCAGGGTCAGTAGGTGGGGAGGCTTCATAAGCAACTGGGGTAGGTCGCAAGCCCCGAATAATAATCTGAAGATCCTGTGTTTGCAGCTGAGGAAATTTCTTCTGCTGACAGCCCCAGATTAACGGCAGCCATCTTTGTCAAGAAGGGTGAAAAGTTTCAGTGCGACGCCATTTTGATTCAGTGTGTAACAGAGTGCCTGCGCGGCCATCTTAGTACAGGAACATAGAGTGGGTGGGGCTTCTGTGCTCCAAATCGGGTCCTGGTGACCGAGACAGACAATCGACTGTGTGGGCGGGGCCTAATCTTTCCAACTGAAAAGCAAGCGGCGGCCATTGTTTGTGGTACAACACTGAGAGGTGAGGACCCCTTTTTTAATAAAAAGATTGGTGAGGTTGTAAAGTGTATGTTATAGAAAGATTTACCAAAAATGTTTTATAAGTACAGGAAACTTTGTGCTATCCAGAGGTGAGCTATCCGGCAATCTGGAGCCACCACAAAAATCAGCAGCCGTTTTTTATTCTTTGTTTGTTTATTTTCCTTTGTTTGAACAGTCAAGCTGTGCAAGGTCTGTAGCTATAGCAACAGCTTCAGCTGCAGAGCTTTAGGGCCACACCCGAAGCTGTTGCTAAGCAACAGTGTTTGTTGTCAAATACGGAGATAAGAATCTCCGTATCTCTCAACAGTAACTCTGGAGAGTAGGGCAGTTTTAAGGCAAGGCAGCAGCTCGGTCCCGTGGGTGCCGGATAGCACAAAGTTTCCTGTACTTTAAGTATATCTCCCTCCCTCCCTTTCCACCCCCACCCCCCCTTCCCCCCCACACCCCCCTTCCCCCCCACACCCCCACACACCCCCTTCCCCCCACACCCCCTTCCCCCCCACACCCCAACCCCCCTTCCCCTCCCCACACCCCCCCTTCCCCCACACCCCCATCCCCCCCACCCCCCCTTCCCCCCCACACCCCCACCTCCCTTCCCCACCTCACACCCCCTCCCCTCCACCCCCCCACCCCCCTTCCCCCCTCACACCCCCTTCCCCCCACACCCCTTCCCCTCCCCCCTAACCTCCTCCCCCTCCCCTTCCCATCCGCTCTCTCTCTCTTCCCCCCCAGTCGCTCTCTCTCTTCCCCCCCGTCACCCTCTCTCTTCTCCCCAGTCGCTCTCTCTTCCCCCCCAGTCGCTCTCTCTCTTCCCCCCCAGTTGCTCTCTCTCTTCCCCCCAGTCGCTCTCTCTCTTCCCCCCCAGTCGCGCTCTCTCTTCCCCCCCAGTCGCTCTCTCTCTTTCCCCCCAGTCGCTCTCTCTCTTCCCCCCAGTCGCTCTCTCTCTTCCCCCCCAGTCGCTCTCTCTCTTCCCCCCAGTCGCTCTCACTCTTCCCCCCCCATCGCTCTCACTCTTCCCCCATCACTCTCACTCTTCCCCCCCGTCGCTCTCACTCTTCCCCCCCGTCGCTCTCCCTCTTCCCCCCCGTCGCTCTCTCTCTTCCCCCCCGTCGCTCTCTCTTCCCCCCATCGCTCTCTCTCTTCCCCCCCAGTCGCTCTCTCTCTTCCCCCCCGTCGCTCTCTCTCCTCCCCCCCAGTCGCTCCCTCTCTTCCCCCCCAGTCGCTCTCTCTCTTCCCCCCCAGTCGCTCTCTCTCCTCCCCCCCAGTCGCTCTCTCTCTTCCCCCCCAGTCACTCTCTCTCTTCCCCCCAGTCGCTCTCTCTCTTCCCCCCCAGTCGCTCTCTCTCTTCCCCCCCAGTCGCTCTCTCTCTTCCCCTCCAGTCGCTCTCTCTCTTCCCCCCCAGTCGCTCTCTCTCTTCCCCCCCAGTCGCCATCTCTCTTCCCCCCAGTCGCTCTCTCTCTTCCCCCCAGTCGCTCTCTCTCTTCCCCCCAGTCGCTCTCTCTCTTCCCCCCAGTCGCTCTCTCTCTTCCCCCCAGTCGCTCTCTCTCTTCCCCCCCAGTCGCTCTCTCTCTTCCACCCCAGTCGCTCTCTCTCTCTTCCCCCCCAGTCGCTCTCTCTCTCTCTTTCCCCCCAGTCGCTCTCTCTCTCTCTTCCTCCCCAGTCACTCTCTCCTCTCTCTCTCTCTTTCCCCCCAGTCGCTCTCTCTCTCTCTTCCCCCCCAGTCGCTCTCTCTCTCTCTTCCCCCCCAGTCGCTCTCTCTCTCTCTTCCCCCCCAGTCGCTCTCTCTCTTCCCCCCCCCCCAGTCGCTCTCTCTCTCCCCCCCCCGCAGTCGCTCTCTCTCTCTCTTCCAACAACAATATGCCCTCAAAAGACCCTCGGCACCGCCGGGCACTTCAGCTAGTCATTTGTATATATTGAGAACATAGGTGGACCCATCACTGACTTCCTGGAGTACACTATTTCCAAACTTCCCCAGTCTAAGTAACACCCATTTACCCTAACTTTATGTTTCCTGACCATCAACCAACTTTCTGTCCATGCTGCTCCATTTCCACTTATACCGTACACCTGTATTTTTTTAACAAAGATTAAGGGATGATCTAATTGAGATGATTAAAGGACTTGATAGGGTAGATAGAAAGAAATGATTTCCTCTGGTGGGGGAGTCCAGAACAAGGAGGTATGACTTGACAATTAGAGCTTGGCCATGCAGGGGTGATGTCAAGGAGCACTGCTTCACACAAAGGGTAGTGTAAATCTGTAACTCTCTCCCCAGAAAAGCTGTTGAGACTGGGTCAATTGAAAATATCCAAATTGAGATTGATAGATTTTTGTTAGGTAAGGGTATTAAGGGTTACAGAACCAAGGCAGGTAAATGGAGTTAAGATACAAATCAGCCATGATCTATTGGCCCGTAAGGGCCCCGCAAGTTCCGGGTTTTCGTGCGCAATTCGCATGCGTGAGAATCCGGAACTTGCGATCTGTCAAGAATCTTCTTGACAGATCATAGCCATCCCTGGGAAAAGGGCATCCGCGGGTGGAGAGTTGGGCTATTTGCCCAACTACCGACCAGCGAATGCCCGTGAAATTCTTATGCCTGGTAAAAGGCCTGCTTTTACCAGCATAAGAGTTTAAATGAATATAAAAAAAAAAAAAATTCAATTATTTAAACATTAAAACACCTGTGCAATAAGGTAAGGTTATTTTTAGCCCATTTAAAACGTTTACATTTATTTTTTTTAAATGGTATTTTAATTAATTTTAAATATGTCATTTTTACAAATTTATTTGGTATGTAAATGTAATTTTTATGTGATCGCCATTCATACTTATGGGGCTCCCCCTTCTTTCATTGGTTGGGCCGGTTGACGTGGGGATACGTGGGCCTCTACACATGTCTACGCCTAGAGGTCCAGGAGAGCGAGTCCCCGCGGATCCCGAGGCAGAAGGTAGGCGCGGATCTTATTGGGGGATCGGAGGCATTTCCTCACGGGAAGCCTCCAACCGCAAATTCAAGCCCAATAGAATGGTGGAACAGGCTCAAGAGGCTCAATGGCCTACCCCTGTTCCTATGTTCCTGTGAGACACCTTATCAAATATCTTCATAAAATCCCCATACACCACATCTTCTTCATTACCTTTATCTGCCCAATTGGTTACTTCTTCAAAAAACTATTAAACCGAGCATGAATCTTTTGTGTACTAATATTTCAGCGTGAACACTCCTGATAGGTAAACAGTATGCAATAAGCAGGCTAATACATGCAACATTCCAATGCTGGCCTCGTGATGTTAAATTTGATTCACAGTATGGGTCTAGTTGCATCTAAGGCCTAGAAATTCAGTTGTTTGCGCCAGCTGCTAGCGCCTTAGGAGGAGGGGATGTGGGGCGCTAGGCGGCTAGCGGCCGGGCGCTGCGCGATCTGCGCCTCTCCCCAACTTCAGTAAAGATTTAGCGGCGGCACAAAGCCTTTGCGCGCGCTCAGCTGCGCGCGCAGATCCTGACGTCATTTCATCGTGCAACGCCCTTTGTGCGCCCCAAACCGGAAATTCAGTGGCGCCGGCCTATTGCGCGCCTGGCGCCCCTAGCGACTGGTGGAGGGGAACGGTTCCCAGTCGCTGCGGGGCGTGGGGTGCGCTAATTAAAGGGCACTCCTCCTGCAGTAGAAATGGCAGCCATTTTGCAACACTCCTTCTTTGTGAGAGATGGATCTTTGCAGAGAGACAAAGGTAGAGAGCTTTCTGGTTTGGCTCAACACTCGCACAGGTACTTGTGGCTTCAGGCCACAGCTTTGCACTTGTCTTTAACTTCAGAGCCATAGCATTGATTGGAAACATATAATGGGGGCTGCAATGGGTGCAAACGTTGGCCTTCTCCATTGCATTCAAAGGGCTCAGAGACGCCGTGAGGGAGTGGCAGTCATGGCCAGAGGGAGAAGGGGCAACAGGCGTCGGCTAAGGAGGCCTTACCCACCCAGGGTATACCGCCAGCAGTTCTCATATTTGAACATGTCTGACGAGCAGTGTGTTCGGAGGCTGCGATTCCGAAGGGCGGTGGTCACTGAGATCTGCCACCTGCTTCGCGGAGATCTGCAGCCACAGCTGAGGAGTAGGACGTCTCTGTTGGTGGCAAAGGTGACGGTGTCTCTCAACTTCTATGCCACCGGCTCCTTCCAATCCGCTGCTGGGGACATTTCCAACATCTCCCAGTTTGCCGTACATTGCTGCATCCGCCAGGTGACCAATGCCCTTTTCAGAAGGAGACGTCAGTTCATCTCTTCTCCGTGCCCTTGTCAAGCAGCAACAGCGTGCAATGGGCTTTGCAGCATTAGCGGGCTTCCCCATGGTGCAGGGCGCCACTGACTGCAACGCATGTGGCTTTGCGGGCACCTCTAGAGCATGCCGAGGATTACCGCAACCGGAAGGGCTTACCATTCGCTCAACGTGCAGTTGGTGTGTGACCACAGGCAGATCATCCTAGCTGTCAATGCCCGCTTTCCAGGCAGCAGCCATGATGCCTTCATCCTGCGCCAGACTTCTGTGGCAGACATGTTCCAGGCCCAGCCTCACCACGAGGATGGCTTATCGGGGACAAAGGCTATCCTTTGTGCACCTGGCTGATGACCCCGCTCCGTGCGCCCAGCACCCCTGCTGAAGAGGGATACAATGACAGCCATCAAGCAACCAGGAACATCATTGAGCAAACAATCGGTGTCCTGAAGCAACGGTTCCGCTGTCTGGATCGTTCCAGAGGAGCCCTACAGTACTCGCCTGAGCAAGTCTCCCATTTCGTGGTCGTGTGCTGCATGCTGCACAACCTGGCTATCCGCAGGACTCAGCCACTGCCACCAGACATTGGAGGACCACCAGAGGAGGAGGAGGAGGAGGAGGAGGAGGAGGACCAGCACAGGAGGGAGGCAGAAAGTGCAAGGGCCGCCCGTCGGCGGATTATTGAACGTCGGTTCTAGGCCCCCTCTCAGGGAATGGCTTGTGCCAATGGCACAGGATGAATGTAGCCGCTCCACAAGCCCTCAGCCAAGCAGGGCAACCAGGACTTCCAAAAGAAAGCATGGACAGTGCGATTTAAGAACATTTATTACTTTGATACCTCTGTGCCCTTCCCACATAACAAACTAATGGAGAGAAGCCCCCCGCAAAAACACAAATCGAGCAGTCTCGGCCTTTCAAAAAACACAAATACACCAGTCTCAGCCTTCCAAAAAAACAAATCCACCTTCCCCCTTTAAGAGCTCACCGGCGCCAGAGTGTCTGCCGTCAATCAGCAACTCGCCGCACCTGCGCTGCGCCCGCCCTCGGGGGTTTCGCCCTGGGCCGCCGGCTTAGCGCCTAATGATAGTCGTGCATCGCCTGTTTTAGCGCAGCAGCAACCTCTTGGGGCGATGCCACTGAATATCGGCGAAGGTGGCGCGAAGTTGCGCCGGGCGTAAACTTTAGCGGCCGCCCGGCTGTAGCGCCCCAAAAGTGGCTATACTGAATTTCTAGGCCTAAGAGTTTTATCTTTTCAGCAGCCAGTGTCTGTAATGAGGTGAAAACTCCTTCCAGGTCTAGGTACATAATGGAAGCCACAGTCCAGTAATGACATTTTTCCTCTGTAGCTGAGAGATAACAACTAGTACCACAGCACTCTGTAACAAATCCTGTCAGTGATTTATTACTGGCTTTGAGAAGATGAATTTTCCACGATAAAGAAAGTCCTACTGCAGGTACCATCAAATGGTGTCCAGAGAAGAAAAGTAGTTGCTAGCTAGTGAGAAATCACAGGTTCTGCTTTGACTAGTGGGAGGAAATGCTGCAGAATTCATTGCTGTTCATTGTGAAGAATGCCCTGCCCCCTCCCCCTTCACCCATAATGGAATTTATTTCCTCATATTTATACCAGAGGTGAGGAATTTGAAAAAACATTATTTATACACAGTAAATATCGGCCTAGAAATTCAGTATCGCCACGTTTGGGGTGCTACAGTCGAGCGTGCGCTAAATTTAGCGCCCGGCGCAACTTAGCGCCACCTTCAGCGAAATTGAGTTGCATCGCCCCAAGAGGTTGTTGCTGCGCTAAAGCAGGCGGTGCACGACTATCCTAAGGCGCTAAGCCGGCGAGCCGAGGCGCTACCACCGAGGGCGGGCGCAGCACAGGTGCGGCCAGTTAGCGATTGCAGGCAGACACGCTGGCGCCAGTCACCTCTTAAAGGGGGAGGGTCGATTTGGCTTGCAGCCACGCCCTGCACATTGGAGCCCTGATTCTAGGCCTGGCAGACCTGCTGCGACATCGTTACGCCTACGACCATGGAGAGAGCCAGGGAGTGAGCGCAGCGCTTCAGTGAGGGGGCCCTGTAGGTTCTGGTTGGCGCAGTGGAGCGCAGGCGACCTATCCTCTTTCCTGACAGTGGCAGGAGGCCGCTGCCCAACGAATATAGAAAAGCTTGGAGGGAGGTGGCACACAGAGTGACCTCCAGCAGCATGGTACCCAGGACCCCAACGCAATGCAGGAAGAAGTTCAACGACCTCACTCGGGTTGTCAGGGTGAGTACCCTTTCCAGTATCCTCTTCATCCCTGCATGTGCACCTCACTTTATGGCCAAAGGGTCCAGAAAGCCCCAATACCCAGCCCTCATCCAACACCTATGGGCCTCTCATGAAACTCACATGCACATTCACCACTTTACACACTGTAAGGGCTAATCGACCATGGGAGGCAGTGCAGCCAAGATCAGGGCTTGACACTGTCAGGGCTATTCGACCATGGGAGGCAGTGCAGCCAAGATCAGGGCTTGACACTGTCAGGGCTATTCGACCATGGGAGGCAGTGCAGCCAAGATCAGGGCTTGACACTGTCAGGGCTATTCGACCATGGGAGGCAGTGCAGCCAAGATCAGGGCTTGACACTGCCAGGGCTATTCGACCATGGGAGGCAGTGCAGCCAAGATCAGGGCTTGACACTGTCAGGGCTATTCCACCATGGGAGGCAGTGCAGGCAAGATCAGGGCTTCACACTGTACTCAGAGCCCATCCTTTCTCTTGCAGGGCAAGCTGGTCCACAATAGGAGGCAGCAGCAACGGACCGGGGGAGGCCGTCCTGAACTTAAAGACCTCAGCGATCTGGAGCAGTGAGTGGAATGGATTATGGCAGGCCGGCTGATTGGCCCCGTCGCCACTGGAGATGCCGACCCCGTTCTGGACAGCAATGGTAAGGTCATCACCTTTTTGACCTCTCTCTTTCCACTTGTGCCTCACACCAGCATCCTTTGCCACTCTCGAAGCAATGTAGTGCATTGCAGCACTCATGCCTCCCTCGCTGCCTCCCTGTCCTCACGCTAAAGCAACTCTTGTACCTCCCTGCTTTCAGATGCTGATTCGCCAGGTGAGGAGGCGGGCCCTCAAGCTGCCACTGTGAGTGAATCAGAAAGCGAGGAGGAGGAAGAGGAAGCCGGAACATCAGTGCCACCATCAGCCGAGGCAGCCCATGGCCATGATGGGGACACGTCTTCCCTGGAGGGGAGCAGGGGGGAAGGGTCTGAGGAGGGTGAAGTTCCGGGGCCCAGCAGGCTGCAGCAACGCGGGGGGGTGGGGGAGGTAGGGAAGCTCGGCGGCCTTCTCCCCGGAGGGAGAATGTGGCCTCCAGCCCTGCTACAGTGAGCCCAGACGAGGTGTGGCTCCTTGCTGAAATGGGCGTCCAGGCGGAGCGCAAGCACACTGAGCTCATGGCTGCAGTGGCAAGGATGCCTGAGTCCATAGAGTCACTGGCAAGGAGTTTACAGGAATTCGGGGCAGCACAGGCAAGGAGTCAGCAGGACGTCGGTGCAGCACAGGCAAGGAGTCTGCAGGACTTCGGTGCAGCACAGGCAAGGAGTCTGCAGGACTTCGGTGCAGCACAGGCAAGGAGTCTGCAGGACTTCGGTGCAGCACACGCGGCTTCCAGCCAAGTGCTTAGTCGTGCCATGCAGTCACTGGCTGGCCTGATGCAGACACAGATCAGGGCCACACGAGCACTAATTGCTGCCACCCTCACTGGATCAGGCAGGATTTGCCGGGGCCTTTGCCGTGCCGCAGCAGGCCAGCAGTCTGTGCTTCAGCAGATTGTTGTGCATGCTTCAGTGCTGCCCCGTGCGAGTGCCAGTGTCTTGTCCGACCAGGGAGTGCCTGTGCTCTGTCAGGTTGGCAGCATTCCTGCTGCCAACACTGTCACTCCTCCACTGCAGCTGCCACCACCCGTAGGACAGACTGCTGCTGCCCAAGCAGAGTTGGAGCTGTAGTGTATGTGCCTTTAAGTCAGAAATACTTTTACAGCTCCTGTATACTGTAGTACCGGCAGTGACCACACCGGTATATAAGCTGTGCGCATGCCTCTGTACCCCAGTCTAGAGATTACCCTCCTCCAGTAATGACCTGTTATTTGTTAATGTACAGCATCCGTGTGATTATTTATCCACTGAACCACGGATCTAACAGTGGCGACGAGTGTCGATTCGAATCTACCTGCAACATAAAAAAAAATTTTTTTAAATAGTCGAGTCCAGGAACACGGGCGTCGACCGCGAGCAACCGCCCAGCAGTCAGGCAGAGATTCAACTTCGCTGGGGAGGCTGTGGAGAGCCGGGCTTGGTTCCCCAGCCACAACGAGCAGCAGAGACCGACGACAGGTCCAGAGCAGACCCTTCCCGAGCAGTGGCGGCTGGAGCCGACCGACGGCAGAGAGAGAGAGCCGAGCAGCGTCGACAGGGTAAGAAAGAGGGCGAAGAGAGCAGGGCGCAGCCGGGGGTTGATCACCGAGCGGCGTCGAGGGAAAATACTGCAAACCGGAGAGAGAGAGGGTAAGAAACAGCCGGGTTCTAGAAATCAAATCAACTTTTATTGTCATTGTTAGTGCACAAGTGCAGTACAACGAAATGTAGGCTTGCGGCTCCCGAGAGTGTACATTTAGATTAAGACATTTAAACATTCAACATACATTTGGCTTGTAATACATTAACATAAGCATAACCATAATAAAGTGCATTGGCAGATGTGCAGGCTTTAGAGTTTATTTGTGGAGTTCAGTAGGATGACAGCCCTGGGAAAGAAGCTGTTCCTAAATCTGGTCATACGGGTGCAAATGCATCTGTAGCGTCTCCCAGATGGCAGGAGGGCGAACAGACTGTGGCTGGGGTGGGTAGGGTCTTTGATGATGGACCGTGACCTCCGTAAACAGCGTTTCTGGTATATGTGCTCTATGGTCGGTAGCCGGGTGCCGGTAATGCGTTGGGCAGTTTTGACTACCCGCTGCACGGCGTCGACAAATATCAAGAGAAGAACGCGCAGAGCACAGCCAGGGATCACGGGCTGAGCAGGGTCCGCGGGGCGAAGCAAGGGGAGACGCCATTGAGCCGCGGAGAAGCAGGGCGAGCACGGGAGATGCCATTGAGCCGCGGAGAAGCAGGGAGAGCGCGGGAGGCGCCATTGAGCCGCGGAGAAGAAGGAAAAGCGCGGGAGGTGCCATTTTGCAAAGCCGCAGCGGAGAAGACGGGCGAGCGCGGGTGGTGCCATTGGTGATAGTTAACGCACAACCAAGGATGCCGAAGAGTGGCAGTATCTCTACGTTCGACAATGAAGTCGAAGATTGGGCGACATATGTGGAATGTATTGAGGTGTACTGCAGAGCGAATGAAGTGCCAGATGCTAATAAAGCACTGGTTCTGTTAAATTCCATGGGTGCAAAAACTTAGGGGTTACTGTGAAATCTAATAACCCCAGAGAAGTCGGTAAACAAGAATTTTGAAAGCGTAGTAGAAATCCTACAGGACCACTTAAACCCCACACCGCCGCTGATAGCAGAACGATTTAAGTTCCATAAAAGGAACCAACACAAAGACGAAAGCAATGCTGAGTACCTAATGGAACTGCGCAAGCTATCGAAATACTGCCAGTTTGGAGCAGGACTAGCAGACACGTTAAGGGATAAGTTTGTGTGTGGGCTACAAAGTGAAGGAACCCAGAAACAGCTTCTATCAGAAAAGGACCTTACGCTGGACAAAGCTTTCAGTATGGCAGTATCACACGAAGCAGCCGCAAGGGGTGCTGCAGAGATACAACGGAGACCGCAAGAATATGGCACCAACGAAATGACCTATGGAACAGGGAAGTGCTATCGCTGCGGCAGAACAACACATGACCAGAAAGATTGTTGGTTCAAGGACCAAGTGTGCAGACAGTGTGGGAATGCAGGACACATAGCAAGAGTCTGCAGGTCTGGGAAGAAAACCAACAGTAAGAAATCTCCACAGGAGAAGTACAAAAAGGTACACCAGGTACACAAAAAAGTGACACAGACTCCGGAAGCAAGGAGCTGGGTTGTCTGAAACTACATAATGTAACCAAAATGGGGGATCACCAGACTATCTGGGTTACACTCAAGATAGAGGAAGTCCAAGTGGAAATGGAATTGGACACAGGGTCAGCTCTAACAGTCATAAATCAAAGAGACTACAAGTGGCTATTTTCACACATACCCTTAAAAGCTACAGAGATTGTCTTGAAGACGTATACGGGGCAAAAAGTCTACCCCAAAGGAAAAATAAGGGTGAAAGTGACATATAAAGGTCAGGAAATACCTAAAATGGATATATATGTATTGCCAAATGGAGGACCACCATTGCTAGGACGTGAATGGATCCGGAAGATACATTTAGATTGGCATTCCATACAGGCACTGAAGGTGGAGGCCAAAAAGGATGACGACGTCACACCTGGACGACTGTCAAAAATGCTAACTGACACAAAAGAAGTGTTCCAGGAGGGACTAGGAACACTAAAAGGAATAACAGCAACAATTAAAATAGAGGATAATGCAAGGCCAAAGTTTCTGAAGGCCAGACCAGTGCCTTATGCGATCAGACCAGCGGTTGAAGCAGAGCTGGAAGGGTTGGAACGTTCAGGAGTACTGTCCAAAGTGGACTGGAGCTACACCCATCGTTCCTGTAATGAAGAGGTCATTGAGTAATACGCCTGGGGAACCAAAGAAGGTACGCATCTGTGGGGATTTTAAGGTGACAGTGAACCCAGTCCTTCACACGGTGCAATATCCGCTTCCACAAATTGAGGATATTTTCGCCTCGCTATCTGGTGGTAAACGCTTCACCAAAATTGATCTAGCCCAGGCGTACTTGCAAATGGAGGTAGAAGAAGCTTCGAAACATTACCTTACGATCAACACCCATAAAGGTCTCTATCAATACAACCGGCTGGTGTTTGGAGTAGCCTCGGCTCCGGCTATCTGGCAAAGGGCGATGGATCAGGTCCTGCAAGGGATTCCAGGGACCCAGTGTTACTTGGACGACATCTTGGTCACGGGCGAAAATGACGGTGATCACCTCGCTAACTTGGAGAAGGTGCTCGCCAGATTAAAGGAATATGGGCTACGAGCTAATCACCACAAGTGCGAGTTTTTCCAGAAACAGATCTCGTATTGCGGCCACGTCATCGATGAAGAGGGGTTACATAAGTCCCCTGACAAGACTGAGGCAGTAGTCAAGGCTCCAGCACCGGAAAATGTGTCACAACTGAGGTCGTTCCTCGGGCTGGTAAACTATTACCACAAGTTCTTACCAAATTTGTCTACGGTATTACACCCGCTGAACACTCTACTGCAAACAGGGGTACCATGGAAGTGGAATGACGAACATAGACGAGCTTTCCAGAAGTGTAAAGAATTGATCACATCAAAAGAGGTGTTGGCCCATTTCAACCCAGCACTACCAATTCGTTTGGCATGTGATGCATCACCCTACGGCATTGGGGCGGTGCTGTCGCACAAATTCCCAGACGGGTTGGAGAGGCCAGCAGCCTTTGCGTCTCGGTCACTAACCTCAGCCGAGCGCAACTACGCCCAGATTGACAGGGAGGCCCTCAGCCTAGTATGGGGAGTGAAAAAATTCAACCACTATCTGCATGGGCAGAAGTTTACATTGCTGACTGACCACCAACCACTTGTCTCCATCTTTAATCCTAAGAAGGGCGTGCCAGTAATGACTGCACAGCGGTTGCAAAGATGGTCCCTGTTTCTAGGGGCGAATCAATATGAAATAGAATATAAAGGCACGAAACAGCATGGGATCGCTGATGGCCTATCGCGCCTGCCACTGCCTACAGTGGAGGAAGCACCAGCAGTGGACCCTATCGAGGTATTTTATTCGTCAATAATTGAACGATTGCCAGTAACAAACGCGGATATGGAGAAGGAGACCCGCAATGATCCGACGCTGTCATGGGTATATGAATTGACGGTGAGGGGATGGCCAACACATGGTGACTCACTGTTGCCAGCATTCTCATCCAGAAGAGAACAGCTGTCAGTATGCCAGGGGACAGTGATGTGTGGAGCCAGAGTGGTGATTCCACCCAAGTTAAGGGAGAGAGTGCTAAATGAGCTACATGAAGGTCACCTGGGGGGAGTGAAAATGAAAAGCCTTGCTCGGGCTTATGTGTGGTGGCTGGGAATCGATCAACAAATCGAAGACCTAACTAAGAGCTGCTTAGGATGCCAGAAGGTCCAAAATGCACCACCAGATGCCCCTCTACACCCATGGGAGTGGCCCTCCTCTCCATGGCAACGGGTGCATGTTGATTTTGCTGGTCCATTCATGGACTCAATGTTCTTAATAGCAGTGGATGCTCATTCAAAGTGGCCTGAGGTGATAAAGATGTCTTCAACCACTACAGAGAAAACGATTGCAGTCCTACGGACCATATTTGCCAGAAACGGTTTGCCAGAGCAGATCTGCTCTGATAATGGACCACAGTTTGTGTCCGATGAGTTCCAAAAATTCATGAAAAGGAATGGGGTAAGGCATTACACATCCGCCCCGTATCATCCAGCCACCAATGGATTGGCTGAGAGGTTCGCACAAACCTTTAAGAAGGCGGTAAAGCCATGTGCGACGAGAAAATTCCCTACAGCATAAGCTGGACAATTTCTTATTAGCCTACCGAAACGCGACACATGCAGTTACCAACCAGACCCCGGCCATGATGTTCTTTAACCGAAGGTTGAGATCTCGTCTGGACTTGCTCAGACCAAATGTGCGAGGAAATGTTGAGGACAAACAATTCCAGCACATCAACGAGAAGCCGACAAGGAGTTTCAATGTAGGGCAACCAGTCTTGGCCCGCGACTATCGAACAGAGAAGTGGCAACCCGGAACGATATGTACAAGGCAGGGGCCATTAATGTACACCATGGATGTCGGGGAGAACATTGTGAGACGCCACGTTGATCAGATCTTAGCATCACAGGAATGCGCCAACCCCATGTCTCGAGTGCCTGGGGATGAACCCGACATACCGGTAGCATTTACTTCAGACCCAGTAGCAGTGGAACCCGATGAACTACCCGATGAAAAGGGGTCAGAATCGCTTCTGCACCAAGAACAAGAACCTCTGGAAAGGCGCTATCCCAAAAGGGCCAGGAAGCCGCCCCAAAGACTGAATCTATAAATGGACTTTTGTTATTGAATGTACATGTAAAAATGTAATTGTTATTTGAATATTAAGGGGGTATTATTAATCTAAAAAGGGAGGAATTTTAGTGTATGTGCCTTTAAGTCAGAACTACTTTTTACAGCTCTGGTATACTGTAGTACCGGCAGTGACCACACCGGTATATAAGCTGTGCGCATGCCTCTGTACCCCAGTCTAGAGATTACCCTCATGCAGTAAAGACCTGTTATTTGTTAATGTACAGCATCCGTGTGATTATTTATCCACTGAACCATGGATCTAACAGGAGCAGTCAGCAGCCGGGCCCTCCAGGCCCAGAGTTGGTCCAGGCCGTCCCCCAAGGGCATCTGCCAACTCACTATCTGACCCTCAGCAGCTTTCCCCCAGCCTTGCTGCAGCCACTGGGGTCCCATTGCGGAGGAGCTGCAGGGCAGGAAGGGGCCAATCTCGCAAGCGAGGCAGATCACCCTCGCAGGCCATAAAGTAGGAGGTGTGGCAAAATGCTGTGTTTTTTTTTGTGAAGGCCAAGGATCATGGTCATTTTTGTTTAACTCTTTTGTTCATTGTCTCCAGGTTGTGAGAGCCAGTTATGTGTCTGACTGTTTTTTTGGGGGTTTCTCTGTATTTGTTTGTCATGCGGGAAGGGCACAGAGTTTGTTAAATAAATAATTGTCTTTATTCAGATTGTGCATGTTTGCACTTTGAACTATTTGTTGCCTTGACCGGCTCAGGGTTTGCGGAGCGGGTGCATTCATGTTCTTTCAATGGCACAAGCCATTCCCTGAGAGGGGGCCTAGAACCGACTTGCAATAAGCCGCTGACGGACGGCCCTTGCACTTTGTGCCTCCCTCCCGTCTTGGTGCTCTTCCTCCTCCTCCTCCTCCTCCTCCTCCTCTGGTGGTCCTCCAATGCCTGCTGGCAGTGGCTGAGTCCTGAGGATAGCCAGGTTGTGCAGCATGCAGCACACTACAATGAAATGGGAGACTCGCTCAGGCGAGTACTGAAGGGCTCCCCCAGAATGGTCCAGACAGCGGAACCGTTGCTTTAGCACGCTGATTGTGTGCTGTAAGATTCGAAATTTTCAGTAATTAATCACGCAAGAAAATAGTGTTAATAAGACAGTTTATTGACCAAAAGAGGCTTGTACAGAAAATCCTTTGATAAAAGGGCATACAAAATGGCCACCGGACCTCATGATCAGTTTCTGGGACCATTTGATTTCTGTTACTGCAAGCCAGACAGGCTTGTGGATGGAGGACAGTAAGCCCGCGAAAGCCAGTATCGGGAAACCGAAACTCATGGAACTGAGCATACATACTAATTAGATTCTAAGTACAGGACAGTTTTGGGTAACAGGATGAGGCCCATCAAGAAATGGGCGGACAATTGAACGAACACTTAAACCCATTAACTGTACAAAGGAAAACCGTTTAACAGCCATCGAGGGCAATCTCCAGACTGATCAATATACGAACCGAGTTACGGTGACAAAGTAAAAGACATTATCGGCCCAGGAAGGCCAGTTAAGCTATCACCGGCTCCCGTTACAAAGACAAAGCGCCCCTGCAGAGATTTCTGCCCGCCAAAAATATTACAAAGACTGGACTATGATTTGGCGGGAGAGAAGACTGTCCAAAAAAGGTATAACTGGATTGAAAGGTCCATCAGGACGGGACGCTTCACTTCACGATTCACTTCGGTATGCTTCATAGCTTGGCTTCACGCTTCGCTTCGGAACTTCTACGACTCTTCGGTTAAGGCAGCACTTCGGTTTCTGAACGTGGTCGGTGTTCGGCCAGGCAAGGCTCAGCCACGACGGGAAGACGACGAGGGTGGCCCGGGTACTTTTGTCGGGAGATCATCGACGACCCAGGCCGAAGAAGAAGACACCCTCAGAAGGACATTATGACGGCATAAAGAAAGCTTTTTGGGACCAGCGTCCCGCCCCGAGGAAGACCATCGGGAGATCGACGACGCAGGCCGAAGAAGAAGACACTCAGGGCCCAGCACTCCAGCGTCTCAACATCACATCGGTAATGGATTCACCCATGTGCATCCAGTTCGTAAAGTCACATCGGTAACGGATTCATCCGTGGCGAGCGCTCACCAAGGCTGTATCGGCAGCCTCATCGCGGGAGAACCAAGAGGAAAACAAGCTGCACCAGAAGTTTCCAAATCCACGTGACGACGGAAAGCTGTGCCAAAAAGGCTGCGAACCCCCTTTTCGCGAATCTGAAAGTGGTGAGCATGATCCCGAGTTCCTCAAGTCGAAACTTAGTTTAGGTCTAGGGGAGGGGGTTAAGGGTAATCGTAATGTGTTTCCCCTTTTACGATGTGCCGTGTGTTCCCCATTTCCATAGAGTTAAGTTTATAGATATGTGCATGCTTGTAGTTACTTTAATCTGTGCTTATGACATGTATTTTATAATGCTGCAAACTGTTTAATAATAAAAGCATCCATTTCATGCTATTCAACCTGGTCTATTGAGTTTCTCTCTGCACTACAGTTCCCTGCACCTAAGTCCAAGGTCTAGAACCGTAGGGAAGAGTGGGTCGAACCACTCAAGGGTAATTATTGCACGAAGCCTGGTAGGAGACCAGAACGAGCAAGAGAAACCCCCTACAGAGATGGCGACCGCGACAGGACCTTGGCAGCAGGAATGTAGTGTGTTAGATCAAAGTTTGAATAATTGAAATGTGATGGATGAGAGAATAGCGGATTATGTTTTTGGGAAGTTAAACCTTACAAAACAGTGGATATCTGACCTATTGAGAGATAGGCGCCCGCTAGACGCAGCCATCAAGTGGACAGAATGCAAAGAGCATAAGAAATCGGTAGAAAAGGCGGTCTGGCTGATGTGCTACAAGAAGCAAGTCCAGCTTTTGGACCAGGTCGTTGTAGCACAGACGGCCCAGATCAAAGGGCTACTAACAGAAGTAGAGGAAAAGGTTGCGGGAGGTCAGAAACTGATTCAATCGCTTAACGCGCTGAATCAGGAACGCCAATCCGTAACTCACCACCATGAGACCAGGATAGATTACTTGGAGTGTCAGGTCGTTGAGGCCAAGGCCAGTGAAGGTAGAATGAGAGATAGGTGTTTCCGCCTAGCTAAGCAGGTAGCGACACAGGAGAAAAGTATTTTGGGGGCTAGGGCAGCATATAAGATGGCCATGGAGGATAGGTCTGAGAACACCGACCATAGCGCTTGCCACAGGGAGCTAGAGGACCTGAGAACGGCCCTAGCGAAGGCAAACGGCTTGGTGTGCCTCATAAACCCACCAGCGAGCCAGCTACTATTAGCCAAGGAATCCAAAAGACCAATTCCGCAAGAGGCAGTTGGGGTACCAACCCCCGAGCCCTCGGCACCTCCCGCCTATACTGAGTCTTGGACTCCGGGGATGGAAACGGTGAAGTTAGACAAAGAGGTTCCTGAGGTAGAGCAACCCCAGGTAGTAGAGTCGGGGCCGGCGCCGATGTGTCCAACTCGACACCGGAGGCTCGGTCCGGGCGTAGCAGATGGCGAGGATGGACCCCTCGTGAATCAGATCATAATGCCCCATAGCACACGACAGTTAAGGGAAATGATAAGTCACATTCCAAAACTCTCCGAGTCAGGAGATCCCTCCGTCCATTTTAGGGACGTGGAGCAGACCGCAGCAGTTAATGACTGCGACGGGGTTGAACAGTCCAAAATGCTGCTGTTCTCCCTGGACAGCTCGCTCCTCCAGTGTCTCCCTGACGAGAGCAAGAGAGGGCACAAGGCGTATGAGGAGTTACAGGACGAGATCCTGGAGATTATAGGGGAGGGTGACGGAACTCCGTTCCTCCGATTGGAAAGGACGGTACAGCTAGAGGGAGAACCCCCATGGGTTTTCGCCGGAAGGTTGTGGCCAGTGTATCGGCATAGCTGTCCGGGCGGGCCGGACCGGAACGGGCTGAATAATGACCAAAAGGCTCATTGGCTCCGGTGCCTGGTCGCCAATTGCTTGCCACAGGTGAGGGAGCACGCCAAAACATGGTTTGACCCCACTAACCCCCGCTCCACGGAAGAGTTAGTGCTTGATCAGCTCACGATAGGTTACAGGAACAACAAGAGTAGGGATGTGCCCTCCTCAAAGGGAAAGGTGCATGAGGCGAGGCCTGCAGCTCCTGCTAAAAAGGAATGGCATCAGGAGGGGAATCGCCCTCCCCAAGCCAAGAGCAGTTGTTACGGGTGTGGAAAGGAGGGTCATTGGCGCCGGGACTGTGAAAATCCCTGGAAGGATTTAAAGGGAAAAACTCCCTCAGCCCCAGCCCAAGCGCCCGTCCGGGAGAAGGGAGCCGATGTGTCGATCCATCCCGATACGATCGAGTCGGTTTTAGAGGCAATGCGGTCTCTAATGACCTCGCAGGGGAAAGTGGCAGTCGTCAACAGCCCTGTTGCTTCCCCAACCCCAACCGAAGCGCCCAAATGACTGAAGCCTGCGCAGCCCGTCTACCTGTGTCCGTTCCGCTATGACGCGTGGAGAAGACCCGTTGTGGAGATGGAGGTGGAGAAGGAAAAGGGTAGTTACCTGTTGGATACGGGAGCATCATGCACCGTGATCCACACAGCTAAGCCTTTTGCCTCACCTCTGTCTACCCAGGCTCCATTCTCAGTAGCGGGTTTCACAGGCAAAGAACAGGCTGGCGCGTGCTCCATCCCGCTCTCCATTCATTTGGGAGCACTCCACACCACATGGGCGTGTATCCTGTTGAAGTGGAATGAGGGGGGGGTAAAGGCATCCTCGGGTCTGATTTCTTGGTGGAACACGGGATCCTCGTGGACCTCAGAAATCACTGTCTCTGGGGAGCCGAGAATGGGTTAGGTAAGGTAGTCGTGATCCCAGGGAAGGGAGAAAAGGGGACCCTGTGCACCATGAAGCCGTCAGGGGGTTACGACCTCGAGCTTCTGGTCGCGGACGTCCCAACGGACTTGCAAGCGTGCGTGTCGGAAAACCTGGCCGCGTTTGCCACCCACAAGCACGACTGTGGGAGGGTCACCGGGTTTGAGGTCAGCGTAGACGGGGACCCCATGATCCAACCCCAAAAGCAGTATAACTTCCCCAAGGAGGCAGAACCCGACATGGAGACAGCAATATCTTCATTGGTGCAGCAGGGCGTGTTGAGGCCAATAGCCACTCACGTGAACTCCCCATTATGGCCGGTAAAGAAGCCGGACAATTCGTGGAGGGCCACAGTGAACTACAGAGTCCTCAATAGTAACATCCCAGCCTGCGCGCCCACGGTAGCAGCAGTTGCCGACCTAATAGGGAGTATTCCAGCATCTGCGACCACGTTCACGGTGCTGGATATCTCGAACGGTTTTTGGTCCATTCCGCTGCGGCGGGAGGATCAGTACAAGTTTGCCTTTACTTTTAAAGGGCAACAGTACACTTGGAACTGCTTGCCACAGGTTTTTCACAACAGCCCCAGCATTTTCCATCAATGCATGTCAGGAAGTTTAAAGGAATTTAGCCAGCCCAATCAGTTAGTGCAGTATGTGGACGACTTACTCCTGTTCACGGACTCAAGGGAGGAGCATGGCCCACTATTAGCCGAATTATTGGAGCTGCTGGAAAGGAAGGGTTTTAAAGTAAACCCAAAGAAAGCACAAATCGGCCAGCAGGAGGTGAAATTCCTGGGGCTGGCCATCCGCGCTGGGGAAAGAGCCATAGATAAGGCTAGACGGGAATCGGTGCAAGATCTGCCGATCCCTAACACAGTAACGGGTGTAAGGTCCTTTTTGGGATTGACCGGGTACTGCAGAGATTTCATCGAGGACTATGCAGCCACAGCAGCCCCGCTACTCCGACTCTTACACAAGGGAGTCGAGTGGTCTTGGGGCGAGGGTTGTCAGGCAGCATTCGAGAAGTTGAAAAGGGATCTGCAGACCGCGCCAGCCCTAGGGGCCATAGATGGGGGGGAGGAGTTTTTCTTGGAAGTAGCCGCTAGTGGAGACAGCCTGAGTGCCGTGCTGCTCCAGGAGCGACACGGCAAGCTGAGACCAGTGGTCTATTCCTCCAGGGTGCTTACGGATGTGGAGAGGAGTTTTTCCAATTGCGAACGGCATCTCCTGGCCACGCATTGGGCTGTGAACAGATCAGTGATCTTCACAGGAACCTCTCCCATCACTCTCCTCACCCATCACACCCCCACAAAGATGCTTCTGGATGGAAGGATTAAGGATGGGACCATGAGCAGCGCTCGGATTGCGCGCTGGACCCTCCTCCTTTCCCAGATGGATCTCAAAGTTAAAGGTCTCTGCGAGCCAAAGCTCGCAGCCAACATGGTATATCCCGGAACAGCCCATCGGTGTTCCGTAGAAGGGGTATGGGAGGTCGACATAGGTTTACGGGCCGGAATACACCCCACAGGCCACGAGATCTATGTAGATGGTTCCAGCACGATATCTGCTGGTGAACGACTCACAGGGTGTGGAGTTTATGACCCTACGGCAGACATTGCCCTGGCGATTAAGCTCCCCAGCACTATGAGTTCACAGCAGGCTGAACTGTCCGCGGTGGCGTACGTGGTTACCCACCCCGAGATCTTCCCAACCCCATACACGATTTGCTCGGACAGCATGTTCACATGCAATTCGTGTATAGAGTACCTCGCCATCTGGTCCCGCCGCGGATATACCTCTGCGGACGGACGGCCTTTAACAGTTAAGCCCTTGCTGGAAAAGATCCTGGCAGCTGTGGGGGAGGAAGGGGAGGTGTTCATCCACAAGGTGAAGGCTCATTCCACCACAGAACCCCGCAGTCAGGGCAACCAGCAGGCGGATGCGCTAGCCAGGGAGGGTGCCCGCAATGGCATTTTCTGGGACCCCTATGGACCCGGACCCGTGGCAGCGATCCGAGCCAGGGAGGGAACTCCAGAGAACACAGGGGTGACAACGCCCCTAGACCTAAAGACCGTCCAAACCCTGGATCCCGCCCTAAAAACAGTCCTCAAAGCCATTACTGAGGGCAAGCAGGTAGAGGGCCCGTACAGTACGGCAGCCCTCTCAGTCAAGGAAGGCATGCTGTTCCGAGAGGAACAGTGGGTTGTGCCGCAGCAGCACCGGAGGGAATTCCTTCAACTGGCCCATGAGGGTCCAGGGGCAGGACACCCCGGGCCTGAGGTTACCTGGCAACGGGTAGAGCAGGCGGGATGGTGGCCGGGACTTCGAGACAATGTCCGCGAGTTCTGTGCAAGCTGTCTTGTATGCGCTGCCAACAACCCAGACCCCCAGAAAAGGAAGGTGCCCATGGGGCACATCAGGAGGGTAGAGGGACCATGGCAATTGATTCAGGTCGACTACATAGGGCCCCTGCCCGCCGCCCAGGGAGGCTATAAGTACTGCCTTGTCCTGGTGGATGTGTTCACCAAGTGGGTAGAAGCCTTCCCGTGTAGAACAGCTACGGCACTGGGTACTGCCAAGATCTTGATCCGGGAAGTGTTCTCACGGTGGGGGCTCCCCCGTTTTGTTGAGTCCGACCAAGGGAGTCAGTTCACCGGTCAAGTGATGCAGAACACCCTCATGCTCTTGGGCATTGAAGGGAAGTGGCACGTAGCGTACAATCACCAGTCATCCGGGATTGTTGAACGCATGAACCGGACCCTCAAGGAAAAGCTGAGGAAAGAGACAATGGGCTCGCCCCAGAAATGGGCGGAGATCCTGCCTTTAGTCCTCATGGGGATCCGGGCCAGCCAGTCCAAAAGTATGGGGTACTCCCCGCACGAATTAATGACTGGAAGGATCATGCGAACACCCACCCATGTACTAGCCCCGGTGCTCACTGAGGGCCAGCCCCAAGAGGTGAAGCGAAACAAGTTCGTCCAAACCCTTTTGGAGCGCCTGAAACAGATTTATGGGCAAGCGGTTGGGAACATGGGGAGACAGCATCAGGGAAATCGACTGTTGCTGGAACCTCGTAAGCAACAAGAGTGGGAAGTCAGAGACCAGGTCATGGTTAGGAACTATGCCCGGGTGGGGAGTTTTGAACCACTGTACATGGGGCCTTACAGCATTGTAGACAAGGCCAGCCCCATGGTTTATGCAGTGAAGGTGCCCCGATGTACTAAATGGTTTCACATTAACCAGTGTAAGCTGTTTAAGCCGGGTGCACAAGGGCCAACAACAGGGGCCAAGTCTGAGGACAAAAATCCTCAGCCTGCGACAGAGTCACAGACCACACAGGCTGGAACTGTAGCCTGCGTGAAGGGAGGAGTCATCCCAATGGAGTGGGAGGTCTCCCCTCTAATTTGGGATTCGGACGAGGAAGAGCCCGAACAGCTCGACCCCGCCCTTGACCCGATCACGGAGGAGGAAGAGTCAGAGGACGAAGATCCCGCCCTCGACTCAAGCTTAGGGGAGATAGGGATTGGGGGCGGAGACTCACCACCTGTAGGGACAGGTGAGGTGGAGTCGGATGCCACAGATCCCGGCCCCGGGGGGGCGGAGCCTGAGGAAAGGGAGCCGGAGCCGGCAGCTGTGGTGGGACCACAGGCTGTGACGGTGAAGGTCCCGGTCTCCGGTCCGTCAGCCCTGGGAGCCTCGCCCAAGGCATCCCCTCGTAGGTCGACTCGAACGCCTCAGCCCAGAAAGCATTGGCCAAATTCTCCTTATTTCCCCCAACCTCGGTCCAGAGCAGCCCAGGAAAGGCACGGTTCCCGTTCAGCAGCGACAGGCTGCGGGGGATCAAAGCCGAAGGTCAGTGCAGCCCCGCCACAGGGAGCGGCACGCTGCAACCCTCACAGGAATTAAGTAGGCCGCCCGAAGGAGGGCGGCACTGTACATAGGTTTAGGTAATGATAAGTTAAGCTAGGTAATTATAATGATAGTTTAAGGTATGTAAAGTTTAAGAGGATGGGGATGTTTTAAAGGTAGTTTTCGAAGTCTGCCCAGTATGTGTGTTTGTTTGGAAGCGGGGTCAAGGGACCCGCGCGTCCGTTTAATTAGGCCAGCACCTATTGGGAGCCTGGCTACATCCTCTTATCGATTACAGAAACCAGGGATACAATGGAAAGGATTCTCGTAGCGCTCGCGGCGATCGGGTGCGGGCTGGCCTACCGAGGCCGCACCAAGGACGTCAACGTGTTCGGATGTTCCGGGGACACAGCCCCCATCGCGACGGATGGGACGGGGAAGCGAGAGGTTGAGGAAACCGCCACCTACTTCCACCAAGGGAGATGGCCAGGATGGCTGGGGACGAATTCTACGGAATACTCCAGCAATTTCGGTTTTGCCTACCAAGAGACTTCGTTATCGTGCCCTCGGGTGAGGATCCTTGCACCCAGAGTCAGCGTTACCGTGGGAAAGAGGATCTGTTTGGTGTGTAATGGGAACGTACCGCTAAGTAGATGGTGGTGGCTTTGAAAGCTGGGAAAGGACATGAAGAACTCTACTATCGAGTGGGAGCGACTGGGTAACAATACCCATCAGACAATTACGGGGACTGACGGACAATTACGTGTGTGTTGGGACAAATGGTGGGAACCAGATGAAGTGATATATGTCTGTATGTGGGGTTCAAAACACGTTTGCCCCAAGGGCGTATCCATCTTTTTCCAGAGGCAGTGGCAGGATGAAGGGAAAGGGATGAGATGGGATGTCAGCACTCGGGCGTGCGGAGCCCCATTCTCCCCGATTCCGGTAAACGCCACTGAACTCATCACCCGCCCACACAAGCACCTGCCCACGATTCCGGTAGCGCTAGCCCAGAAGGAAGGGTGCCCCACCGCCACAAAGGGACCCGGGAACGGTTTAGTATTGGTACCCACCGGTCAGGTGCTGTACCAAGGGGTACACTACGCAGTGGCCTCAGTGATTTTAAACCTCACTGAGGTACAATTGCCAGAGTGGTGTCCCAAGGAGACGGAACAGTTGTACCAGGTCCTGTTAACCCGAATGTTCAGACAATTTTACGAGTTTGACTTTGCCGACACTGACAAGGCCAAATTATACACCACACCACAGGAAGTTTTGGATCGGGTAGGGAGGCAAAGAAGGGGTACTGTAAATGACATTTTCACTGCTTTTAACACCGGGACGTCTGTTGTCAACGCTCTAGACAACGTGGAGCTGCAGACACAGATCAATGGTTTAAAAGCCCAGTTAAGGAACATACTGACTAACGAAAATAAGGTAGTGGGTTCTGAGCTACATGAGGACCAAGCCATGACACTACACTTAAAAGAAATAATTGCTGAGCTGGAGAAACACGCTAGAATGGTAAATGCACTCATTAGGGAGGATCGGAATGCGTCCGATCAGGCTGCGCAGAACGAGGCCTGTGTGCTATACGGGGCGTGGTTACTGCGCGAGGGCCGCAGTAATCTGGAGGATTTAAAACAAGGTTTGGTCCCGTCCTGGATCAGCAACAAGCACTTGCAAGTGCTCCACCCTTTCGAGAACGCATTAAGTCCATGCCAGCTCAGATTAGCTGCAGAGGCATACCCAGTCCCAGTGGACTGCGGATGCTCGAATCACACTATCATGGGAATAGTGGTAAGGATGCCGGTGTTGGGTCCCGCAGCAAAGCCCGCCCCGGTATACAGGGTGGAGAATATTGGAGTCATTCAGGGGGGTGCGCACATTCGTTACGCAGTGGTCCCGCCTTATGTCATCAGATGGGAGCGTACGATGATAGGCACCGACCTCTCGGGGTGTCGAAGCCGGGGAGCAGACATCATCCTGTGTCCCCAGCACTTGAATGCCTTTTTGAAACCACAGTACGGGTTCAGAGCCGCTAGCGCGAAGCCGATAAATTGCACCATGGAGGCAATGGCAAAGGACCATGTGCCCCCGCAGGTGGCATATATCGGAGGTGGGACATACTGTGTCGCCACTGCAGCGCCTCACTACCGCCACGGACAGCACGGGTGGTGTCCGGTCAGTGACAGCAGCTTCTGTTTTAAACCCAGGGCTGAAGTTCAAGTGGCACAACAACGGATTGTCCCCATTCCTGTACCTTCCACCGTTCACCTCACTGTAAAAGAGAATTTCACGGACTTGTAGCGATTCATCGCGCATTTTTGTTATGTCATTCCCCCTCTTCCCGAGCACCTCACCAAGATTTTAAAAGCCGTTATAGTTTCACAGAAGCATTTTTACACACTGGAGCAGAAGACATTAGAGGTCGGGAAAGACATATTGGACATAGTCACCCCACCATGGTGGGACCTGTTCACTAATATAGAGATCCCGGCCTGGATTAGAATAGCATCCCATATCCTAGTAGTGTGTCAGTTTTTAATTGTAATATTCCTACTGTTCGTGCATTGCAAGAGAGGCAAACGCCTCCAGAGGCACGAGAACACAGGAGAATGGAGAGAACGCTATGTACGAGTGGGGGAGGAGGACACCCCAGTTTAAGCTGCTAAGTATTAAAAGTTAAAGTATCCCTCCACTCTTGGTTTTAGCCACTGCATGATTTAAGTGTGTGAATACTGTTGTGTTATAGCCGTTGATAAGGTTTTCTCGTTTTTTGATTAATAAAATATGTATGCAGGTGGTGTAAGGGGTATCGGCCCCTTCACATCTGAAAGATGAATGTGTTATAGTTTAAGGTAATACTGCCTATGATTGTCCAACTGTACACAATGTAATTTTTCTGAAATGGGAACTGCATGTGTCGTGGGGGTTATAGATAGCTAATTACCAGGAATGTTTGGATGTGAGGAATCAGGGAAAATTTGCTCACCAAGGGTCAATTGATACTTTAAGCAAGCTATCAGTATCACAGGAGGGACTGTAAGATTCGAATTTTTCAGTAATTAATCACGCAAGAAAATAGGGTTAATAAGACAGTTTATTGACCAAAAGAGGCTTGCACAGAAAAACCTTTGATAAAAGGGCATACAAAATGGCCGCCGGACCTCGTGATCAGTTTCTGGGACCATTTGATTTCTGTTACTGCAAGCCAGACAGGCTTGTGGATTGAGGACAGTAAGCCCGCGAAAGCCAGTATCGGGAAACCGAAACTCATGGAACTGAGCATACATACTAATTAGATTCTAAGTACAGGACAGTTTTGGGTAACAGGATGAGGCCCATCAAGAAATGGGCGGACAATTGAACGAACACTTAAACCCATTTACTGTACAAAGGAAAACCGTTTAACAGCCATCGAGGGCAATCTCCAGACCGATCAATATACGAACCGAGTTACGGTGACAAAGTAAAAGACATTATCGGCCCAGGAAGGCCAGTTAAGCTATCACCGGCTCCCGTTACAAAGACAAAGCGCCCCTGCAGAGATTTCTGCCCGCCAAAAATATTACAAAGACTGGACTATGATTTGGCGGGAGATAAGACTGTCCCAAAAAGGTATAACTGGATTGAAAGGTCCATCAGGACGGAACGCTTCACTTCACGATTCACTTCGGTACGCTTCGTAGCTTGGCTTCACGCTTCGCTTCGGAACTTCTACGACTCTTCGGTTAAGGCAGCACTTCGGTTTCTGAACGTGGTCGGTGTTCGGCCAGGCAAGGCTCAGCCACGACGGGAAGACGACGAGGGTGGCCCGGGTACTTTTGTCGGGAGATCATCGACGACCCAGGCCGACGAAGAAGACACCCTCAGAAGGACATTATGACGGCATAAAGAAAGCTTTTTGGGACCAGCGTCCCGCCCCGAGGAAGACCATCGGGAGATCGACGACGCAGGCCGAAGAAGAAGACACTCAGGGCCCAGCACTCCAGCGTCTCAACATCACATCGGTAATGGATTCACCCATGTGCATCCAGTTCTTAAAGTCACGTCGGTAACGGATTCATCCGTGGCGAGCGCTCACCAAGGCTGTATCGGCAGCCTCATCGCGGGAGAACCAAGAGGAAAACAAGCTGCACCAGAAGTTTCCAAATCCACGTGACGACGGAAAGCTGTGCCAAAAAGGCTGCGAACCCCCTTTTCGCGAATCTGAAAGTGGTGAGCATGATCCCGAGTTCCTCAAGTCGAAACTTAGTTTAGGTCTAGGGGAGGGGGTTAAGGGTAATCGTAATGTGTTTCCCCTTTTACGATGTGCCGTGTGTTCCCCATTTCCATAGAGTTAAGTTTATAGATATGTGCATGCTTGTAGTTACTTTAATCTGTGCTTATGACATGTATTTTATAATGCTGCAAACTGTTTAATAATAAAAGCATCCATTTCATGCTATTCAACCTGGTCTATTGAGTTTCTCTCTGCACTACAGTTCCCTGCACCTAAGTCCAAGGTCTAGAACCGTAGGGAAGAGTGGGTTGAACCACTCAAGGGTAATTATTGCACGAAGCCTGGTAGGAGACCAGAATGAGCAAGAGAAACCCCCTACAGTGCTCAATGATGTTCCTGGTCACTTGATGGCTGTCATTGTATCGCTCTTCAGCAGGAGTGCTGGGCGCACGTAGCGGGGTCATCAGCCAGATGCACAAAGGATAGCCCTTGTCCCTGAGAAGCCAGCCTCCTCGGTGAGCCAGGGCTTCGAAAATGTCTGCCACAGAAGTCTGGCGCAGGATGAAGGCGCCGTGGCTGCTGCCTGGAAAGCGGGCATTGATAGCTAGTATCAGCTGCCTGTGGTCACACACCAACTGCACGTTCAACGAATGGAACCCCTTCCGGTTGCGGTAATCCTCGGCATTCTCTAGAGGCGCCCACAAAGCCACATGTGTGCAGTCAATGGCGCTCTGGACCATGGGGAAGCCCGCTATTCTTGCAAATCCCATTGCGCGCTCCTGCTGCTTGTCCAGGGTCATGGGGTAGGAAATGTACTGACGTCTCCTTTTGAAGAGGGCATTCATGACCTGGCGGATGCAGCAATGCACCTCAAACTGGGAGACATTGGCAATGTCCCCAGTAACGGATTGGAAGGAGCCGGTGGCATAGATGTTGAGAGCCACTGTCACCTTCACTGCCACCGACAGAGACGTCCTGCTCCTCAGCTGAGGCTGCAGATCTCTCTGAAGCAAGTGGCAGATCTCAGTGACCACCTCCCTTCTGAATCAAAGCCTCCGAATGCACTGCTCCTCAGACATGTTGAGGTAGGAGAAGTGCTGGCGGTATACCCTGGGAGGGTAAGGCCTCCTGTGCCGACGCCTGTTGGCCCTCCTCCATCTGTCCATGATTGGCACTCTCTCTCGGCATCTCTGAGCCCTCTCAATGCAATGGAGAAACCCAACGTTTCCACCCATTGCAGCCCCATTATATGTGGCCACTCAAGGCCATAGCACTGAAAAATCAATCCAATTGCAAAGCTGTGGGCTGAAGCCAGAAGTACCTGTGCGAGCACTGAGTCAAAGCAGAAAGCTCTCTCCCTTTGTCTCTCTCTGCAAATCTCTCTCTCTCTCACACAGAAGGAGTGGTCCAAAATGGCTACCACAAAGAATGCAGGAAGAGCCCCCTTTAAATAGCGCCCCCCCAGCCCCACAGCGACTGGGAACCGTTCCACTCAACCAGTCGCTGGGAG
This sequence comes from Somniosus microcephalus, assembly GCF_052327205.1. Classification (NCBI taxonomy): domain Eukaryota; kingdom Metazoa; phylum Chordata; class Chondrichthyes; order Squaliformes; family Somniosidae; genus Somniosus; species Somniosus microcephalus. Next base: position 48,645,949 of record NC_140997.1, read on the forward strand.
CGCCAGGTGGAAAGAAGGGGGGCGCCACTGAAGTTCCGGTTCGGGGCGCACCAAGAGCGTTGCACCATGAAATGATGTCAGGGTCTACGCGCGCAGCTGAGCGGACGTTGCGGTTTTGCGCCGCCGCTAAATGTTCACTCAAGTTCGCGAGAGGCGCAGATCGCGCCACGCCCGGGCGCTAGCCACTTTGTGCCCCACTTATCGCCCTCTTAAGGCGCTAGTGGCTGGCGCTACCAACTGAATTTCTAGGCCATAATCTCTAAAGCAATGAAGTAACACTTTTTGGGATAACAACACAATTAGGAGTGAGGTTCTCACATGATTTGAGATTCCTTTCCCTGAGTAAAAAGAAACTAGCGTAACAGAATTCTTTTCAACATTTATTTTCCTCCCTTGCATTTTGTTCGTTTTACACCCCTTTAGCTTTTCCGTGCACCATCTGAGAGGACAGGCTGGCAGCCTCGGTACCTCGGTAACCAGTTGCCATAGATTTTATATGATTGCTGATGTTCCTTTTGTCCTAAGGAAGCACATGACCTGCACTCAGCACTTTACCCAGCTGCTCAGACTGAGGTCTAGAATTGCGGCAAGGAGCCTGTGGCCTAACACTCTGTAGAGTAGCATGTTTGTACACCAATACATTAGATTGCTCGGCTGATTTTATTTTTTATATCAATAAAAATAGATTTTTTTGAGATCTTGACAATAAGTATTGAAGATCAGATGTATTTCATCAGTCAAGGGATCCAGCCCCACTCCCTGTTACTCACTCCATGTGTAAGATTCTCAAAATTCACAGATCCCCCAAAGCTAGAAGAAAACCCTAAGGAAAATGACTTTGGACTCTTTCTAACAAGCTTCAGGATGATAAAATATGCATTGGGCCTAACAGAGGGAGATTCATGGTCGGAAACCAAGATTTGGCATTTTAAAAGGCATGTTGGGCCTATAAAGGGAGAAAAGGCTGCAACAGGGAATGGGATCAACCTCTGAAAAGACAGTTTGGGTATTGGAGTAAATCAAATTGTCTGGGGAACTGTGTAACCTCACTCAGCCCCTATCAGACATTAACGTCCTAACAATTGACCCACGGAGGAGCAGTCCCCACCCAAAACACAGGACCCATCCAAAACATGCATAATGCAAATCACCTCGCCAACCTACATAGAAATCTCGGGCTCAGACAGGAGACTCAAAACCTGAGTATAGCTATGACAATTAATTAGGAGCTCAACAGCTCATTGAATAATCAGTACAGCATCCCAAAACCATTTTACACATTTCTAATCAAGTTACCATTAACGAGCCCGCCCAAATCAAACAATAAACCGGGACTGATTTGGCGCACAGATTAGAAGGCCCCTCAAAGTATAATTGAAGGCCTGTTTCCTCAAGAAGACAGTTCTCTCTAGAAGCAACACACAAGAAGAAACCGGAATATCGAGACGGGGCAGCATTCTACCGTACACCCAAGTTCAACAGCTTCAGTGACCCAAGACATCATCGGACACATTGTGGCAACAAGAGCCTTACAAAACTACCAATAAAAATATTACCACCAACCAACCTGGTAATATCGAGCCACCGCGACCAAAGGAAAATAACACAGGAGAAAACCGAAGATTCGAAAGTTTTCCACTCTACAATCTATTCCTGACTTACCCCCGGGTAAGATTTTTACTTAAAAGGAATTCTAAACCCTATCTCTACAGAAGAAAAGTGGGTACTCACCCCATAAATCCAAAACACACCCAACCGCATCAGCGAACTCGCGAAGACTGACCAGCAGTCGAAGTCCTCTACTGCATCTGGGGTGCAGCAGACATCGACCAACACATCCAGCGAACCCTGAAACCGCGAACCAGCTCAACTGTCAAGGATTCGTTTGGTGAGCATTATCCCTGGCCCTCTAGAGTTCAACTTAGCTAGGAAGTGGGATTGGGAGGGGTGAGGTATTTTCTACTGTATTTCCCTCGTATGTATTAAAATGTTCCCCATTTTTATTAGAGTATAAGATTGTTATGTTGTATTATCTTTCTTGAATAAAGATCAAAGTTTCTTGCACCAAAACCAGTTGCCTGCTGCACTTTTGTCACACCCCCCAAATAAGCCCAAGGTCTAGAATCAAGGGAGTGGGAACGATTCGAACCGCTCATAAGTCAGTGGTGAGGCTGACCCACACACCACCCCCTACACATGCACAGCCTCCATTTATCCCACTCCTTGTTACTCACTCTATGTACAGCCTCCATTTATCCCACTCCCTGTTACTCACTCCATGTACAGCCTCCATTTATCCCACTCCCTGTTACTCACTCCATGTACAGCCTCCATTTATCCCACTCCCTGTTACTCACTCCATGTACAGCCTCCATTTATCCCACTCCCTGTTACTCACTCCATATACAACCTCCATTTTTCCCACTCCCTGTTATTCACTCCATGTACAACCTCCATTTATCCCACTCCCTGTTACTCACTCCATGTACAACCTCCATTTATCCCACTCCCTGTTACTCACTCCATGTACGGCCTCCATTTATCCCACTCCCTGTTACTCACTCCATGTACAACCTCCATTTATCCCACTCCCTGTTACTCACTCCATGTACAACCTCCATTTATCCCACTCCCTGTTATTCACCTCATGTCCATCCTCCATTTATTTTTCTATTACCAGATAACACTAGTGATATTGTATGTACTATCTGGTACTATTAGACTTATTACTATAAAAAAAATTGAATTAAACAAGATGCTTTAGATGATGTTACAGAAACTATACATTCACTATTTGCAAAAGATGTAATGTTAGTGGATGGGGGGATTTTAGAATGCTTAAAATATCAACAGACCTCATCTCCTGACCCTGACTCTTAAACTGGTCCCCAATTCCCCAATGCCTCAAATATACAATTCTTATTCTTATGTTTAAATCCTTGCATGGCCTTGCCCATCCATATATCTATAACCTTCTCCCTGACTAAAATTCCCCCCAAACTCTCTTTTCCTCTGGCTCCAACCTCTTGTGCAGCCTCAATTCCTTCAGCCCAGCATTGCTGGCTGTGCCTTTGGACACCTAGGCCAAACACTTGGGAATTCCCTCCCTATACCTCTTAGCTTTCCACCTCCTTTGCCTCCTTTAGAACACTTCTTAAAACTGGCATCTTTGACCACGCTTTTGGTCACCCCTCCAAGTACTTGGACAAGTACCTGAAGGAAAAAAATTTGCAGGGCTACGGCGAAAGGGCGGGGGAGTGAGACTAGCTGAAGTGCTCTTGCAGAGAGCTAGCATGGGCTCGACTGGCTGAATGGCCTCCTTCTGTGCTGTAACCATTCTATGATTCTATGGCTCACCACCCCTTTCTTTCCCTTACACCACTGTGAAGCACCTTGGGACATTTTACTACGTTAAAGGCATTATATAAATGCAAGTAGATGTTATTGGTCATGAGGAGAGGAGGGGACTGAAGTTAACTGGATTAAGGTGCAATTTGAGTATAACTGTGTATATTCACTTCCTGTCTGTAAAATGAAGGAGCTTAATGATTCATATCATTCATATCTTGAGCAATTTTCTTTGCTCCAGCATTGGCAGCCGTGCCGTCAGCTGCATAGGCCCTGAGCTCTGGATTTCCCTCCATAACTCTCTCTGCCTCTCTACCTCTTTCTCCTCCTTTAAGTCGATCCTTAAAATCTTCCACTTTGACCAAGCTTTTGGTCACCTGTGGCTTGGTGTCAAATGTTTTCTGATAATGCTGGTGTGAAACGTTTGGTACATTTTTTTCTATGTTAAAGGCAAAATATAAATGCAATTTGTTGTTGTCTCACTAAAGTGTTTTCAATCTGCTTACCAGACAAATTAAAGACACACACTTGAGGGCAAGGTATTAACTAAGAATTTCCTTGGAGCTGTTCCCACTCCACTGCCGTAATTTCGCCAGAATTTTTATTAATTCATGTTATAAAATAATTTTCTGGCCATGGATGTCACTGGCATTTATTGACCATCCCTAGTTGCCCTTGAGAAGGTGGTGGTGAGCCACCTTCTTGAACCGCTGCAGTCCATGCAGTGAAGGTACTCCCACAGTGCTGTTAGGTAGGGAGTTCCAGGATTTTTAGACTGCAACGATGAAGGGACGGCGATATATTTCCAAGTCAGGATGGTGTGGGACTTGTAGGTGGTGTTCCCATGCACCTGCTGCCCTTGTCCTTCTAGATGGTGGAGGTCGTGCGTTAGAGAGATGCTGTTGAAATTGTGTTAGAACCCCATTTACATGTTTAATTAGCAAGATGAGCTAGCGTTAAAACTATTCAGCTGTTATAAAAGCTATCCTTAACTTACAGGAGGCAATGTATTGAGTTTGTGTCGCTGGGAAGATTGCAGAGATTTTTCTCATCAAGTGAGTATAACTGCTTTTTCGCAGATTTGTAAGTAAGCACTCTTTCTGATTGTTTTTCAAAATCTTATTCGCACTGTTGTACATTGTCGTATTTTTATATAAATGTCTGAAGGAGACAGCTGTACCAGTTCAAATTTGATTTTAGCCAGATGGAGAGACGTCAAACAGAGTAGAAGATCACAAGATAATTATGGGTGAGTAAGTACATTCGGCCCATATTAGTTAATCCATCCCGAAGCAGTTAATGGCCACCCGACTGCAGTGTCGAATTGTTTCTTAAATGCATCCAGGGATTTTCCTCCACCACTGTACCGGTTGTCCATTCCAAATGTTGATTACTGTTTACGTGAAGAAGAACTTCCTAATATTAGTCCTAAAGTTGCATTTCACTAGTTTGAACCTGTGCCCCCTTGACCTACTCCCACAATTCAACAGGTGGCCTCCTTACAAGCAGCAAACTCGACGGCCCCAACCAGCTTTCTGGTGCCCGCTGGCGGCTGAATTTTCCGACGTCCTTCCTGTCCTGCTCGTCCCCGCCCACCACTGCAGTCTTGATCAGTTTCTTGTCGTTGACAGCGGTTGCCAGTGCAGATGATAGCCTGATTGGGCTCAGCTATGAGGTCCATGCACCTGATGCAGGACTTTGGGTGAGAGAGTAGGGCAGTGGAGTCAGTTTTGAATTGCTTTAGCCGGCACAGACAGGATGGGCTGAATGGCTCCTTCTGTGCTGTAAATTTCCATTACTCTATGGTGTACAGTGACAGAATATTATGATGTTGCTTGCTGTGAGTCTGTCAAAAGATTAGCTTAATAGAGCTGTGAGGTTATAACTGTCAGGAAAGACTGAACAGACTGGGGCTCTTTTCTCTAGAATTGAGAAGGCTGAGGGATGACCTAATAAAGGTCTTTAAGATTATGAAGGGGTTTGATGGGGTAGATATAGAAGTCCAAAACTAGGGATCATCAATATAAGATAGTCAATAATAAATCCAATAAGGAATTCAGGAGAAACCTCTTTACCCAGAGAGTGGTTAGAATACGGAACTTGCTACCATATAGAGTAGTTGAAGTGAATAGCATAGATGCATTTAAGGGGAAGCTGGATAAGTACACAAGGGAGAAAGGAAGAGAAGGATATGCTGATAAGGTTAGATGAAATAGGGTGGGAGGAGGCTCGAGTGGAGCATAAGCACTGCTATAGTCCTGTTAGGAGGAATGGTTTATTTCTGTGCTGTTAATTCCATGTAAATGTAAATATAAGAAAATTCAACATCAGTATAGAATCTAGAATGATTCATTTAAGTAAGAAAATGTAATGCCACAATGTGGCTTGGATATATTTCCTCGAGAGCTCTGGGGAATACATTCTACAAGGATTACTCGTAGCAATGAATCGTCTTTTGGTTCTTGTGGCTTTTCAAACAGTACTCGAGGAGATCATTCTTCAGCTAGATAGATATTTCTGTTTCTGTCTTACAGTGAAGTGGAATTGGCTTCTTAACCTACTGCAACTCTCTCAGAAGATGCTGCTTTCTTTCTCTGATGATATGCAGCTATTACTTGTCCTCGACATCAGTCAGTGCCTTGATCATGAGGCTGATTTCCATATCTCGCAGCAGGATCACGCTTTCCTTACACTGCAATCCCTTCTCTTCTTTTTTAGGTATCCTGGAAGAGATATTTGATGCTTGACTGAGTAGCCAACTTCCTGTGGGACTTTCTCTTCCTTTGAGGAAATAAAACAAGTGTTTGTTATTGGAAAAGCAATCAGGGATTTTCATAAAAGACAGACTTGGGGGTTATTCAGGTGAAAGGGTGAAAACAGGCTCTAAATGGGTGCTGTGTTAATAAGACACGCCTGTTTGAAAGTCTGGATTTAGCACACAATTTTGGTCCTAATTGATGATTACCATAATTTGAACATGCCTGGAGGTGCTCAATCAGACAACTGCAGGTTTAGCACTCAAGCGCTGATTAGACATTTTTTTTGTGGTCTCCATGCACCCACTTCCACTGAAGGTGTGGAGTGGGCTGGTTGACACACAACGGCACGTTTCAGGATGGCTCAGGGGCCGAGTGAGAGGCGCACAGATTCTCGGATATGCCACTGGAGGTCCTGGTGGAGGAGGTCCAGAGGAGGAGGGAAGTCATGTACCCGCAGGGGGGAAAGCATCCACCTCGCCCTCCTGTCCCTCTCTCTTGCAGCAGCTGGTGCTGCTCTGCCTGGCCTCATCTCCTCCTCCCATTGCTCCTTCCGATCAAGGGAGACCCCTAGCAAGATGCCCATGACCAAGCACTCCCTTTCTCGCTGGTGACTCCTATAAGGTGTCTAATAAGGTAGAGTAGCACAGCACTTACTCTTTTTAGGTGAAATCTCAGAGAATTTCCAGAATATATATTGATAGATTGTTGGTGAAGCCTCGACAAAGTGTCCCAGAAAGTCTCCCGATGTGTTTCAAAACTCCTCTTCAAACCTCCAGCAGCAAGTGAACAGTTAAAGGTGATATACCTATAAGTAACGCTCGAAATCCTCTGCAATGACTTGTTTACGTCTGTTCAGCTGGTCGTTGTTAGGAGAGGTCGTTAAATGAAGCGTTATCCACCAAAATCTTTAATGACTGCTAGCAGGCAATCTAATTGTCAATCAGCCCCTTAACAACCCTCTGGGCGGCCATTATTAGCCCGTGCTTCAACACTTTTACCACGATGGCGTCTTGCGCTAAACGAAGGCTAAACTGGCGTTTGTGCTCACGACACCATCTTGGCCACTTCTTTACCTCTTTAGCGCCTAATGTTACTAAATTACCACACAAGACAAAATTTAAGTCATTCATGTCTTCAGAGGCATTCGATCTAAGAGAAAAGGAAAGGTTGCAGAGAAATATTGCTGATTTCTCCATGTTACACTCAACCCCACAAAGGCAATGTATTGCTAAGGGAAGACGAAATCCAACATGGATTGAGAAACAGCTCAAATGTATCAGGGGCTGTAGGGAGAAGGCTTTTAATTGCAGTGGGAATGCGTGTGAAATAATTGTTAGCTGTTCTAAGCCACAGCTAACAATGTGTCCAGGTTCACTTCTCACCTAATGCACCCACACCGGGTAAAGTTTCCAGAGTAAGGCTGTGAGACTTCTACATGGTGGAGACATTATAGAGAACTGGATGGTCTTTCTCATTAGAGTCACAGAGGTGATCAAGAATCGGCATTTGAGTGGAACATCGAAGTAGCAGATGAGTAATGAAGTCAATGCATGTGTCGGCATTCTAGTTGTCAAGGGGGCTAGCACAATTGTGTTGGATTCTGAATTTAATTAAACCAAGAAGTAGTAACGCCCCTTAGGTTAGTACATAACTCAATGGAGATAACATTTTTTTAATTAAGAGGCCTCTGATAACGTATAAGACATAGAAAAAAAGTGTTATGCATTTTGGAAGTTACACGTAATATCATTAATATCATTAATATTACGTGATCAACTAAAAAAGTTAAAAAATGCAAATTGGATGAGATTGATTGAAAATGAGTTTGCATTTTAATAAAATTGGCCAAGGATTTTCAAGTGTTCACAGTTGAGTAAATGAGCGAAGCCTTACTAAAGTAATTAAATTACTGGGTAAAGAGAGTGGTCCAACAGGAGTATGGGAACGATAGCATAGTGGTTAGGTTCCTAGACTAGTAATTCAGTACAAACCTGGACTAATGATCTGGCTAGACGTGACTTCAAATCCCACCACTGAATTTAAATTCAGTTAATTAAATAAATCTGGAATAAAAAGCTAGTATCGGTAATGGTGACCATGAAACTATCAGATTGTCGTAAAAACCCATCTGGTTCGCTAATGTCCTTTAGGGAAGGAAATCTGCTGTTCTTTGTCCTGTCCCACCAGCAGGACAGTGGTATACAGTCAGGAAGGAGTAGCCCTGGGAGTCCTCAACTTTGACTCTGGGCCCCATGAAGTATCATGGCAGCTGGTCAAGCATGGGCAAAGAAACCTCCTGCTGATTACCACCTACCGCCCTCCCTCAGCTGAAGAATCAGTACTCCTCCATGTTGAACACCACTTGGAAGAAGCACTGAGAGTAGCAAGGGCGCAGAATGTACTCTGATTGAAGGACTTCAATAGCACCACTACTGGCTGAGTCCTGAAGGACATAGCTGCCAGTCTGGGCCTATGACAAGTAGTGAGAGAACCAACACGTCGGGGAAAGACCTACTTGACCTCGTCCTCACCAATCTACCTGTCACAGATGCATCTGTCCATGACAGCATTGGTAGCAGTGACCACCGCACAGTCATTGTGGAGACGAAGTCCCGTCTTCACACTGAGGACACCTTGTGTTGTGTTGCCTTACCACCATGCTAAATGCGATAGATCTAGCAGCTCAAAACTGGGCATGAGGCACTGTGGGCCATGAGCAGCAGCAGAATTGTATTCCACCACAATCTGTAACCTCATGTCCCGGCATATCCCTCACTCTACCATTACCATCAGGGGACCAACCCTGGTTCAATAAGGTGTGTAGAAGAGCATGCCAGGAGCAGTACCAGGCGTACCTAAAAATGCAGTGCCAACCTGGGGGAGCTGCAACACAGGACTACATGCATGCTAAAAAACAGATATAGACAGAGCTTAGCCATCCCACAACCAACGGGTCAGATCAAAGCTCTGCAGTCCTGCCACATCTAGTGGTGGACCATTAAACATCTAACGGGAGGTGAAGGCTCCATGAATATCCCCATCCTCAATGATGGTGGAGCCCAGCACATGAGTGCAAAAGACAAAGCTGAAGCGTTTGCAACCATCTTCAGCCAGAACTGCCGAGTGGATGATCCATATCAGCCTCCTTCTGAGTTCCCCACCACCACAGAAGCCAGTCTTCAGTCAATTCGATTCACTCCACGTGATATCAAGAAACGGCTGAGCGCACTGGACACAGCAAATGCTGTGGGCCCCAACAACATCCCAGCTCTCGTGCTGAAGACTTGTGCTCCAGAACTAGTCGCGCCTCTAGCCAAGCTGTTCCAGTATAGCTATAACACTGGCATCTATCCGACAATGTGGAAAACTGCCCAGGTATGTCCTATCCACAAAAAGCAAGACAAATCCAATCCGGTCAATTACTGCCCCATCAGTTTACTCTCAATCATCAGCAAAGTGATGGAAGGTGTCGTCGACAGTGCTATCAAGCAGCACCTGCTCACTGATGCCCAGTTTGGGTTCCGTCAGGACCACTCAGCTCCAGACCTCATTACAGCCTTGGTCCAAAAATGGACAAAAGAGCTGAATTCCAGAGGTGAGTTGAGAGTGACTGCCCTTGACATCAAGGCAGCATTTGGCCGAGTGTGGCGTCAATGAGCCCTAGTAAAACTGAGGTCAATGGGAATCGGGGGAAAATCTCTCCACTGGCTGGAGTCATACCTAGCACAAATGAAGATGGTTGTGATGGTTGGAGGTCAATCATCACCTCCCCAGGACATCGCTTCAGGGCAGTGTCCTAGGCCCAACCATCTTCAGCTGCTTCATCAATGACCTACCCTCCATCATAAGGTCAGAAGTGGGTATGTTCGCTGTTGATTGCATAGTGTTCAGTGCCATTCACAACTCCTCAGATAATGAAGCAGTCCATGCCCGCATGCAGCAAGACATGGACGACATTCAGGCTTGGGCTGATAAGTGGCAGGTAACATTCATGCCAGGCAATGACTATCTCCAACAAGCGAGCATCTAACCACCACCCCTTGACATTCAACGGCATTACCATCAGCGAATCCCTCACCATCAATATCGTGGGGGTCACCATTGACCAGAAACTTAACTGGAACAGCCACATAAATACTGTGGCAACAAGAGCAGGTCAGAGGCTGGGTATTCTGCGGCGAGTGTCTCACCTCCCAACTCCCCAAAGACTTTCCACCATCTACAAGGCACAAGTAAGGAGTGTGATGGAATATTCTCCACTTGCCTGGATGAGTGCAGCTCCAACAACACTCAAGAAGCTCGACACCATCCAGGACAAAGCAGCCTGCTTGATTGGCACCACATCCACCACCTTAAACATTCACTCCCTCCACCACCGGCGTACCATGACTGCAGTGTGTACCATCTACAAGATGCACTGCAGCAACTCGCCAAGGCTTCTTCAGCAGCATCTCCCAGACCTCTACCACCCAGAAGGACAAATGCAGCAGGCGCATGGGAACCCCACCACTTCCAAGTTCCCCTCCAAGTCACACACCATCCTGACTTGGAAGTATATTGCTGTTCCTTCATCGTTGTTGGGTCAAAATCCTGGAACTCCCTCCCTAACAACACTGTGGGAGTATCTTCACCACGCAGACTGCAGCGGTTCAAGAAGGCGACTCACCACCACCTTCTCAAGGGCAATGAGGGATGTACAATAAATGCTGGCCTTGCCAGTGATGCCCACATCCCATGAATGAATTTTTAAAAATTATATGAAGAAATACTCATAGAAATAATGCATAGAATGTTGATAACACACTAATTTACAGGACAGCAGTTTACCATTGGAAAAATGGAATGCTTGTAGGACATTTCTCTTCCAAATGAACAAACAACTCTTGATATAAGCAGTATTCTTTGACACTGAGTGGATTAGATTCTGTCCATGTAAGAGTGGTCAGAACTTCTGGTAGAATGGTTGTGGGACAGCGTTGAGCCTGACTGAATCATGCAGGCCAATCCCACATAAGTCTTCTGGGATCAAGCCTCATTAGACATCTGGAATGTCCTCCCTGTCTGTAATCTACCAGCGATTGGGATCTTGCTGTTTTGAGGGTAGAGTATTCGATGTTGCTGATGGTATTTAAAGGGCTGCAGCAGCAATTTAAAAGAGAGCACAGGTTTGGAGAGAAGTTCACCAACATTTGCTGGACACTGCAGAGGATGAAAATGGAGGAGGGATGTAGCAGAACATCAAGGTTTCCTAATTCAGCAGTGGAGGTGCTGCCGGAAGAGCGACCTTGGGAAGGTTGCCTTTTTGGGAACTCCACAGCACCATTTCCACAGGACAGCGTCCAGGGTATTTGAAACAAGGTGGTGTCAATGCTGTGCCCATCACCTAGAGGATCTGATATGGTGTGAAAAAGATTTGTAGACTTCAAAAACTGAGTAAGGTATGGCTGCCTATTATACATTACACTAAATATATGAGAAAGTATGCCACAACTGTGTTTCCTCTCACCCTGTTACACATTGCTGCTCTCTGAAAAGTACTTACAGCCCTTTGAAGGTTGACCATGTATGACTATACTCCAACATGGCATAAATAGCAGCTGCAACTTATACTTGAAACTCTCAGCACATTGATATCGTAAAAGGAATTCAACTTCTAAACCTCTTCTAGCAGATTCTAGCTGCATGATGTGTGTATATGCACACATACCCCTCACAATCGATGGCAGAATGAACACTTGGATGTCAATGCTGATTCTCCATTTGGAGGACAAGGTGGTAAATAACAGAAGGGGAAAAAAGAAGATGGGTCCATTAGCATTAAGTCCTATTTGGAAAAAGTCACATCGGAAATCATTGGCATGGGCTGCACAGAGAGAGCAGGAGAGGAAGGAAGTTGGAAGCCTCCCCTAAGCTCAGGACTGGTAGCACCGTTCTTGTTTTTTGCTTCTTTCATTATTCACTCACTACACCTCAGGCATGCACTCAAGCTCAACACCATGGCACATAGTATAGGGCTGCTTTTGCAGTTGGTTGAATAAAATGGCCTACGCGTCCAAGTACACCTGTTCCATGGGTTGGCAACTTAATCTAATAATTTAAATAATCTTCCTGTGTGGTTTTCCCATGTGCAGGAATATTTTGGTCATTTGGGGGAGGGAGGAAATCAGGAATGCAGCAGCTTCTAAAGGCTGCTGCGCTTAAAGGGCGGTGGCATTTTGTTTCTGGAGTCTGACTAATAGGACAGAATGGCTGGAGGAGGTCCTAGAGCTATCCTTTTTAGCAAAGGCAGCCTGGAAGTTTAATGATAAGAGGTGGCCTTGAAGAAAGTGGATGGAAAGAAAATAAAGCCAGTGCACTCATTCTCCAGTATATTGTTCATGGCAAATAAGGAGAACAAGAAGTTCTGTGGACAAAGGAAGAATGCCAAAGTAATGAACACTAATTGGGAATGCTCAAAGCAAGGAGATGGCTGGACTATGTATGCACTGAGCACTCATCTCAGTATGCTTCCATATCTGCATTTCAGCCTGTGAAGCAATGGCCCCAAACCTCCTAAATATTGAGCGGGGCGGTCACAGCCCTAAAATTGAAGTGCTGTACTTATTGGCCCACTCCCTCTCTGACCCTCCTTCCCACTCCCTTTCTGACCCCACCCACTCCCTTTCTGGCCCCTCCCACTCCCTCTCTGACCCCTCCCACTCACTTTCTGACCCCTCCCACTCCCTTTCTGACCCCTCCCACTCACTTTCTGACCCCTCCCACTCCCTCTCTGTCCCCTCCCACTCCCCTTTGCCCAGGGCCTTTATAAGGGCTGCCCAGGCACCTGCCTGAAGCAGGGGCGAGCCTGATTGAAGTATGCAGATCAGAGTCCTATGATGTATAAAGGACCCGATGCATGCAATTTGTATCTTTTACACATGATCCCTGATTTTCATCGCTCCACTATTGGTGGCCGTGCCTTCAGTTGCCGAGGCCCTAAGCTCTGGAATTCTCTCTCTAAACCTCTCTGCCTCACGAACTCTCTCTCCCTCTTTGTAGAAAGGGAGGGGTATTTGGTTTTGGGGTTATTGTCTGGCCAGTCAGGCGTATCTGAGCTGCTCTAGGTCCCGTGCGGTTTCGAATCGCTTCCCTTTCTGGTTCTGACCACCGGACTTATTTCAGTAGCGATATAAACAAAACGAGACTCGTGGTTGGGTGCAAAGAAGACCAACGTTTATTAAAAATAAAGAATAAATTGCTATACAGTGAAAATAATTATGAATACAGCACACTTGCACACTTTTACTTAACGGGTGGAGAGAAAACGGACACATCGAGGGAAAATTGACTAAAAATGACAATTTAACAAAATTCCCCTTTAATTCCCACCCCTTATACCTATCTAGGTTGCCTTGTAATGGGCCAGAAAGTTTATGCTCACCAGTAAACGCCTGCTCCATGCCCCTGCGACCTGCCTTGAATTCTTCACTGCCCCGAAGTAGAGACACCCCAGTAATTCAAAAGTAACTGCTGGTATTCCACTTCTTTGGGTGGGCTGCTGAGCTGTTCCTCTGGTAAGCAGGGCACTGGAGGCGAGGCGGTAGAGAGAGAGAGAATGGCTTCCTGAGGGGCTATCTTTATACCCCATTTGGGAGCCCTTATCTTCGCACCCAAATCTGGACGTATCCGGGGTGCACAAAAGGGACCGATCTGTCCCCATTGACCGTAATGGGTTTGAATGCGTTTCCCATTCCTTTAACTGGTTTGTGCTCAGTTTAAAATGTCCCACTGATTTCTCAAGTGCTGGACAAACAAATCCTTAAGTGTTCAGTAAACAGTCCTTTGTCCTGCAGTTACATTCCAACCGCAATTGATTGACAGCTTCAAGTGCTTAAGCCCTTGAGTCAACATTGTTGAGAGCTTGTAAACAAACAATCCTTTGTTCGATGTTGAACTTCCTATACCGCAGTTGATTGACAGTTTAAGTACCTCAAGTACTTCAGCCAGTGATGGGAGATGTTCAGACAGGCTGTCTTTCTCTTTTGCCATGAGGCCTGGCAGCCATCTTTGATGCCCTGGGTTTTTAAGGTACATTCCAACCAGGTTTTCTTTAATCAAATAATCTTCGGGGGCTGTCAAAATTTTCTGAAATTTTGCGAACCTTACATCTTTAAGACACTCCTTAAAACCTACCTCTTTGACCAAGCTTTTGGTCACCTGTCCTAATATCTCCTAATGTGGCTCAGTGTCAAATTTTGTCTGATGACGCTCCTTTAAAGCGCCTTGGGACGAATTTACTATGTTAAAGGTGCTATATAAATGTAAGTTGTTGTTGTTGTAGAACACGTGAGAGCAAATTACGAGGAGATAAAGCTCAATTGGAAGATCGTAAGATTCGCAGCAGGAACTAAGTGAGATCACCAGGCGCCCAAATTCCTGGTCCTCACACACCCAAATCCTGACAGCTAGAAAGTTGTACTCCAAGATTTTCAGAAAAGTTTCTGCATCGATTTTTGCTGTCATCTACCTCAGGGCTAAATTGGGATGCTCTGTCATTGCTCTTTATGCTGACAAACTCAATAATGCACATCGCATTCTGTTGGAGAAAGAATCATTCCATCAAATACTCTCTTTTAATTAAACCTTTAATCGCCCTTTGCTTCTCATATCTACAACTGGATCAATTGTTTTAGTTAAAGACATATGTCCGCTTTGATAGAGATTTTTAGTTGAGTGTTATTATATTTCATCTCACTGCAGGTCCAAAAGATGAGCACAGTAGAAATAAGATAGCATATGTGATTAAATATATCTTGAGATATTCAAACTGACATCTTAATTAGAGGGAGCATTTTAAAAGTCAAAAGTCCCAGAGTATTAAATAATGATTTATAAAAAAATTAGATTTAACAATATCTAGAATTGTTCAGGCAATGGGCCAGTGTTGTAGAATTATTTTCCTGAGGGTAGATTCTGGGGGGAAAATTCAGTTGATTAGCACCTCCCATTAGTGGCAGCAGCTGGTGTTACCGGGGCACTGATGCAGTAGTGCCGGGGCGAGGTGAATCCAGTGACGCATGGCAAATGCGCCACCGGTATGAGGTACCATCGGGGACTTCAACGCCAGACAGATCGTGATGTCGGTGAACGCTCACTGGGCATCCGATCTGCAAAATTGATTTTCGCCACTTATCTTTGCGCCTCGACCAGACAGCGACAGGGAGAGCAGGCACACAGCTGGTGGAAGCCAGCTCCAGCAATGTTATTTAAAGGCATCCGCATTAATCACTCCCAGCTGTCAGGGAGGTTGGTTTCCGTGGCTTCTTGTCAGTTTCAGCCAGTGGAGCAGTTTGCACGAGTAATTTCAAGCTTCTTTTTTATCAGCAGGCTTCTGGCAAGTGTAAAGTGGCTACATTTATCGTTCAAAGATTCAAACTGCTACACCTGGCAACATTAATGGGGGCTGTACTGGCATGCCACCTCGCCCTCCAGGATCTACGGTGGAGGGAGCGTAGGCAACCAGAAATATGGGAACATGCGCGCAGAGGGCTGAGGAGGGACATCAGGGCTCTCACCCGGAGGCCTTACCCTCCGAGGGTATTCCAACAACTCTTCTTCTACCTTCAATTAAGCAAGGAGCAGTGTATTAGATGGCTTTGCATCACCAAGGTGGTGGTCACAGAGCTCTGCAACCTCCTCCAAACAGACCTCCAGCCTCACAGCAGGATGACTTAAACCCCGGATCCCTTTTGCTCACTACATGCCCATCATACCATCCCTGTGTCATGCCATTTCACAGCATCCTCCTGGGCACATAGGTGAAATGAGAGAGACTGCAAAATATTGCAAACTCCATTAATAAATTTATGCATACACATATTTCATTCATTCTAATAACTAATGACCCTTGTGCCTGCCATAGTTGAATAGCTGTCATTGTGTGCAAGGTGTGAGATGTGGGTGTGAGTGTTGGTAGGTAGAGATTGTTGGGAGTGAGCACTGGGGGTCTGGTGCTTTGTGCAGTGTGTGCAGCTTGTTGTACAGATGGTGGTATGTAGCATTTGTTGAAGCATTCAATCACCCTGACCACCCGACTTAGGTGGATCTGCCATGAACACATCTGCTTCAGTCCTTCGGTTCCTTCTCCTTGTTGTGATTCTCCTTGCTGAGGCAGCTGCACAACCAGCAATGCTGAGAATGAGGTGCTGCAGTATCAATGAAACTCCCCTTTAAGTACTGGGAAAAGCCTGTGGCAATGATGAGTTGAGATTAGACTGCACCCGATATTGGTCCACCCTTTGAGTGTAACACCACTGAGCTAGGCCTTTAAGACTTGATTTAGTGCCCCAATCATTCCTTTGAGCAGTGAGAATGAATTTTGAGTGCAGTCTAAAGCATTAGTGCCTGGTGCTAATTCTCAAACTTTTCTAAAGATACCGCCCATTCATAAAAACATAAGAACATAAGAAATAGGAGCAGGAATAGGCCACTCAGCCCTTCGAGCCTGCTCCGCCATTCAATGAGATCATGGCTGATCTTCTGCCTCAATTCCATTCACCGGCCTTATCGCCATATCCCTTGATGCCCTCACTAGTCAGAAATCTATCGACTTCTGTTCTGAATATACCCAATGACTGAGCCTCCACAGCCCTCTGGGGTAGAGAATTCCAAAGATTCACCATCCTCTGTGTGAAGAAATTTCTTCTTATCTCAGTCCTAAATGGCCTACCCTTTATCCTGAGGCTGTGGCCCCTGGTTCTAGACTCCCCAGCCAAGGGAAACACTCTCCCAGCATCCACCCTATCAAGCCCTGTAATATTTTGTATGCTTCAATGAGATCCCCTCTCATTCTTCTGAATTAAAGGGAATACAGGCCTAGTTTACTCAATCTCTTCTCATACGACAGTCCCGCCATCCCAGGAATCAATCTCATGAACCTTCGTTGCACTCCCTCTATGGCAAGTATATCCTTCCTTAGGTAAGGAGACCAAAATTGTACACAGTACTCCAGGTGTGGTCTCACCAAGACCCTATATAATTGGAGTAAGACTTCGTTACTCCTGTACTCAAATCCTCTTGTAATGAAGGCCAGCATACCATTTGCCTTCCTAATGACTTGCTGCACCTGCACATTCACTTTCAGTGACTCATGTACAAGGACACCCAGGTCCCTTTGAGCACCTGTATTCCCCAATCTTTCACCATTCTTGGGCTATAATGAATTTCTAGCCCATGGACTTTGTGCCATAGTGTAAGGCAGGTGATAGTGAATCACCAGTCCATTTTTCATCTCTCCCAGTGAAGTATGGGGGAGAAATTCGGTATCGCTCCATTTGGGGTGCAATTATCAGCTGGGTGCTAAGTTTAGCGCCTGGTGCTAATTATCGCCTCTGACGGCAAACTTGGCTTCTATCGCCCCTGGAGGTGATTGGAGTGCTAAATCATGTGCTACACACCTCTCTTAAGGCGCTAACGCCGAGGAGTGAGGTGCTAACTCAGAGCGCTGGTGAAGCTCATGTGATGTCAGTCAGTAATGGAACACAGACACACTGGCGCCGACCAATTCTTAAAGGGGAGGGTCGATCTTGCTCTCCATCCACACCCTGCTCATTGCAGCCTTGAATCTCGGCCTGGAGAGACCTGTACATCAATTCTGCTGGAAAGAACAATGGAGAGGCCCAGGGAAAGAGCTCAGAGTGCAGCCCCAATAGTCTCTTCTAAATCGATGCAAGGAAGGACAAATCAAAATGAACCTGCAAGGTGCTGCTCAGTATCCAAAACTCCTTCACACAGCGTTGAATCTCTCCAGAAGTCTCTCTCTCTCTCAGAATGCATGGTGCAAAAATGTCAATGACAAAATAAGTCAGGAAGCGGCTGCCTTTAAATAGCGCTCCCCCAGTCCCTTCCCGACTGCAAAACATTCCCCTCTACCTATCGTTGCTAGCGGCAGGTGGTAAGGCGCCACTCAATATCCGGTCCGGGGCGCTACCGGGGCATTGCACGCTTGACTGACATCACGATTTGCGGGCGCAGGAGATCGCCGTACCCGGGCGCTAGTTGCTTTGTGACCCGTTAGCGCCCTCTTAGGAGGCACAAAGCAACCGAATTTTTCCCCCAATGGAAATAAAAATCGAGAGAGATGTAAAACAGACCTATTCACTATCACCCATTTTACAAGGTCAAAATGTACACCATGTTGTTTATGGGGGAAAATGCGGAGAAAAGGTTCTAAAAGATACTTTAGAGTAGTATTACTATGTGATTGAGGGTAGGCTAGCTACAAGAACCTTACTGCATTGGAGCTACAAATCCTTTCATCCTTCTAAAAGAAGTGACCTTGGCAGTTATGTAAGACGTGTGGCGCCCTCTGATGATGCCTGTAATGTTTTCCTTTGAAGGAAGGATGTACATTGTGACTGATATAAATTACTTAAACCTCAGATCTTTCTAACTAATTCTAACAATTATGGTTTTGAAGCTGCCAGAATTTCATAAAAGGCTTGACTTGACCTCAACGATGTGGAAGAGGTTTGTCTTTCTCAAAAATAATGAGCATCATCCATCTTTATTTTTTTCATATTTGTCTTCAATTTTGTTTTTGATGTCTCATGGATTTCAAACTCAGTTCAGGCAAACACCTCTGTACTGCGAAAGTATTGACAATGTGGGTCTATCCTAAGTACTGTAGTCACTTTGCGACCTCAGGAAATCATTGCAATTAAGTTTTTCATAACCAGGTCCTCAGTGCCACAGATGCAGTGCAATTGTATTGTGGTGATAATGATCTTCATCAACAATAAAGCCTCTTTGAATAATTCATCTCATATTCTTTATAACTCTCCTGCTTGCAACAGGGCCATGGTCAAGAGTGGAGTTTGTTTCTTTGGATGTGAGGGAAGCAGAGGCAAAGTTTCAGCGAACGGTGCAATATTACTAAATGTGCCAGGTTCCATTTTCAAGTAAAGATCCAATTATTTTTGTATTAATCACTCCTGGGATTTGGGCGTCGCTGGCAAGGCCAACATTTATTGACCATCCCTAATTGCCCTTGAGAAAGTGGTGGTGAGCCGCCTTCTTGAACCGCTGCAGTCCGTGTGGTGAAGGTACTCCCATAGTACTGTTAGATAGTGAATTCCAGGATTTTGACTCAGCGACGATGAAGGAACGGCGATATATTCCCAAGTCAGGATGGTGTGTAACTTGGAGGGGAACTTGCAGGTGATGGTGTTCCCATGCGCCAGCTGCCCTTGTCCTTCTAGGTCATAGAGGTTGCGGGTTTGGGAGGTGCTGTCTTAAAAGCCTTGGTGAGTTGGTGCAGTGCATCTTGTAGATGGTACACACTGCAGCCACGGTACGCCTGTGGTGGAGGAAGTGAATGTTTAAGGTGATGGTTGGGGTGCCAATCAAGCGGAATGCTTTGTCCTGGATGGTGTTGAGTTTCTTGAGTGTTGTTGGAGCTGTACTCATCCAGGCTAGTGGAGAGTATTCCATCATACTCCTGACTTGTGCCTTGCAGATGGTGGAAAGGCTTTGGGGAGTCAGGAGGTGAGACACTCGCTGCAGAATACCAAACCTGCTCTTGTTGCCACATTATTTATGTGACTGGTCCAGTTAAGTTTCTGGTCAATGGTGACCCCCAGGATGTTGATGATGGGGGATTTGGTGATGGTAATGCCGTTGAATGTCAAGGGGCGGTGTTTAGATTCTCGCTTGTTGGAGATAGTCATTGCCTGGCATTTGTATAGCGCAAATGTTACTTGCCACTTATCAGCCCAACGCTGAATGTCGTCCAGGTCTTGCTGCATGTTGGCATGGACTGCTTCATTATCTGAGGAGTTGTGAATGGAACTGAACACTGTGCAATCATCAGCGAACATCCCCACTTCTGACCTTATGATGGAGGGAAGGTCATTGATGAAGCAACTGAAAATGGTTTGGCCTACGACACTGCCCTGAGGAACTCCTGCAGCGATGTCCTGGGGCTGAGATGATTGGCCTCCAACAACAACAACCACCTTCCTTTGTGCTTGGTATGACTTCAGCTAGTGGAGAGTTTTCCCCCTGATTCCCATTGGCTTTAAGGGTTCCTTGTTGCCACACTTGGTCAAATGCTGCCTTGATGTCAAGGGCAGTCACCCTCACGTCACCTCTGGAATTCAGCTCTTTTGTCCATATTTGGATGAAAGTCTGGAGCCGATTGATCCTGCTGGAACCCAAACTGGGCATCAGTCAGCAGGTTAATGGTGAGGAAGTGCTACTTGATAGCACTGTCGACGACACCTTCCATCACTTTGCTGATGATTGAGAGTAGACTGATGGGGCGGTAATTGGATTTGTCCTGATTTTTGTGGACAGGACATACCTGGGCAGTTTTCCACATTGTTGGATAGATGCCAGTGTTTTAGTTGTACTGGAACAGCTTGGCTAGAGGCGCGGCTAGTTCTGGAGCACAAGTCTTCAGCATGACAGCTGGGATGTTGTCGGGGCCCATAACCTTTGCTGTATCCAGTGCGCTCAGCCATTTCTTGATATCACGTGGAGTGAATTGAATTGGCTGCAGATTGGCTTCTGTGATGGTGGGGACCTCAGGAGGAAGCCGATATGAATCATCCACTCGGCACTTCTGGCTGAAGATAGTTGCAAACACTTCAGCCTTGTTTTTTGCATTCGCATGCTGGGCTCCGTCATCATTGAGGATGGGGATCTTCATGGAGCCTCCCCCTCCCATTAGTTGTTTAATTGTCCACCACCATTCACGACTGGAAGTGACAAGACTGCAGAGCTTTGATCTGATTCGTTGATTGTGGGCTCACTTAGCTCTGTCTATAGCATGCTGCTTCCACTGTTTAGCATGCATGTAGTCCTGTGTTGCAGCTTCCCCAGGTTGGCACCTCATTTTTAGGTATGCCTGGTGCTGCTCCTGGCATGCTCTTCTGCACTCCTCATTGAACCAGGGTTGGTCCCCAGGCTTGATGGTAATGGTAGTGTGAGGGATACGCCAGGCCATGAGGTTACAGATTGTGGTGGAATACAATTCTGCTGCTGCTGATGGCCACAGTGCCTCATGGATGCCCAGTTATGAGCTGCTAGATCTGTTCTGAATCTATCCCATTTAGCATGGTGGTAGTGCCACACAACACAATGGAGGGTGTTCTCAGTGTGAAGACGAGACTTCATCTCCACAATGACTGTGCTGAGGTCACTGCTACCAATGCTGTCACGGACAGATGCATCTGGTGCTGACGAGGTCAAGTAGGTTTTTCCCTCATGTTGGTTCTCTCACCACCTGCTGCAGGCCCAGGCTGGCAGTTATATCTTTCAGAACTCGGCCAGCTCAGTCAGTAGTGGTGCTACTGAGCTACTCTTGGTTATGGACATTGAAGTCCCCCATCCAGAGGACATTCTGTGCCCTTGCTTCTTCCAAGTGGTGTTCAACATGGAGGAGTACTGATTCATCAGCTGAGGGAGGGTGGTAGGTGGTAATCAGCAGGAGGTTTTCTTTCCCATGCTTGACCTGAAGCCATGAGACTTCATGGGGTCCAGAGTCAATGTTGAGAACTCCCAAGGCCACTCCTTCCCGACTGTTTACCACTGTGCCACCACCCCTGGTGGGCCTTTCCTGCCGTTGGGACAGGACATACCCAGGGAAGAGTTTGGGACGTTGGCTGAAAGGTATGATTCTGTGAGTATGACTATGTCAGTCCTCGTGGAGCCAGCAAAGAGTACAGACCTGTAACTAAGTTCTCCTGCACTTGCATGTTTAACTTTGTCACAGCGTCGGCGGGAATTTCAGCTTCAGCAGCGGAGCTATAAAAGTCCCAGAAACCAGGTAAGGCCTCAGAGCGTCGGTGGGAATTCAGCGGCAGTAGCGGGGCTATAAAAGTCCCAGAGACCAGGTAAGGCCTCACAGCGTCAGCGGGAATTTCAGCGGCAGCAGCGGGGCTATAAAAGTTCCAGAGACCAGGTAAGGCCTCAGAGTGTCGGCGGGAATTTCAGCGGCAGCAGCGGGGCTATAAAAGTCCCAGAGACCAGGTAAGGCCTCACAGCATCGGCGGGAATTTCAGCGGCAGCAGCGGGGCTATAAAAGTCCCAGAGACCAGGTAAGGCCTCAGAGCGTCGGCGGGAATTTCAGCGGCAGCAGCAGGGCTATAAAAGTCCCAGAGACCAGGTAAGGCCTCAGAGCGTCGGCGGGAATTTCAGCGGCAGCAGCAGGGCTATAAAAGTCCCAGAGACCAGGTAAGGCCTCAGTGCGTCGGCGGGAATCTCGAGCGGCAGAGCGGGGCTATAAAAGTCCCAGAGACCAGGTAAGGCGTACCAATCTCCAGTCTCGGAACTCGGAGGGAAGGAGAGAGGTCAAAAGTAATCCAAGTGTGACGTCACCAGAAAGCGGGTAAGTGATTGGTTGGTAAGTATTTCTCTCTTTTTTAAGCTTAAATCTCTTTGGTTTATAGTTCCTAAGGTACGATATTCATCATCTAGAATCGGGGCAGAGGGTATTTAAAACTAATATCAAATTTAATTAATTACATAGAATGGGAGATCAGCTGATGTGTTGCTGCTGCAATACGTGGGAGCTGGTGGACACCATTGATGCTCACGGTGATCACATTTGCAGTAAGTGTTGGTTGCTCGAGGAATTCCGGCTCCGTGTTGAAGAGCTGGAGTCCGAGCTTCAAACACTGAGACACATCAGGGAGGGGGAGAGTTACCTGGACTCTGTGTATCACGAGGTAGTCACACCAATTAGATTAATTAATTCAGATGTAGTCTGTGGCCAGGGTCAGGATGGTGTGACTAGAAGTGAGGCAGGTACGGGGATCCAGGAGGTAGTGTTGGAGGAGCCGCAGCCCTTGCTGTTGTCCAACAGGTTTGAGGCTCTTACTCCCTGTGAGGATGGGAACAGGGACTGCGGGGAGGATGAGCAACCTGGCCACAGCACCGTGGAGTGGGGGGCCATTCAAGTGGGGGGAGTTAAAAGAAATGTTGTAGTGGTAGGGGATAGTATCGTTAGGGGGATAGATAGAGTTCTTTGCAGCTGAGAGCGAGAGTGCCGAAGGCTGTGTCGCCTGGGTTAAGGATATCTCCTCTGGGCTGGAGAGAAACTTGGAGTGGGAGGGGGAGGATCCAGTTGTCGTGGTCCATGTTGGTACCAACGACATAGATAGGACAAGGAAGGAGGTTCTGCTGAGGGAGTTTGAGCAGCAAGGGGCCAAATTAAAAAGCAGAACCACAAGGGTAATAATCTCTGGATTACTACCTGAGCCACGTGCAAATTTGGCTAGGGTAAATAAAATTAGAGAGTTAAATGCGTGGCTCAAAGACTGGTGTGGGAGAAATGGGTTTTGCTTCCTGGGACACTGGCATCAGTACTGGGACAGGAGAGAGCTGTTCCATTGGGACGGACGTCACTTGGCCAGTGCTGGGACTAGAATCCTGGCGAATCGAATAACTAGGGCTGTAGAGAGAGCTATAAACTAATTAGTGGGGGGGAGGTTTTAAGAGAGCGAAAAATAAAAATGACAGCGGAGAAGGCAATAGAGCAAGGTAGCAGTGGGGGAATTAAAAACCAGAGCGTGTCAGGAAGGGACAGAATGTATAATGATAAAGGTAAAGTAGTAAAAGGGGTAAAAGCAGGAATAAATTGTCAGAAAACATATTTGAAAGTTCTTTATCTGAATGCACGCAGCATTCGTAACAAAATTGAAGAGTTGACGGTGCAAATAACTACACATGGGTATTATCTCGTGGCCATTACGGAAACATGGCTGCAAGATAATCATGACTGGGAACTAAACATACAAGGGTATTTGACAATTAGGAAGGACAGACAGGAAGGAAAGGGAGGTGGGGTTGCTATGTTAATCAAGGATGGAATCACTGCAATAGTCAGAAATGATATTGGGTCAAAGGACCAGGATAGTGAAACAGTTTGGGTGGAGATAAGGAATAATAAGGGGAAAATGTCACTAGTGGGTGTAGTCTATAGGCCTCCTAACAGTTGCAACTCTGTTGGTCGGAGTATAAATCAGGAAATAGTTGGGGCTTGTAATAAGGGAACAGCTATAATCATGGGGGATTTTAACTTTCATATTGACTGGACTAATCAAATTGGGCATGGCAGCATTGAGGAAGAGTTCATAGAGTGTATTAGGGACGGGTTCCTTGAGCAGTATGTAACTGAACCAACCAGGGGGCAGGCAATCTTAGATCTGGTCCTGTGTAATGAGACAGGATTAATAAAAAATGTCCTAGTAAAGGTTCCCCTTGGAATGAGTGACCATAATATGGTTGAATTCCAAATTCAGTTTGAGGGTGAGAGAGTTGGATCTCAAACCAGCGTACTAAGCTTCAATAAAGGAGACTCTGAAGGTATGAGAGTAGAATTGACTAAAGCGGACTGGGAAAACAGATTAAAGTGTAAGACGGTACAAGAGCAGTGGTCTACATTCAAGGAGATATTTCACATCTTTCAAGATAAATATATTCCACTGAGGAAAAAGGGGAGTAAAAGAAAAGATAGCCATCCGTGGCTTAGTAAAGTAATAAAGGATAGTATTCGACTGAAAACAAGGGCATATAAATTAGCCAAATCTAGTGGGAAAATAGAAGATTGGGAAGCATTTAAAAGCCAGCAAACAATAACTAAAAGATTAATTAAGAAAGGGAAGATAGATTATGAAAGTAAACTAGCAAAAAATATAAAAACAGATAGCAAGAGTTTCTACAGCTACATAAAAAGAAAAAAGGGTGGCTAAAGTGAACGTTGGTCCCTTAGAGGATGGGACCGGGAAACTAGTGGTGGGGAACATGGAGATGGCAAAGACGCTGAACAAATATTTTGTATCAGTCTTTACAGTAGATGACACTAAAAATATCCCAACACTGGACAAACAGGGGGCAATTGGGGGGGGAGGAGCTAAACATGATTAAAATCACTAAAGAGATGGTACTCAGTAAAATAATGGGACTGAAGGCGGATAAATCCCCCGGACCTGATGGCCTACATCCTAGGGTCTTGAGAGAAGTGACGGTAGGGATTGTGGATGCATTGGTGATCATTTTCCAGAACTCCCTGGACTCAGGAAAGGTCCCGGCAGATTGGAAAACTGCTAATGTAACACCCTTATTTAAGAAGGGAAGTAGACAAAAAGCTGGAAACTATAGACCAGTTAGCCTAACATCTGTGATTGGCAAGATGTTGGTGTCCATTATTAAGGAAACAGTATCAGAGCATTTGGATAAACATAATTTAATAGGACAGAGTCAGCATGGTTTTACGAAGGGGAAGTCATGTTTGACAAATTTGCTCGAATTCTTTGAGGATGTAACATACAGGGTGGATAAAGGGGAACCAGTGGATGTAGTGTATTTGGACTTCCAAAAGGCATTTGACAAGGTTCCACACAAAAGATTACTGATCAAGATAAAAAATCACGGGATTGGGGGTAATAAACTGGCATGGGTGGAAGATTGGCTATCTAACAGAAAACAAAGAGTTGGGATAAATGATTCGTTCTCGGGCTGGCAATCAGTAACTAGTGGTGTCCCACAAGGATCAGTGCTGGGACCCCAACTCTTTACAATCTATATTAACGATTTGGAGGAAGGGACCAAGTGCAACATATCCAAGTTTGGCGATGATACAAAGATGGGAGGGAAAGCAGTGTGTGAGGAGGACATAAAAAACCTGCAAAAGGACATAGGCAGGCTAAGTGAGTGGGCAGAGATTTGGCAGATGCAATATAATGTTGGAAAGTGTGAGGTTATGCACTTTGGCAGAAAAAATCAAAGAGCAAGTTATTATCTAAATGGAGAGAAACTGCAAAGTGCTACAATGCAAAGGGATCTGGGGGTCCTGGTGCATGAAACACAAAAAGTTAGTATGCAGGTGCAGCAGGTGATCAGGAAGGCCAATGGAATCTTGGCTTTTATTGCAAGGGGAATGGAGTATAAAAACAGGGAAGTCTTGCTGCAGTTATACAGGGTATTGGCGAGGCCACACCTGGAATACTGCGTGCAGTTTTGGTTTCCATATTTAAGAAAAGATATACTTGCTCTCGAGACGGTTCAGAGAAGGTTCACTCGGTTGATTCCAGAGATGAGGGGGTTGACGTATGAGGAAAGGTTGAATAGGTTGGGACTCTACTCATTGGAGTTCAGAAGAATGAGAGGCGATCTTATCGAAACATATAAGATTGTGAGGGGGCTTGATCGGGTGGATGCGGTGAGGATGTTTCCACTGATGGGTGAGACTAGAACTAGGGGGCATAATCTTAGAATAAGGGGCTGCCCTTTCAAAACTGAGATGAGGAGAAACTTCTTCACTCAGAGGGTAGTAAATCTATGGAATTTGCTACCCCAGAGAGCTGTGGAAGCTGCAACATTAAATAAATTTAAAATGGAGATAGACATTGTCCTAGCAGATAAGGGAATTAGGGGTTATGGGGAGAGGGCAGGGAAGTGGACGTGAGTCTAGATTCAGATCAGCCATGATCCTATTGAATGGCGGAGCAGGCCTGAGGGGCCGTATGGCCTACTCCTGCTCCTATTTCTTATGTTCTTATGTTCTTATGCTTGACTAGTCTGTGGGACAGCTCTCCCAAATTTGGCACAAGTCCCCAGATGTTAGTGAGGAGGACTTTGCAGGGTCGACTGGGCTGGGTGTGCCATTGTCGTGTCCGAAGGCAGTGCCGAGGTCAATGCCGGGTGGTCCTTCCAGTTTTATTCTTATTATTGTTTTTAATAGCTTGCTTGGCCATTTCAGAGGGCAGTTAAGAGTCAACCACATGCTGTGGGTCTGAAGTCACATATAGGCCTGACCAGGTAGTGACAGCAGATTTCCTTCCCTAAAGGGCATTAGTGAACCAGATGGATTTTTACAACAATCTGATAGTTTCATGGTTGCCATTACTGATACTAGCTTTTTTTTAAAATTCCAGATTTATTGAATTAAGTGATTTTAAATTCCTCAGATGTCAGGGTGGGATTTGAACTCACATCCCTGGATCATTAGTCCAGGCCTCTGGATTGCTAGTCCATAATAACTATGCTACTATTCCTGTTATTGTTTGAAAGTTACTATTGAATCTGTTTCCACTGCCCTTTCAGCCAATGCATTCCAGATCGCTGTATAAAATAATGTCTCCTCATCTCCCCTCTGATTCTTTTGCCAGGTTCACACAGATGGAATGGTCAATTTGGTTGGGGACTAGAGAGTGACCAATGTTTGTGAAACTATCCCCCAACACATGTTCAGGAGGGAAGCAAGTTGGAGGGAGCATAAAGAGCAAATTAGATCGAATGTTTTCAGATCTATATACATTTAGATATCTATATAGCATTTTTAGATACAATTTATGACTAATGTGAGATGTGACATGTGATAAGTGTTGCGTGCTTGGGAGTGAAAAGGTCACTTTGGACCTATGGTTCCCAAATCTCTCCACCACTGGGATTCTCCTCATGTTGTGTCTGGGACTGTTGCAAACTAATTGATAGAGATTGATTGAAGTGATTTGTGAACAACTCCATTATCGTGTATCATAGAAACATAGAAACATAGAAGATAGGAGCAGGAGTAGGCCATTCGGCCCTTCGAGCCTGCTCTGCCATTCAACGAGATCATGGCTGATCATCCAAACCCTAGCACCCGGTCCCTACACCGACAGCCATCCCACCCAAGCCCTATCCCCGTAACCCCGTAACCCCACGTATTTAATCCCCCCTAACACTAAGGGCCAATTTTTTTATCATGGCCAATCAACCTAACCCGCACATCTTTGGACTGTGGGAGGAAACCGGAGCACCCGGAGAAAACCCACACAAACACGGGGAGAATGTGCAAACTCCACACAGACAGTCACCCGAGGCCGGATTTGAACCCGTGTCCCTGGCGCTGTGAGGCAACAGCGCTAACCACTATGCCACCGTGCTGCCCATCATGCGAGTACCAGGATGGTCGAAGGCGAACTAGATGGACCTGGCTCTTTTTTCATCCAGCAATTCCTATGTTCCTATAAACAGCTGAAGAGAGATTAGTGAAATGGTTGAATTGTGTTTTAATGGCTGACACTTTGGTGATATTTTAAATAAGTAGTACCAGAAAAAGGTAATGATTGCAAATCTAAAGGGGGAAAAAATGTGAAAACAACTCATGTTGGAGGAAAGGCAATAGGAAGGTTCTGATCAGCTCAGGACTCACAAAGAGAAAGATGATGAGCATAAAGCAAAATACTGCAGATGCTGGAAAATCTGAAACAAAAACAAAAGGTGCTGGAAACACTCAGCAGGTCAGGCACAGCATCTGTGGAGAGAGGAACAGACAAGTTGACGTTTCGGTTACAGACCCTTCCTCAGGATTGTGTATCGAAGTTAATGCATTTAAGGAGAAGGTAGATAAGTACATGAGGGAGAAAGGAATAGAAGGATATGTTAATAGGGTGAGATGAAGTAAGGTGGGAGGAGGCTTGTGTGGAGCATGAATTAGGCATAGACCTGTTTCTGTGCTGTAAAGTTCTATGTAATTCTATGTAAAGTTGGCTGAAAAGAGCTCCACTAACTAATAGGTTAGTTCATATAACAGTAACAAAAAGCCATGTTTAGGGGATCATGCATTGGTTCTCCAAAGTGCCATATACAGTTTAGTTTACATAAGAGCATAAGAAGTAAGAGCAGGAGTAGGCCATACAGCCCCTCAAGCCTGCTCTGCCATTCAATAAGATCATGGCCGATCATCGACCTCAACTCCACTTTCCCGCCTGATCTCCATATCCCTTGATTGCCCTAGAGTCCAAAAATATATCTATCTCAGCCTTGAATATACTCAAAGACTCAGCATTCACAGCCCTCTGGGGCAGAGAATTCCAAAGATTCACAACCCTCTGAGTGAAGAAATTCCTCCTCATCTCAGTCTTAAATGGCCTACCCCTTATCCTGAGACTGTGCCCCCTAGTTCTAGACACTCCAGCCAGGGGAAACAACCTCTCAGCATCTACCCTGTCAATCCCCTTCAGAATCTTGTATGTTTCAATGAGATCACCTCTCATTCTTCTAAACTCCAGAGAGTATAGGCCCATTCTACACAATCTCTCATCATAGGACAGCCCTCTCATCCCAGGAATCAATCTAGTGAACCTTCGCTGCACCGCCTCCAAGGCAAGTACCTGTATATCCTTCCTTAGAGGAGACCAGAACTGTGCACAGTACTGTTTTGTGGGAGTCCTGATGCAGTGACTTTCTGATCTTGGCTATTCAATCAGGGTGAGTTACTAAACAGAGGCTAGGCATCTTTCTGAATGGAGCAAGGTAAAATTTGAGGACTGCATCATCCTGGGCTGTTCCCATACACAATCTGATAGATGATTGGCTACCATACCTTTGGTTAGTGCACAGTGGGTGAAAAATATAACTTATAATGGATCAATTAGCTTTCTTTTTATTTTTAGCACAAAAACAAATCACTTTCAGAGACTGAGAAAACTAGAGAGACAGACTGAGACACAGAGGGAGACTTTGCTCCTAAGCTCTGGAATTCCCTCCCAAAAATCTCCACCTCTCTACTTCTCTTTCCTCCTTTAAGACCCTCCTTAAAACCTACCTCTTTGACCAAGCTTTTGGTCATCTGCCATAACATCTCCTTATATGGCTCAATGGCAATTTGTTTTTGATAACCCTCCTGTGAAGCGCCTTGGGACATTTTATTACATTAAAGGCGCTATATAAATATATAAGCTGTTGTTGCTGCTTTTGTACTAGTCCTCCCTCTAGCAGGCATGAAGGAATGGTTTCGAAATGACCTTCATGGCATGGGCGAATGAATTATGTTTACAAGCACAGTGAGCCCGTACACTTTTATCCAAAGAGTAGGGTGGCCATTAGCTGTCATATTGAATTATAAAATATCTATTAGAACATGCTTTTTTGGGAGGTGGGGCTTAGGAGCATTAACCGCAGCCCCCCCCCCAAAATGGCCTTCTCTATTGGCAAATTTCTTGCTTTCCACATACATAGACTTGGGTGTACCCAGTCATGCTTCTACAAACTGAACGTCAATGTCAAACACACATACATAGTTGTACATGGTCAACCTCTCACAGGGTAGACTTTTCCTACGATATTCTCACTTAACATCCAAATGTATTTGTTACATTTTTATGATTTACAATACCTTTAAAAGGCTACTTTTTTGCTCTCCTTCAACCCCAAGCAACATGAGAACATCTTATTGACTTAAGAATCTAAGACCAAGGAGAAATAAGTATAGTATGTTCTCTTTGGGAGGAAAACTCCCAAATAAGAGAAAGCAAACATCTTAAAGAGGGGTAAAATAAAAACAGTAAATGCTGGGAATACACAACAGGTCAGGCAGCATCTGTGGAGAGAGAAACAGAGTTAACGTTTCAGGTCAATGACCTTTCGTCAGAACTGGAAAACGTTAGAGATGTAACAGGATTTTAAGCAAGTGCAGGGGCAGGGAAAGGGAGGAGGGGAGGAAAGAACAAAAGGGAAGGTCTGTGATAGGGTGGAAGGCAGGAGTGATTAAATGCCAAAAGGTACAATAGTACAAAGCAAAAGGAGATGGTAATGGGACAAGTAAAGAAACAAAAGTCTAGAGGAGGTGTAAATGTGAATAGCAGAATCATCAACAGCTGCCATCTGAAAAAATAGGGGCACAGGTTATAGTCTGAAATTGTTGAACTCGATATTGGGTCCAGAAGGCTGTAAAGTGCTTAATTGAAAGACGAGGCGCTGTTCCGCGAGCTTACGTTGAGCTTCGTTGAAACAGTAAGAGACCGAGGACGGAGAGATCAGAGTGGGACTGGAGCAGAGAATTAAAGTGACAGGCGGCCAGAAGCTCGGGATCACGCTTGCAGACTGAACAGAGGTGTTCCGCAAAGCGGTCACCCAATCTATGTTTGGTCTCCCCAATGTAGAGGAGACCGCATCGTGAGCAGTGAATACAGTATACTAAATTGCAAGGAGTACAAGTAAATCGCTGTTTCACCTGGAAGGAGTGTTTGGGCCCTGGACAGTGAGAAGGGAGGAGGTATCAGGGCAGGTGTTGCAGATGAGGATAAGGGGAACCCTGTCGTGGTTCTGGGAGGGAGGGGAAGGTGTGACAGCAGAAGTGTGGGAAATGGGACGGACATGGTCGAGGGCCACGTCAACCATGGTAGAGAGGAGTCCTCGGTTGAGGAAAAAGGAAACACATCGGAAGCACTAGTATGGAAGGTAACAGCATCCCCTTGTTTGCACCTTTCACCCCACCAGCCTTTACATTTAATGGATCATCCTCCACCATCTCCGTCACCTCCAGCGTGATCCCACCACCAAACACATCTTCCCCTCCCCTCCCCTTTCAGTATTCCGAAGGGACCACTCCCTCCGCGACACCCTGGCCCACTCCTCAATTACTCCCAACACTCCCCATCCCTTCCCATGGCACCTTCCCATGCAAGTGCAGGAGATGCAATACCTGGCCCTCAATCGTGTCCATTCCATTTCCTGCACTTCTGCTCTCACCCCTTCCCCTCCCTCCCAGAATCACAATAGGGTTCCCCTGGTCTTCACCTCCAATACCTGTCCCTTTACCTCCTCCCTTCCCACCGTCTAGGGCCCCAAACACTCCTTCCAGGTGAAACAGCGATTTACTTCTTGCAATTTAGTATACTGTATTCGCTGCTCACGATGCAGTCTCCTCTTCACTGGGGAGACCAAACACAGATTGGGTGACCGCTTTGCGGAACACCTCCGTTCAGTCCGCAAGTGTGACCCCGAGCTTCCGGTCACCTGTCACTTTAATTATCTGCTCCACTCCCACTCTGACCTCTCTGTCCTTGGCATATTACACCATTTCAATGAAGCTCAACGTAAGCTCAAGGAAACCATAGAAACATAGAAGATAGGAGCAGGAGTAGGCCATTTGGACCCTCGAGCCTGCTCCACCATTTAATGAGATCCTGGCTGATCATCCAAATTCAGTACCCTGTCCCTGCTTTCTCCCCATAGCCCTTGATCCCTTTAACCTTAAGGAATATATCTAACTCCTTCTTGAATATATTTAATGAATTGGCCTCAACTACCTTCTGTGGTAGAGAATTCCACAGGTTCACCACTTTCTGGGTGAAGAAATTCCTCCTCATCTTTGTCCTAAATGGCTTACCCCTTAACTTTAGACTGTGAACACAGGTTCTGGACTCCCCCGCCATCAGGAACATCCTTCCTGCATCTAGTCTGTCTAGTCCTGTTAGAATTTTATAAGTTTCAAT
Source organism: Somniosus microcephalus (assembly GCF_052327205.1). NCBI lineage: Eukaryota > Metazoa > Chordata > Chondrichthyes > Squaliformes > Somniosidae > Somniosus > Somniosus microcephalus. Next base: position 48,678,302 of record NC_140997.1, read on the forward strand.
GAGATCCCCTCTCATTCTTCTAAACTCCAGCGAGTATAAGCCTAATCGACCCAATCTCTCTTCATACATCATTCCTGCCATCCCAGGTATCAGTCTGGTGAATCTTCGCTGCTCTCCCTCCATGGCAAGAACATCCTTCCTCAGATAAGGCGACCAAAACTGCACACAATACTCAAGGTGTGGTCTCACCAAGGCCCTGTACAATTGCAGCAAGACACCCTTGCTCCTGTACTCGAATCCTCTCTCTACGAAGGCCAACATACCATTTGCCTTCTTAACCGCCTGCTGCACCTGCATGCTTACCTTCAGTGACTGGTGCACAAGAACAACCAGGTCTCTTTGCACTTCCCCTTCTCCCAATCTATTGCCATTCAGATAATAATCTGCCTTCCTGTTTTTGCCACCAAAGTGGATAACCTCGCATTTATCCACATTATACTGCATCTGCCATGCATCTGCCCAATCACCCAACCTGTCCAAATCATACTGGAGTTTCTCTGCATCCTCCTCACAGCACACACACCCACCCAGCTTTGTGTCGTCTGCAAACTTGGAGATATTACATCTAGTTCCCTCGTCTAGATCATTAATATATATTGTGCATAGCTGGGGTCCTAGCACCGATCCCTGCGGTACCTCACTAGTCACTGCCTGCCACTCGGAAAAAGACCCATTTATTCCAACTCTTTGCTTCCTGTCTGCCAACCAGTTCTCTATCCAAGTCAGTACCTTACCCCCAATCCCATGTGCTTTAACTTTACACGCTAATCTCTTATGCGGGACCTCATTGAAAGCCTCCTGAAAGTCCAAATACACCACATAAACTGGTTCTCCCTTATCTATTCCACCAGTTACATCTTCAAAAAATTCCAGTAGATTAGTCAAGCACGATTTATCTTTTCTAATTCCATGTTGACTTTGTCCGATCCTGTCACTGTTTTCCAAGTACTCTGCTATTACATCTTTTATAATGGACTCCAGCATTTTCCCCACTACCGATGTCAGGCTTACCGGTCTATAATTCCCCATTTTCTCTCTAGCACCTTTTTTGAACAGTGAGGTAACATTAGCTACCCTCCAATCCATGGGAACTGTTCCAGAATCTATAGAATTTTGGAAGATGACCAGCAATGCATCTACTATTTCTGGAGCCATTTTCTTAAGTACCCTAGGATGTAGATTATCAGGCCCTGGGGATTTATCGGCCTTGAATCCCATCAATTTCCCTAACACAATTTCCCTACAAATACTGATTTCATTAAGTTCCTCCCTTTCATTCGACCCTATGTTCCCCGACATCTCTGGGAGGTTATTTGTGTCCTCCTTTGTGAAGACAGAACCAAAGTATGTATTTAATTGGCCTGCCATTTCTTTGTTCCCCATTATAAATTCCCCTGATTCTGACTGCAAGGGACCTACGCTTGACTTCACCAATCTTTTTCTCTTCACATATCTATAAAAGCTTTTACAGTCAGTTTTTATGTTCCCTGCAAGCTTATTCTCATACTCTATTTTCCCCCTCTTAATTAATCCCTTTGTCCTCCTTTGCTAAATCCTAAACTGCTCCCAATCCTCAGGTTTGTTGCTTTTTTTGGCCAGTTTATATGTCGTCTCCTTGGATCTTATGCTATCCCTAATTTCCATGGTAGCCACGGTTGAGTCACCTTTTTTGTTTTATTTTTATGCCAAACAGGGATGAACAAATTCTGTAGTTTATCCATGTGATTTTTAAATGTTTGCCATTGCCTATCCATCGTCAACCCAAAGTAATGTTCCCCAATCCATCCTAGCCAACTCGCGCCTCATACCATTGTAGCTTCTTTTATTTAAATTCAGGACCCTAGTCTCTGAGTCAAATACTTCACTCCCCATCTTAATGAAGAGTTCTATCATATTATGATCACTCCGCCCCAAGGGGCCTCGCACAACAACATTGCTAATTAATCCTTTCTCATTACATAATACCCAGTCTAAGATGGCCTGATCTCTAGTTGGTTCTTCGACATATTGGTCCAGGAAACCATCCCGTATACACGCCAGGAATTCCTCCTCCACAGGATTGTTACTAATTTGGTTAGCCCAATCTATATGTAGATTAAAGTCACCCATGATAACTGCAGTGCCCTTATTGCACACATCACTAATTTCCCATTTAATACCATCCCCAACCTCAGCATTACTGTTTGGGGGTCTGTATACAACTCCCACTAACATTTTCTGCCCCATGGTATTTCTCAGCTCTACCTATACAGATTCCACATCATCAGAGCTAATATCCTTCCTTACTGTTGTGTTAATTTCCTCTTTAACCAGCAATACTACCCCACCTCCTTTTCCTTTTTGCCTGTCTTTCCTGAATATTGAATACCCCTGGATGTTGTGTTCCCAGCCTTAGTCACCCTGGAGCCATGTTTCCGTAATCCCAATCATATCATATCCATTTACATCTATTTGCACAGCTAATTCATCCACCTTATTATGAATGCTCCTCGCATTAAGACACAAAGCCTTCAGGTTTGTTTTTTTAACACTCTTAGACCTTTTAGAATTATTATTTACTGTGGCCATGTTTGATTTAAACTGTTGATTTCTCTGACTGCCACTTTTGCTTTTCTCCTTCCTGCCTTTTGCTTCTATCATTGTTTCCCTTTCCTCTGTCTCCCTGCGCATCTTCCCAACCCCCTGCCATTTTAGTTTAAATCTTCCCCAACATTAGACATTTCTGGACTCAACTTTGAGTTCAATAATTTCAGACCATAACCTCTGCCCCTATTTTTTCTGATGGCAGCTGTTGATGATTATGCTATTCACGTTTACACCTCCTCTAAACAAAAGGGAAGGTCTGTGATCATTTAATCACTCCTGCCTTCCACCCTATCACAAACCTTCCCTTTTGTACTTTCCTCTCCTCCCCCCTTTCTCTGCCCCTGCACTTGCTTAAATTATACTGAGGTTCTGCTTTGCGAGGACCAATGACAATAATGTCCATCAAATTAAAATAAATTTTGAATTGTATGCAGCACATAGAATTTTAAAAAGTGTACAAGGTTTTTATCACTCGTTCTTATTTTGCTGATCATTCACACTGAGAACCATTGGTGGGGAATTCTCTTGTGATGGTGCAGTTGGGTTTAATGGAGATTTTTTCCAAGGCAGTAACTGAGCTATTAAAATATTTGCATTTCTCACTCGTGAGCTTCAGAGCTCCTTAAAGACTCTTGTTTAATTTTGCTTACCCTTTCCGGAGTTTTTCCTCCATTGTTTGGTGTCAATAGCTGAGAGGACAAGCTTGCGACCCACTTCCAATCTTCACCAATTGCTGCTGTGAAATTGGCCATTAGCTGGCTTGTTGGTGTGGCCTGGGGTAATGCTCCCTAACCTCCTGTGGGGAAACATCTGGCCTCTGTTCCATGCCTCTACAGGTGTCACGCTTGCGATTGAAACTTATCCTTTGGAGACCTGTGGCCGTGAACTCAGATCCTACCGCTCTGTGATGCAATGTGTGGAACCCGTATGTGTTGGATCATCACTCATCCCATGTGCAAATACTTAGCTTAATGTGATGTTCTGGAATAGGACCCAATTGTCACTATGTCAATGAGCATTCATTTGTGCTAAAAATATCTGCAAAGTGGTATTTTATGAATAATTTTAAGCATATGCAACCAAGGAGATGATTTCCCCTGTTTGCTATTTGCAGCAAAATTGCAAATGTGAATATTTTTTATTCGCTTTTCTTAGCAAAAGCCAAGCAAATCCCCATCCCTGACAATAAATTGCTTAGAAGAAAGAAAATATTAGCTGTGCATTTAAAATTTTGCAAAACCAATCAAATAATCCCAGCCCTATGTATCTATACTTTTGTTTCTTCATAAGTACAACTAAAAGCCAGCAGTGAATTATGATTATTCCACTAGGATTTAATGCACAGTTAATAGTATATAATCATCCATGACAGAGACAAGTGAACAGACGTTTCAGGCATTGATACATCTGCTCTTTGACTTCACATACCTACAGAGCTCCCAGGTTCCCTGACATTTGCGATCACTTGAGCCTAAAGTAAACCCCTAATGACAATTATTTTGTAACTTAACTAACATGTGGACAGTTGTTTTCTCAAGGACATTTGATGAGACCAGTCTGCGGCACATGGGTTTCTAAGTAATGGACACCAAACAAGGAATTATTGAAATGCCCATTGTTCACATGTTTTAATCTGTGCTGTTCACCGCTGTAACGGACTATGCACTGACATTGAAGAAAATCCAGGTTTATTTTGTCCATTGTATTCATTCCTACTATCTCAATACAGTTAACTACTTGATACGCTTATCAATTACTTCATAAAAGGTGATGAGTCGAAGAAGAGATGACGAGTCGAAAGAAGAGATGAATAAGGCTTTTATTAGCTAAGAAGAGACCATGCTTCTTCGTGAGTGACTGAACAAGTCTGAACGAAACCCACACAGTGGTGGGTGGAGTCAGCTGAGGCATGCCTCCATACACAGCGCCACCCAGAGGTGGCAATATACAATACAGTGGTTTACCACATTCACCCCTTGTTTAATGTGAAGTCCGGCGGGGTGAAGGGTACTACAAGTTAAGTCTATCAGGAGGCCTTGTCTGACGTCCTGATCGTCGTGGTGGCGGCGGTGGTGTTGCAGCATCCGACGTCGGGTCTGGTGTCTGGGCGGTTGGCGAAGATTCCTGGGGCTTTGGCATGCCGTCTGCAGGGGTTGGGTTGGGAGGGGTGGTGGGGGATAACAGTGGTAAGGGGGATAACGGTGGTAAGGGGGATAACGGTGGTAATTCAGGGGTACCCGAGGGTGCGAGATCTCGTATGGAGACCGTGTCCTCCCGCCCGTCTGGGTATGTCACCCAGGCATACTGGGGGTTGGCGTGTAGGAGGTGCACCCGCTCGACCAGGGGGTCCGTTTTATGCGTCCTCACGTGCCTCCGCAGTAGGACGGGCCCAGGAGAAGTCAACCATGCCGGTAGCGAGGTTCCCGATGTAGACTTCCGGGGGAAAACGAACATTTTCTCATGACGGGTCGCATTAGTGGCAGTACAAAGCAGTGACCGAATGGAGTGGAGCGCTGCAGGGAGGACCTCCTGCCAGCGGGAGGTCAGAAGGCCCTTAGATTTTAGTGCTAAGAGGACTGCCTTCCAAACCGTCGCGTTCTCCCTTTCCACCTGGCCGTTCCCCCGGGGGTTGTAACTGGTGGTCCTGCTCGTGGCGATACCTCTTGTTAGCAGGTACTGCCGAAGTTCGTCGCTCATGAACGATGAGCCCCTGTCGCTATGTATATAGCTGGGGAACCCGAACAGAGCGAAGATGTCATTCAGACACTTGATGACCGTGGTACTGGTCATGTCTGGGCAAGGGATGGCAAAGGGGAAACGGGAGTACTCATCAACTATGTTGAGGAAGTACACATTGCGGTCAGCGGAGGGGAGGGGCCCTTTAAAATCGACGCTCAGGCGTTCGAAGGGGCGGGTGGCCTTGATCAGGCTTGCTCTGTCCGGCCTATAGAAGTGCGGTTTGCACTCGGCGCAGATTTGGCAGCTCTTGGTCATGGTCCTGACCTCCTCGATGGAGTAGGGCAGGTTACGGGATTTGATAAAATGGAAAAACCTGGTGACCCCCGGGTGGCAGAGGTCATTGTGGAGGGACTGCAGCCTATCACTCTGCGCGTTGGCGCATGTACCACGTGATAGGGCATCTGGGGGCTCATTGAGTTTCCCTGGCCGATACAAGATATCATAATTGTAGGTGGAGAGTTCGATTCTCCACCTCAAGATCTTGTCGTTCTTGATTTTACCCCTCTGCTTATTATTAAACATAAAAGCTACTGAACGCTGGTCAGTGAGCAGGGTAAATCGTTTCCCGGCCAGGTAATGCCTCCAGTGACGCACCGCTTCTACAATAGCCTGGGCCTCCTTTTCGACGGAGGAGTGTCTCGTCTCGGGGCCCTGGAGGGTCCTTGAGAAAAAGGCCACGGGTCTGCCCGCCTGGTTAAGGGTCGCGGCTAGGGCGAAGTCGGAGGCATCGCTCTCCACTTGGAAGGGGATGGACTCATCCACCGCGTGCATTGCGGCCTTCGCGATATCGTTCTTGATAAGAGTGAAGGCTGCACACGCCTCTGGTGTCAGGGGGAAGGAGGTGGCTTTGATGAGGGGCCTGGCTTTGTCTGCATAGAGGGGCACCCACTGGGCGTAGTAGGAGAAAAACCCCAGGCATCTCTTCAGTGCTTTTTGGCAGTGGGGAAGGGGTAGCTCCATTAGGGGGCGCATTCTGTCGGGGTCAGGCCCGATGACTCCGTTCTCCACCACGCAGCCGAGGATGGCCAGGCGCTTGGTGTGAAACATACATTTTTCCTTATTGTACGTTAGGTTCAGCCGTTGGGCCGTACGGAGGAAATTTGCTAGATTAACGTCGTGGTCCTGCTGGTCGTGGCCGCAGATGGTGACGTTATCCAAATAGGGGAAGGTTGCCCGCAGCGCGTTCTGGTCAACCATTCGGTCCATCTCCCTTTGGAAGACCGAAACCCCGTTGGTGACGCCGAAGGGGACCCTAAGGAAGTGGTAGAGGCGGCCGTTTGCCTCGAAGGCAGTATACTGGCGGTCCTCATGGCGGATGGGCAGCTGGTGGTACGCTGACTTAAGGTCGATGGTGGAGAATACTTTGTATTGCGCAATCTGATTGACCATATCAGATATGCGAGGGAGGGGGTACGCGTCCAGCTGGGTGTACCGGTTTATGGTTTGGCTGTAGTCGATTACCATGCGGCGTTTTGCAGTGGTTTTAACGACTACAACCTGGGCTCGCCAGGGGCTAGTGCTACCTTCGATAATGCCCTCCTTCAATAGCCGCTCCACCTCAGAGCTGATAAAAGCTCTGTCCCCGGCACTGTACCGCCTGCTTTTGGTAGCGATGGGTTTACAGTCGCGGGTGAGGTTAGCGAACAGGGGAGGGGGGGGGACTTTTAATGTGGAAAGGCTGCAGACTGTGAGTGGGGGGAGGGGTCCACCGTATGCTAGTGTGACTCTCTTAAGGTGGCACTGAAAATCCAACCCTAGCAGGACGGCAGCGCAAAGACGGGGCAGGACTAGCAGTTTAAATTTTTGATATTCAGTGCCCCCTACTGACAGGGTCACCACACAGTAGCCGCTGATGTCCATTGACTGGGACTTGGACGCCATAGAAATGCGATGGTGCGTTGGCAGAATCGTGAGGGAGTGGCTACGTACCGTGTCGGGGTGGACGAAACTCTCTGTGCTCCCGCTGTCGATCAGGCAACTGGTGGCGCGGCCGTTTACCGCGATATCCATCATGGAGCTGGATAGATGGTGAGGGAGGGCTTGATCCAGCGTCACGGAGGCCAGTATGTGGCTTAGTGAGTCACTATAGTCATCCGCCGAGACGGTGGTCGGTTCCGGTGACGAAATGGCGGTTGAGTGCGTTGGATACGATGGCGGCGGATGCCATGCGGCCGGGGGTACACAAAATGGCGGATAAGATGGCTGCTCCCACGGCCCGCACGCTGCGCTGCTGGCTGGCTTCCCCTTGCAGGCGTTAGCGTAATGGCCTTTCTTCCCGCAGCCCGAGCAGGTAGCTGTCTTAGCTGGGCAGTGCGCTCTGGGATGTTTTAACTGGCCACAGAAATAGCATTTTTGGGCCTGGTTACTGGGCATCGAAGCAGTTCTTACCGGAGGCTGCTGTCTCGGTTGGGTCGCTGCAGCGGTTGGTGCCGGGGGCGGCGGTCCCGTGTCCCACGGTTTCGATTGCCATGTCTCGGCGCCGTTACGGGGGTATGCCTCGAGGTTTCGGTGGGCCTCCTCTAACGAGAGCGCAAGGGCAATGGCCGTCTTCAGGTCGGGTTCCTTGCTTTCTAGCAGTCTCTGCCGGGTGTGGTCTGACTGGAGGCCCCTGACGAAGGCATCACAGGCGAGTCCCTGCGCGTGCTCCACAGCCGTTACCGCTTTACAATCGCAGTCTCTGCAGAGTGCCAGTAGCGCCCGTGCAAATGCCCCTACCGATTCTCCCGGTTGCTGCCTGCGGGATCCCAAGAGGTGTCGGGCGTAAATTGTGTTCACTGGGCGCGTATATTGCCCTTTTAGTAGCTCGAGGGCCGCCACGTACGTATTAGAGTCCCGGATTAGCATATATACTTGATGGCTCACCTGGGCGGTCAAAATTTTCAGTTTGTGATCCTCCTCTGTAACCTGTGAGATTGCGAGGAAGGATTCAAAGCAGCTCAGCCAGTGTTCAAACTTGGCTGATGCACCCACCTCTTGAGGGTCGAGGTCCTGGCGTGGTGGTCTGAGGGCTCTCAGCAATGTCTGCTGTATCCGTTGCTGTTGTTGCTCCTCAGGTGTCGCCATTTAACTTTTAGCTAATAAAATTGATACGCTTATCAATTACTTCATAAAAGGTGATGAGTCGAAGAAGAGATGACGAGTCGAAAGAAGAGATGAATAAGGCTTTTATTAGCTAAGAAGAGACCATGCTTCTTCGTGAGTGACTGAACAAGTCTGAACGAAACCCACACAGTGGTGGGTGGAGTCAGCTGAGGCATGCCTCCATACACAGCGCCACCCAGAGGTGGCAATATACAATACAGTGGTTTACCACACTACTTACTTCTGTAATAAAAGAACTGACACGCATCATACCACCCATTGCAGCAGCAGCCAACATCCTGGCACCATGGATGGTTCTGCTGCACAGGACGGGAGGAAAAAGAGGGGTAGAGCTATAGTAATAGGGGTTTCTATGGTAAGGGGAATAGATAGGCGTTTCTGCGGCCGCAAACAAGACTCCAGGGTGGTACGTTGCCTCCCTGGTGCAAGGGTCAAGAATGTCTCAGAGCGGCTGCAGAGCATTTTGGAAGGGGAGGATGAACAGCCAGTTGTCGTGGTCCATATAGGTACCAATGATATAGGTAAAAAATGGGATGAGGTCCTTAAAGCTGAATATAGGGAGTTAGGAGGTAAATTTTAAAAAAGGACCTCAAAGGTAGTAATCTCAGGATTGCTACCAGTGCCACATGCTAGTCAGAGTAGAAATAGAAGGATATTTCAGATGAATACGTGGCTAGAGGAATGGTGCAAGGAGGAGGGATTCAAATTCCTGGGACATTGGAACCGGTTCTGGGGGAGGTGGGACCAGTAAAAACTGAGCAATCAAGGGTTTAAATCAAACATGGCCACAGTAAATAATAATTCAAAAAGGTCTAAGAGTGTTAAAAAAACAAGCCTGAAGGCTTTGTGTCTTAATGCGAGGAGCATTCGTAATAAGCTGGATGAATTAGCTGTGCAAATAGAGGTAAACGGATATGATATGAATGGGATTACGGAAACATGGCTCCAGGGTGACCAAGACTGGGAACTCAACATCCAGGGGTATTCAATATTCAGGAAAGACAGGCAAACAGGAAAAGGAGGTGGGGTAGCATTGCTGGTTAAAGAGGGGATTAACACAATTGTAAGGAAGGATATTAGCTCTGATGATGTGGAATCTGTATCGGTAGAACTGAGAAATACCAAGGGGCAGAAAACTTTAGTGGGAGTGGTATACAGACCCCCAAACAGTAATGCGGAGGTTGGGGATGGCATTAAATGGGAAATTAGAGATGCGTGCAATAAGGGCACAACAGTTATCATGGGTGACTTTAATCTACATATAGATTGGGCCAACCAAATTAGTGACAATACTGTGGAGGAGGAATTCCTGAAGTGTATACAGAATGGTTTCCTGGACCAATATGTCGAGCAACCAACTAGAGATCAGGTCATCTTAGACTTAGTATTATGTAATGAGAAAGGATTCATTAGCAATTTTGTGCGAGGCCCCTTGGGGCGGAGCGATCATAATATGATAGAATTCTTCATTAAGATGGAGAGTGAAGTAGTTGACTCAGAGACTAGGGTCCTGAATTTAAATAAAGGAAACTATGATGGTATGAGGCGCGAGTTGGGTAGGATTGATTGGGGAAAGTTACTCAAAGGGTTGACAGTGGATAGGCAATGGCAAACACTCAAAGATCACATGGATGAACTACAGAATTTGTTCATCCCAGTTTGGCATAAAAATAAAACAAAAAAGGTGACTCAACCGTGGCTAACAAGGGAGATTAGGGATAGCATAAGATCCAAGGAGAGGACATATAAATTGGCCAGAAAAAGCAGTAAACCTGAGGATTGGGAGCAGTTTAGGATTCAGCAAAGGAGGACAAAGGGACTAATTAAGAGGGGGGAAATAGAATATGAGTGTAAGCTTGCAGGGAACATAAAAACTGACTGTAAAAGCTTCTATAGATATGTGAAGAGAAAAAGATTGGTGAAGTCAAGCGTAGGTCCCTTGCGATCAGAATCAGGGGAATTTATAATGGCAAACAAAGAAATGGCAGACCAATTAAATACATACTTTGGTTCTGTCTTCACAAAGGAGGGCCAAATAACCTCCCAGAGATGTCGGGGAACATAGGGTCTAATGAGAGTGAGGAACTGAATGAAATCAGTATTTGTAGGGAAATTGTGTTAGGGAAATTGATGGGATTCAAGGCCGATAAATCCCCAGGGCCTGATAATCTACATCCTAGTGTACTTAAGGAAGTAGCCCTAGAAGTAGTAGATGCATTGCTGGTCATCTTCCAAAATTCTATAGACTCTGGAACAGTTCCCATGGATTGGAGGGTAGCTAATGTTACCCCTGTGGTAAACCACTGTTATAGTTGCTGCACACTGTTGTATCTATACATGCCTCAGCATGCCTCTGCTGGCTCCGCCCCTGGCTCCACCCACAGGCCCAGGTATAAAGGTGACTGCTCTGCAGCCCCCTGCCTTCTTGGAACCCAGTCAACCACGAGAGGCATGCTCTGTTCTTTGCTAATAAAAGCCTTTTAGTTACTCTCCTAACTCTCCGTCTTTTATGAGTAATTGATAGCGCATCAATTTTATTAGCAAAAACAAAATGTTGGCACCAAACGCTGAGCAGCAGGCTGCTGCACCAAACGCTGAGCAGCAGGCTGCTGCACCAAACGCTGAGCAGCAGGCGCTGCAGCAAACGACGGCACCAAACATTGAGCAGCAGGCGCTGCTGCATGCCCTCAGACCAACATGCCTGGACCTAGACCCTCAAGAGGCGGATTCGTCTACCAAGTTCGCACAATGGCTGTGTTGCTTCGAAGCTTACCTGGAAGCCTCAGCCGTGACACTAGATGGAAACAAACTAAAAATCCTGGCCTCCAAGGTGGGCCACCAAGTCTACACGCTCATCCAGGACGCGACTACCTACACGGCGGCTATCGATCTGCTAAAAAGACAATACACACGCCCGGTAAATACGGTTTATGCCAGACACCTCCTGAGATCCCGCAAACAGCAGTCCGGGGAATCGGTGGAGGCATTCCTACGGGCACTACAGATACTCGGCCGAGCCTGCGATTGTAAAGAGGTATCGGCCGCGACACACGCGGAGGGACTTATCCGAGATGCCTTCGTTGCGGGCCTCAAATCCGACTACTCCCGGCAGAGACTGCTGGAGAAGGGCGAAATCGACCTGAAGAAGGCAGTGTCCCTCGCGCTCTCGCTAGACGCGGCCCACCAGAATATGAACGCATTCTCCCCTAACCGCTCCGCACCGTGGACGCCGCAACCTTGGGTCATGGGACCGCCACCCCCGGCACCAACTGCTGCAGCGATGTCCAAGGGCCCGAAATGTTACTTTTGTGGCCAGGCAAAACACCCCAGAGCACGCTGCCCGGCGAAAAACGCTACCTGCTCTGGCTGCGGGAAGAAAGGACACTACGTCAGCGCCTGCAAAGGTAAAACCGCTAACGCCAGCAGCGCCGCGTGTGAACCGTGGGGGCAGCCATCTTGTCCGCCATCTTGGACACCTCCAGCCGCATGGGGATCGGGATCATGGGCGCAGCCATTTTGTCCGCCATCTTGGACGCCTCCAACTCCTATCGCGGGTGACCCGGACTCAACCACCGCCTCGTCTGACGACCACAGCGACTCGCTCGACCATACGCTGGCCTCCGTGACGCTGGACCAATCTCTCCCTCACCAACTGTCCAGGTCCATGATGGACATTACGGTAAACGGCCATGCCACTACCTGCCTTTTCGACAGCGGGAGCACGGAGAGCTTTATCCACCCCGACACGGTGCGCAATTACTCTCTCCCGGTCCTGCCAACGCGCCATCGGATCTCTATGGCTTCCAAATCCCATTCAGCAGACCTCGGTGGCTACTGTGTAGTGACCCTTTCAGTAAGGGGCACAGAATACAAAAATTTTAAACTTCTTGTCCTGCCCCATCTCTGCGCTGCCGTTCTACTGGGGTTGGATTTTCAGTGCCACCTTAAAAGTGTCACATTAGCGTACGGCGGACCCCTCCCCCCACTCACAGTCTGCAGCCAGCAGCTTTTAAATCGCCCGCCATGCACCATTTGCAGCCTCTCCACGCTTAAAGTCTCCCCCCCCCCTTGTTCGCTAACCTCACCCGCGACTGTAAGCCCATCGCTACCAAAAGCAGGCGGTACAGTGCCGGGGATAGGAGCTTCATTAAATCCGAAGTAGCAAGACTCCTGAAGGAAGGGATTATTGAGGGTAGCACTAGCCCATGGCGAGCACAAGTGGTGGTAGTGAAGACTGGCGAAAAACAGCGCCTAGTTATTGACTACAGCCAGACGATCAATCGCTACACCCAGTTAGATGCATACCCACTCCCCCGCATATCTGACATGGTCAATCAGATAGCACAATACCGGGTGTTCTCGACGATTGATCTGAAGTCGGCATACCACCAGCTCCCCATCAGGGCTGAGGACCGCCAGTACACAGCTTTTGAAGCTGACGGTCGTCTCTACCACTTCCTCCGAGTCCCCTTCGGCGTCACCAACGGGGTTTCGGTCTTCCAAAGGGAGATGGACCGAATGGTTGACCAGAACGCGCTGCAGGCCACCTTCCCCTATCTAGACAACGTCACCATCTGCGGCCACGACCAGCAGGACCATGACGTTAACCTAGAGAAATTCCTCCATACTGCCCAGCAGCTGAATCTAACATACAACAAGGACAAATGTATGTTTCGCACCACGCGCCTCGCCATTCTTGGCTGCGTAGTGGAGAACGGAGTCATCGGCCCCGACCCCGACAGAATGCGCCCCCTTATGGAGCTCCCCCTCCCCCACTGCCAAAAAGCACTGAAGAGATGCCTAGGGTTTTTCTCTTACTATGCTCAGTGGGTGCCCAACTATGCGGACAAAGCCAGACCCCTCATCAAGTCCACCTCCTTCCCCCTGACAGCAGAGGCATGTGCAGCCTTCACTCTCATAAAAAAAGATATTGCGAAGGCCACAATGCATGCAGTGGATGAGTCCATCCCTTTCCAAGTGGAGAGCGACGCATCCGACTTCGCCCTAGCTGCAACCCTTAACCAGGCGGGGAGACCCGTGGCCTTTTTCTCAAGGACCCTCCAGGGCCCCGAGATTCGACACTCCTCTGTCGAAAAGGAGGCCCAGGCCATTGTGGAAGCGGTGCGACATTGGAGGCATTACCTGGCCGGAAAACGATTTACCCTGCTCACTGACCAGCGTTCAGTAGCTTTTATGTTTAATAATAATCAGAGGGGCAAAATCAAGAACGACAAGATCTTGAGGTGGAGAATTGAACTCTCCACCTACAACTACGATATCTTGTACCGGCCCGGGAAACTCAATGAGCCCCCAGATGCCCTATCACGTGGTACATGCACCAACGCGCAGGTCGATAGACTGCAGACCCTCCACAATGACCTCTGCCACCCGGGGGTCACCAGGTTCTTCCATTTCATCAAATCCCGTAACCTGCCCTACTCCATCGAGGAGGTCAGGACCATGACCAGGAACTGCCAAATCTGTGCCGAGTGCAAACCGCATTTTTATAGGCCAGACAGAGCAAGCCTGATCAAGGCCACTCGCCCCTTCGAGCGCCTGAGCGTCGATTTTAAAGGGCCCCTCCCCTCCTCTGACCGCAACGTGTACTTCCTCAACATAATTGATGAGTACTCCCGTTTCCCGTTTGCCATCCCGTGCCCGGACATGACCAGTACCACGGTCATTAAATGTCTGAATGACCTTTTCGTCTTGTTCGGCTTCCCTAGCTATATCCATAGCGGCCGGGGCTCATCCTTTATGAGCGACGAACTCCGTCAGTACCCGCTCACGAGAGGTATTGCTACAAGCAGAACCACCAGCTACAACCCCCGGGGGAACGGCCAGGTGGAAAGAGAGAATGCGACGGTTTGGAAGGCCGTCCTCTTAAACTTAAAATCTAAGGGCCTTCCGACCTCTCGCTGGCAGGAGGTCCTCCCTGCGGCGCTCCACTCCATTCGGTCACTGCTTTGTACGGCCACCAATGCCACCCCCCATGAAAAAATGTTCACTTTCCCCAGGAAGTCCACATCGGGGACCTCGCTACCGACATGGCTGACGTCTCCAGGACCCGTCCTACTGCGGAAGCACGTGAGGTCCCATAAAATGGACCCCCTGGTCGAGAGGGTGAGCCTCCTCCACGCCAACCCCCAGTATGCTTACGTGGCATACCCGAACGGGCGGGAGGACACAGTCTCCATACGAGACCTTGCACCTTCGGGTGCCCCTGAAACATTACCATTGCGGGAGGACACAGTCTCCATACGAGACCTCGCACCTTCGGGTGCCCCTGAAACACTACCATTGCCATCCACCACTACCCACAACCCAACCCCAGTAGACGGCATGCCGCAGCCCCAGGACCCGTCATTGGCCACCCAACCACTCAATGAGACGCCAGATTCAACGTTGGATGCTGCACCATCACCGCCGCCACCACGACGATCAGGATGGCATACAAGGCCACCTGATAGACTTACTTACACGAACCTTTAGTACACTTCACCCCGCCGGACTCAATTTTAAACAAGGGGTGAATGTGGTAAACCACTGTTATAGTTGTTGCACACTGTTGTATCTATACATGCCTCAGCATGCCTCTGCTGGCTCCGCCCCTGGCTCCACCCACAGGCCCAGGTATAAAGGTGACTGCTCTGCAGCCCCCTGCCTTCTTGGAACCCAGTCAACCACGAGAGGCATGCTCTGTTCTTTGCTAATAAAAGCCTTTTAGTTACTCTCCTAACTCTCCGTCTTTTATGAGTAATTGATAGCGCATCAACCCCACTGTTCAAAAAAGGTGCTAGAGAGAAAATGGGGAATTATAGACCGGTAAGCCTGACATCAGCAGTGGGGAAAATGCTGGAGTCCATTATAAGAGATGTAATAGCAGAGCACTTGGAAAACAGTGACAGGATCAGACAAAGTCTACATGGATTAACTAAAGGTAAATCGTGCTTGACTAATCTACTGGAATTTTTTGAGGATGTAACTGGTAGAGTAGATAAGGGAGAACCAGTTTATGTGGTGTATTTGGACTTTCAGAAAGCTTTCGATAAGGTCCCGCATAAGAGATTAGCATGTAAAGTTAAGGCACATGGGATTGGGGGCAAGGTACTGACTTGGATAGAGAACTGGTTGGCAGACAGGAAGCAAAGAGTTGGAATAAATGGGTCTTTTTCTGAGTGGTAGGCAGTGACTAGTGGGGTACCGCAGGGATCGGTCCTAGGACCCCAGCTATTCACAATGGCCCAGAAATTGGTGTCGGGGGCTTCCCGCGGGTGCAATCCCCCGACCTACACTTACATAGTGCGCCGACAGTTGAAGCCTGGCCCTGCATGGATTTCCTGTCAGTGGCCCGGTTCAGCTCCCGGCGCGCTGTGCTTGCGTGATCCAGCGGCGTAGTTAGTTCGATGAGCCGGCTGAGATCACGTGAGCACTGGGCAACCAATCGGAGGTTGCAAAAGTTCATTCATGAGTTTGATAGTAAGAACTGTCAAACTCATGAAAACTCCGGGTGCCCAAAACAGTACTTAAACTTCAAATAAAAGTTTTTAAAAATCCCACTAATTAAATGAACTATTAATAACTGTAAAAAACTAATGTAAACAATTATTCAAATTTTTGAAAAAAGTAATTTTTTAACAAATCGGGTCTAAAAGTACACTTACCTTACTGTAAAGTCTTTAAAAATAAACCTGTGGAAAAAAAATTCTAACTTTAATTGATAGACCACTTACCTTTTAAAACTAAGTACTTCCGTCTACTTTTTTCTTGCGTAAAAACTGGAGGCCTTATCGCACGGGCAACCCTATAAAAAAAAGGAATTTCAGTGCGTACGCGCAGACTCCTGCGCGCACGCGTTCCACCTCTGAACCCCTTGGTTCAGAGGAAAGGAAATGCCGGTTTTCCGTGCATGCGCTGTGCATGCTGAAAACTGGCACTTCCATTGGGCCCACGCGTGAGTACACGGTGCTTACTCACGCGTTGGGACCCGAATTACTGGGCCATTATATATTAATGATCTAGACGAGGGAACTAGATGTAATATCTCCAAGTTTGCAGACGACACAAAGCTGGGTGGGCATGTGTGCTGTGAGGAGAATGCCAAGAAACTCCAGTATGATTTGGACAGGTTGGGTGATTGGGCAGATGCATGGCAAATGCAGTATAATGTGGATAAATGCGAGGTTATCCACTTCGGTGGCAAAAACAGGAAGGCAGATTATTATCTGAACGGCAATAGATTGGGAGAAGGGGAAGTGCAACGAGACCTGGGTGTCCTTGTGCACCTGTCGCTGAAGGTAAGCATGCAGGTGCAGCAGGCGGTTAAGAAGGCAAATGGTATTTTGGCCTTCATAGCGAGAGGATTCGAGTACAGGAGCAAGGATGTCTTGCTGCAGCTGTACAGGGCTTTGGTGAGGCCACACCTTGAGTATTGTGTGCAGTTTTGGTCGCCTTATCTGAGGAAGGATGTTCTTGCCATGGAGGGAGTGCAGCGAAGATTCACCAGACTGATACCTGGGATGGCAGGAAAGATGTATAAGGAGAGATTGGGTCGATTGGGCTTATACTCGCTGGAGTTTAGAAGAATGAGAGGGGATCTCATTGAAACTTATAAAATTCTAACAGGACTAGACAGACTAGATGCAGGAAGGATCTTCCTGATGGTGGGGGAGTCCAGAACCAGGGGCCACATTCTAAAGATAAGGGGTAAGCCATTTAGGACTGAGATGAGGAGGAATTTCTTCACCCAGAGAGTGGTGAACCTGTGGAATTCTCTACCACAGAAGGCAGTTGAGGCCAATTCATTAACTATATTCAAGAAGGAGTTAGATATATTTCTTAAGGCTAAAGGGATCAAGGGATATGGGGAGAAGGCAGGGACAGGGTACTGAGTTTGGATGATCAGCCATGATCTCATTGAATGGCGGAGCAGGCTCGAGGGACCGAGTGGCCGACTCCTGCTCCTATCTTCTATGTTTCTAAGTTGCTATACAAACCCGGCAGAATACAATGAACTGATGCCACGCGGATTCTTATGATCCTTTCAGATTATAATTACTATATTCGACCCCCCCTCCCTCATTGATGGAACCTTTCGCTTTGCTTTTAAAACCTTTGCTGACAGCTTAAAAAATGCAGGGGTCACGCACAGGTCATACCTTGAACTGAACAGGACAATAATTTCTCACCTCACCCATTCCACAATCCTAACACAAATGCGGACGAAGCAATAGTTCAGTACTTGCTTCTCAAATTACACAATAAGGATATTTAAAGCTTGATTTACACTATGATTGCTCCACATGGATTTACACAATGCAGCTAATATATAACAATAATATGACATCGAGTCAAATGAAAGCAAAGCTTTCAAAAATGACTTCAATCATTGGTGCACCTACTCCTTGACTACACTTACCAACACAGCCCTTGAATTCCCTGACATTATACAGTATCCTGGGTCTTCTAAAATCACATTTACATGCCCCTCTCCATCTCTGTGATCTCCGACAGCCCTACAGCCCTCCGATATATCTGCGCTCCTCCAATTCTGGCCTCTTGAGCATCCCCGATTTTAATCACTCCACCATTGGTGGCCGTGCCTTCAGCTGCCTTGGCCCTAAGCTCTGGACTTCCATCCCTCAGCTTCTCCGCCTCTCTGCCTCCCTCTCCTCATTTACAATGCTCCTTAAAACCTACCTCTTTGACCAAGCTTTTGGTCATCTGCCCTAATATCTCCTTATGTGGCTCGGTGTCAAATTTTGTTTAATAACACTCCTTGAAGCGCCATGGGACACTTACTACATTAAAGGTGCTATATAAATAAAAGTTGTTGTTGTTGTTGTTGAATAAAAATATCACTTTTGTTTCTCTGCTAATTTGTTACTGCGAGAGAGACAAGCTTGGAGTCCAGCTGTGTCAGGAGTCATAGTTCAAAAGGGAATTGGATAAATTGAAGGGGAAAAATTTGCCTGGCTATGGGGAAAGAGCAGGTGAATGGGACTAATTGGATAGTTCTTTCAAAGAGCTGGCACAGGCACGATGGGCCGAATGGTCTCCTTCTGTGTTGTATCATTATGTGATTCTATAATAGATGCAGAGTCTTCACTTCTAGATTTTATTAGAGGGAATGTTACTCACAGACAACACACCTGGCAATGTGAAGGCTGTGGGAGACCTCATGCTATAGTTGCTGATCTCAGCAGCAGGTTATCTGATCATGATCACATTGCTGTTGGTGGGAGCTTGCTGTGTGCAAATTGGCTGCTGCGTTTCCTACATTACAACAGTGACTGCTCTTCAAAAAAGTACTTCTTTGGCTGTAAAGTACTTTGGGACATCCTGAGGTCTATAGAAATGCGCTATAGAAATGCAAGTACTTCCTTTTAGTAGGCACCAGCTGCAAACTCACCTGAATAGATCTGAAGTCCTTTTACATAAGAATGTAAGAACATAAGAAATAGGAGTAGGAGTAGGCCATTCGGCCCTTCGAACCTGCTCTGCCATTCAATAAGATCATGGCTGATCTTCTACCTTTCTGCACTATCCCCATATCCCTTGGTTCCCTTAGTATCCAAAAATCTACTGATCCCTGTCATGAATATAACCAACAACTGAGCCTCCACAGCTCTCTAGGGTAGCGAATTCCAAAGAGTCACCACACTCTGAGTGAAGAAATGTCTCCTCATCTCAGTCCTAAATGGTCGACCCCTTATTCTGAGACTGTGACCCCTAGTTCTAGACTCCCCAGCCAGGGGGAACATCCTATCTGCATCTACCCTGTCAAGCCCCTTAAGAATTTTATACATTTCAATAAGTACTTGGCTTGATCTACAATATTGCAGGGAATAGCACGTGCTTATTTTATACTTAAACTAGCAGGGGGTGCCCGGCATTGCCAGGGCAATTTTGGGGCGTGCGGTCTCCCTGCCCCTGTCTGTCCGCTCGGTCGGGCCTGGTGCCATTGTGATACTGGCCGTGCGGGGCCTAGTGCTTGAGGCCCGGCCGGGCTGTGGGGCCGAGACGGACCGCAGCTGAGCTCCCCCGCGGGTGGCGCGGTTGACGGCCGGCTGCTGCCGATGACCCGCCCGCTGTATGTAAACTCACCTGCCGCTCCCGCAGTCGCAATGTGGGGGTTTGTTTGGCTGGTGCTGTCCCTGTGGGGATGAAAAAAATGGCGGCGACGTTTAGGGAGACTGGAGGGTTAGGTCCAGCCTGTGATGCACTGATTAGTCAACCATCAGGTCACTGAACTGTAGGATTGGTCAAGCAGCACGTCAGTCAACGCTAATGAGAGGTAGGATTGGTCAACCGCTAATGAGTGGATTTTTGAGGATTTTTGAAAGTTTTTTGTATAGTGTCCGAACAATTTTTGTCTGACCAAAAAGTAAATATGCCTATGAGAGTCCCTTAATGATAAGCTTTCTTTTGATATAACATGTGTGTAGGTACGCTCTATAACTTTTGATTGTATAGCCGGACAGAGAGAACAACGGAAAGACAGAACAACGGAAAGACAGAACAGCGGAAAGACAGAGGGAAAGACGGAAAGACAGACCGTTTTATATATATAGACTAGCTGGAGTGCCCGGCGGTGCCGAGGCTTTTTCGAGGGCATGTTGTTGTTGGAAGAGAGAGAGAGAGCGACTGGGGGGGAAGAGAGAGAGCGACTGGGGGGAAGAGAGAGAGCGACTGGGGGGAAGAGAGAGCGACGGGGGAAGAGAGAGCGCGACTGGGGGGAAGGGGAGGGGCGGGGAGGGGGGGGAGGGGAGGGGGGAAGGGAGCGGAGGAGGGGGGAAGGAAGAGGGGAAGTGGGGGAATGGGGGAGGGGGAAGGAGGGAGGGGGAAGGGGGGAAGGGGGGAAGAAGGGGGAGAAGGGAG